>NC_067398.1:691934561-692293311 GCF_016432865.1 Antechinus flavipes
TAGCAAAAAAAGCATTCCATTACACTCATATATTATAATTTGTTTAGCCAGTCTCCAACTGCACAATCCTCTTAATTTCCAATTCTTTGTCACTGCAAAAAAAAAAAAAAAAGCTGCCATAAAAATGTTTGTATCTGGAGGACATTGCCCTCTTTCTTTCATTTTTTTAGGGTATGAGTGTATAAGTGGTATCAATAGCCAAAGGGAACACACAGTTTGGTAAATTTAAGGACAATGTTGCAAATTGCTTTTCTGAATGATTGGACCAGTTCATAGATTGAACAACAATCTATTAATGTATCTGTTTTTCTTCACAGTCTTTTCTGTTAACTTTAATAATATTATAAGTAGAATCTCAATGTGGCTTTCATTTGCATTTTTTACAATTATTGGTTATTTGGAGCACATTTTTAATATGGCTATAGATAACTGTATTTCTTTCTTGCAGAAATGCCTGTTCATATGCTTTATTAATTAGGAGATGATTCTTACTCTAATATATTTCAATTAGTTCCTTATAGATTTTAGAAAGCATACCTTTACCAGAGAAATATGACTAAAGGGATTTTTCCCACTTAGCTTTTAAATAGCTTGTCCATTTCTCTTCTGACAATTTCTTCCCTCCTTCTATAAAATTTGTTAATAATATGATCATTTATATCAATACCATGTATCCAGTGGAGCTTATATCAACATATGATATAAGACTGCTGCCAGACTACTATCCAGTTTCCCCAATGATTTTTGCCAAATAATAAGTCCTTACCCTAGTAGCTTGTTTCTTTGGGTTTATCAAATCTACTAGTTGCTTTTGTTTATATAAGTTGCATATCCAATCTGTTCTACTGATTAATCTATTTTTGAAACAATATTAAATCATTTCTATGATTGCTATATTGTATTATAGTTTGAGATTTGGTACTCTACGTCCTCTTCCTGCCTTTTTTTTTTTCATTTTTTCCCTTGAGATTTCTTTTTTTTTCCTCCAGATAAGTTTTGTTAATTTTTTTCTAATTCTACAAAGTAGTTTTTGATAGACATTGTTATAGAACTGAATAAATAATTTCAGTAACATTGCCATTTTATTATCTTAGTTCCTTCTACTCATGAGAAACTGATATTTCTCAAATTAGTTAGTTATGTTTTTATTTCTGTAAAGAGGAATTTATATTTCACATAGTTCTTGTCTATCTTGGCAGGTAGACTCCCAAATATTTTACCCATCTTTTGGGCTTTCCTTTTCTACTCCCTCTTCTTCTTCTACTGAGATTGTTGGAAATATTCAGAAATACTAATGAATCTTTTCAGATTTATTTCATATTCTCCAACCTCCCTGAAATTATTATTTAAATTTATTTTAGTTGATTCTCAAGATTTTTCTAAGTAAAACATCATTTTATCTGCAAAAGTAACAATTTTGTCTCCTCTTAGTCTATGCTTACAATCTTAATTTACTTTTCTTGTCTTACTGCTATGTCTAACTTTTCTAGCACCATATCAATAAGGAGGGAGAACTGTGGAGGGTGCCCAGTGAGAAGGGATGATAAAGCCCAGAGGCATACAGCCAAGTGGAAAATGATGAGATGGCTATCCTGGGTACCCTCCTTAAATGGAGCTTGTGAGAGGAGCTCTCCAGTGTCTACTTTCCAATCTCTCCAATCAGAAGCCCCAAAGGCATGGGATACTAAGGAACTATTAAGTTTTATATCCACCAGGAGTATTCTAGGAAATATTTAACAACCAGTTCTCTAAAAAAAAAAAAAGTGCTTATGACACACTTTTAAGATGAATTTACATTTTTAGCATCTCCCCATCATTCTCTTAAGTCTAGATAATCAGTAAAACAATAAATCAAGGCCTTATTTTTAGTAGATACTTTCTCATCTATTCACAATGGATAAAAAAAAAAAATCTGCCTCCCCACGTTCTTATGAGATTGAAATCTGATGATTTGCTTAAAGCTTGAAAGCTCTAGAGATCCTTACACATACATATATACATAGAGACACATAAGGCAGCTAGGTGGTACAATGAATAGAGCACTGGGACCAGAATAAGAAGACCCGAATTCAAATCCTATTTTAGACATTTAGCAGCTGTGTGATTCTGGAAGTCACTTTACCTCTACCTGCCTCAGTTTCCTTAGCTATAAAATATGTATGTATGCATACAAACATATCTCTCGTGGCCTATAATTATTTTTATCTAAATATATGGTTTTACTACTGTGCAAAATTCAAAAGATCGTTGATCTGGAGCCAGCTGATAACTTGGAGATTGTCTCCTACAACCTCTTTGATTTACATCCGGGAAAGCCGAAGCCAGAGGATCCTGTATCATGTCTAAGGTCACCCAGGGGAAGCAGGTCCTTAACCTCTAGGTCCAGCTGTGTCTTCACATACCGTGCTGTCTAAAAGCTCACACTCCTCTGTGAATTGCCTTGAGCACCAAGGGGTTAAAATATTAGCTCAGAGTCACAGAGCCAACACGTGCTTGGGACAGGACCCAAGTCCTCTGGGCTTTCAGACCAGCTCTGTCTCTGCTAAATCATGTTCTTCCACCTGACAAGCACTTACTCAATGAAAAGGAACACAATCCCCTAAGCTCCTTCTCTGAATGACACCATGTTTTCTGACTCTGAGCATGGATCTGGGATTTCCAGGAGGTGGTCAGTCCTTCCCCACAGGCAGATCTCCTGACTTCCCATCCTCTGCATGACCTTTCCCTGTCCCATCTTCCGTGGAGCATCTCTCTGAAGGCTTTCTTTTAGGTGGGTACCAGGACATCCTTCATGGCCTCCTCCTCTGAGCAGCCATTTTTAGCTATGTCTTCAGCTAACTCTTGTGCACAAGCCATCAATAATCATATAAGCAGCTTTCCACACATGTCATGTGGCTCACTATTACTCTTGGATCCCCCACAGTGTAATCTTTAGAGAATAGAATGTTCCACGAAACATGTATACATATATACTGCGCACCTACATTTTGACCATTAATATTTACATATATATTGTATTGTGTTTACATGTATGTGTTGCAATACATATATGCACTGTCACATATACACTGAAATCTACCTTGTTGGGGGTCTATGTGCACATGTGTGTATGTATGGGGAACATGTGCTAGTACACATGCATTGTGGAGCTATGTGTATTTTCCCATGCAGCCAATGTTGGTATACATGTGTGTTTGTATGTTTCCCTATACAAACTTGCATATATACATATACACATGTGCATTGTCTGTGTATATTCATATAGGAGATAGATGCTTGCTTTATGTGTTTATACATGTATTTTCACATGTGTGTATGTGTACATGGAAGTCCCTACATCTGCCTTGTCTAATTGTACATGAGCATGTGCATTCAAACATGTGTGTATAATATGAACCTATGTGATCTATAAAGTACATGTGTGCATTGTATGTGTATGTGAGTGTGTGTGTGTGTATGTGTGTGTGTTTGGTCTAGATCAGTGTAGGCAAGCCCCACTGGGGGTACTTCCCCTACCAATGCAGAGAAGCTGCTGATCTGAGGTTGGGGTGGGCAATTATCCATTATATATCCCAGCGGACATGCCAGAGGTGTTCCCAGTCTTTGAGGCAAGATCCACGTATTTTGCCACACTGAACTGACGTGGTTGGGGTAGGGGGGAATACATTATAACCAAACCCCTGTATGACATGGAGATCTCTAAGCCCCACAGGGCTGTTTATTTCTAGTTAGTAGCTCAACCATTGCGGGGGAGGGTGGCACTAGTGCATAGAGAGTCAGCTTTGGCTCAGGAGTTCTGCCTCAAACACATACAGGCCATATGATACAGAAGTCCTTCACCTCTCAGAATCTTGCATTGGGGGAAGGATTTTCCTTACTTGGGAGTTCTCTATATCCATGAAGTCTCAAATCCCTAATCCTGTCCCTATCCTGCTAAATCTCAAGATAAGTAAAGAATTGAGACAGTTCCTAGAAATGCGTTTTAACAGAATTTTAAATTGTCCTATATTAATAATTAAGAAAGCCTAGACATTTTTCTTTTAAAAACTTTCTCCTAACAGAATTTTTTTTAAAAATCCAACATTCAGGAGCTCAGAATTTCCCACATTCCTGATTCCTGGGGGACTTTCTCTGGAAGAAATCAACATTTTTTTGGCTTTGTGGAGGTATAGGGGAAAGGGTTTTGCTGTCATTGTAGGGGAGCCCTCAGTGCTGTTTTAGGGTCCCCATACTTCATCTTTATCCAATAACTACTTGCCAGGATATCCAGAAACTTCTCAACTGGGGGCTTTTCCCCTTTCTTTTTCTTTTTTCTTTCTTTCTTTCTTTTTTTTTTTTTAAACTGAGGCAATTGGAGTTAAGTGACTTGCCCAGGATCACACAGCTAGGAAGTGTTAAGTGTTTGAGGCTGGACTTGAACTCAGGTCTCCCTGACTTCAGGGCCGGTGCTCTATCTACTGTGTCACCCAGCTGCCCCTTAGCTGAGTTTTTTTTTTTAAGACGCCAGGACAACAGCACAAGAAAAATGAGCCAAATCATAGTAGCTAGGAATGGAACAGAAAGACTTTCATTGAAAATACCTCTCCAGAGTGGACCTATCACTGTTCAGACCAATCTTCTTATGGGGCTGGATCCATGCACCTCCTCCCCATCAGCCCTGGGTCTTTCACTGTTTCCTCTTTCAGATTTCTGCAGTTATAACAGTGTTGGAGGCAGAGCCATCCAGGATGGGAAGCCATTCCCTCTAAGCTTTATTTTGAGGCTGGCTTTTCTTTTCTGAACAAGCCAGCTTTGGAATCCTCTCTTGGAAGCAGGCCTGGAGAGAGAGTTCAATTGAGCCACGGCCTCCATGCCAACCAGTCCCGCTGGCGACTTTCTCTCTCCTTTCACACTCCCTGCCTGGGCCCCCATTGTAAATCTGGGTCTTTTTGGCAAGAAAGCTCGAGTCTTCTGAGAACACAGATGGCCTGGAAGGGTGGGAGACAGGAAAGACCTGAATATTCTATTAAGAGTAGTATTTGGGATGCAAACCTAGCAGGGCCTATGGTTCTTCAAGATTCTTTCCACGACCAAGTGTTTATTCAATGTCCATTATTAATAAATGGACTCATTGCTGTAATTGTTGGTATTAATGGGAGTCAACTCATTAAACAAAACCCACATCCTTGTGGGCAAAGTGAATCCATCCCTGTGAAAGAATATGGAAACATTTTGTCACAATGGTATCGTTATTGATAAGGGTGGTCAGAAGAGTAGTTAGGAGAACATTTACAATGTCCTAAAAAGATAGGGAGACTTCAAGGAAAGCCTGGTTTTTCGCAGAGGGAGAATTCTAAGTCAACATTAGAACCAATATAGAGATCTCATCTACTAGCTCTATTTCTAGGTATCATATTTTAGGAACAGACATTGATAAGCTAGAAAACATCCAGAGGGAGGCAACCAGAATGGTAATTTGATAATGATGATGATTCTGATGATGGTGGTGATGGTGATGATGATGATGATGATGGTGATATTTTTCCATTTGATCCTTAAAACAACCTTGCAAAGTAAGGTCTATTATTATTCCAATTTTACAGAGAAGGAGACTGTGTCTGAAAGACATTAAATGACTTTTCCAAGGTCATGTAGCTAGGAGAGTTTTAAGGAAGAAGTTGAATTCAGGTTTTTCTAATTTGAAGTCTGATACTCTAGCCACTTCCACATATGGCTGCCTCATACCATGACAGATTGAGTCCAAGGAAACAAGGATTCACTGTTCATTCGTCCTTTATTCTTGAAAAGGCCCAATGAAAGAATTAAGGCTATTTAATGTGGAAAAGAGAAAACTCAGTGAGTGGGAGGGACAGGCTAGCTGTCTTCAGATATCTGAAGGGCTAATATGTGGGAAGGGAGTAAATAAGATTTGCTCTGCTTGGTCCCAAAAGGAAGAATTAGGGAGAGCAGTCACAGACAGGAAGCTTTAGGTTTGATGTCAAGAAAAGTTTCCTAATGATAAAAGCTTTCCAAAAGTAGGATGAACTGCCTCAGAGTCTTCAAGCTAAAGCTGAATGATCACTGGCTGGGAAAGTTGTAAAGGGGATTTTTGTTGTGGTAGAGATCTGACGTATACCCTTACATACACGTACACACATGTACATGTACACAGAGACACACATGCACACTGATTCTATTTAAGTTTTGGCAGCTGTGAAACCAGCAAATATGGTACCCACGGAAGTTAGCTCTATCCTAATTGACTTAAAAAGATAATGTAGATATTATCAAAGCAACATCTGAGAGCAGAACTTCTGATGATGGAGTAATTAAGACATTGGGTCTGTAGTCCAGAGAGACCTGGCTTCAAATTTGTCTTTAGCTACTTAATATTGTGCAGCCTTTGCCAAGTCATTTATCCCAACTTTGCTTCGGTTTTTTTCCCCATAATTTGTGAGAGTTAGGTTCCCTAGACTTAAGTCCAGGGGATCCTTAAGAATCCTTCCACATCTAAATCTACATTAACATTAACAAGCTTAAATTTTTTTTAGGAAAGCCCTCATCATTCTTAACTGATGAGTTTCTAGAGATTTTCACAATGATTAGCAGATAGTAACACTTCATAAATGCTTATTGCTTATTGATTTTCCTGAATATCTGAGAGTGTCTCTGTATGGGATAATGTGTCTCTTTTTCTCTTTCTCTGTGTATGTCTCTCTATCTCTCTCTTGTCTTTCTCTGTTTCTGTCTCTGTCTCTCAATGTATATGTATTTCTGTCTGTTTCTGTATTTCTGTATGTGTGTGTCTCTATCTTTATCTCTCTCTGTGTCTCTCTTTCTCTATCTGTATGTGTGTCTCTGTCTCTATCTCTGTGTGTCTGTCTCTGTGTGTGTCTTTTCTGTATCTTTTCCATCTCTGTCTCTCTCTCTTCCTTACTCTCTTTTTTCCTCCTTCCTCTCTATCTCTTCCTCCATCCCTCTCTTATATATGTATGTATATAACAAGATGGTTTCATATAATTTTTAAACATTATTTTATTATTTATGATAAAATGTTCTTAATTATTTAATTGCACATAAATGTGTGTTCCCTATGTGTGTGTGCATATATACATAATCCTACATGAGACATACACAAAGCAGACATGAGATCCCACTGGAGAGGAAGGTTCATAAGGGTCTGTGTGCCCGTTCCCTACCTTGATACTCACCACAGCCCTAAGAGGTTTGAATTTCCATTTTCCAGATGGAGGTCTCAGAAATTCCCATTCTTCTCCTTTACACATCTCCAAACTCTCCTTGTCACTCTTCCTCATATATAATCTTCCATCTCCAGCCTCTGTGACTTTGCACAGGAAGTTCCCTCATGCCAGGAATGCTTCCTCAGCCCCTCCTTAGAATCCCAAATTCCTTTCCTAAAGCCTCAGTTCTAGTGCCGGATCTTATGGAATCCCACCCTGATCTCCACCCAGTTCCTAGTCCTTCCACCTGATCTTCACCCAGTTCTTACCTATCACTAAGGTATTACTACCTTAAGGTAATAGTTCTTGCCATACAATTGCTATACAATGCCCTCACATTTTGCCAATTTTTCTTTAGCAAAGAAACCAGGAAATTGACAGTTGGGTGGATATTGTAGACAAGTTCATCATCTGTCATCTTCACGTGGCCAGCAGCCACTGCCAGACACAGCACTTTCTTCATCTGAAACTTGATAGTAGATTTAACCTCATCGACCTTTGCCACCATATTTTCATTGCAGGTGAGAGGAGGTGGATATTTGCTGGCTTAGTTCAAATAAGGGCCTAGGATTCAAGGGATTTGCTTGATCACGGACTCAGAGGCCAAAAAGGACTTTTAGCCAGCTTCTTGACCAATTTCTTATTCTTATTCAGGTTCTTCAGAGCCTCAATCACATGGATATGTGAAGGATATATTTTGCATATATTTATATCTTTTTTTTTTCTGGATATACATCACCTGGTTTCCACTCTCATATATATCACACTCTCTCCAGCCACATCTATGTCCCCCTTCCACTCTGCCTACTGACCACCTTGGGCTTCTTTAAGTCCCAAATAATATCCCTATAGGAAGCCTCCTCAACCTCTTTTAATTCCAATGCTTTCCCTCTGTTTATTATTTCCCATTAATTCTGAGAATAACTTATTTTGTACATATGTGTTTGCACATTGTCTCCCTCATTGGATTGTAAACTCCTTAAGGGTTGGACTATTTCTGACTCCTTTTTTTTCGTCCCCAGAATTGGCACAGTTGGCACTTAATAAATACTTACTGATCAATTGATTGATGTCTTATCGATCTCTTATTTTAAAATAAGCTTCTTTAGGAGAGAGGATGTCTTTCTAAAAATCGATATCTCTATCCCCAGCATTTAGCACAAGATCTGACCCGCCGTAAGAATTTGATAATTTTTAAAATCCATTTATATCGTTTCCCCTATTAGAATGCAAGTTCTTTGAGGCAAGGTGCTGTTTTGTTTAACATCACCATGCAGTAGGTACTTTTTAAAAATAAATAATCGTTGAAAGAATGAATGAATGAATGAATGGCAGCTGAAGTGACTTGCTTCTGGTCACATCACAAGCAGATGTGAGGATTGAAACCCAAACTTTCCTGTCTCCAAACGCAGCAGACTTTCCACTCCAGGCAATCGCTGCCTCTCTGAATTGAGTCATGTGGCTGAGAATCTATGTCTCTAAGCCAAGCGATTGCTGATGAATTACCAGGTTAATTCCATCACTGCTGAGGGCGCCTGAGATGATTGAGGATTAAAAGTCCACCTGGGAAAGTTAATTATCCCCATCCAATTTATCAGTTATCTGTTTAATGCTCCCTCCTTCCCTGATGCTGCCTTACAGGTGCAACCTCCAGGGCAGAAATCAATCCTTCCTCCTTAAACAAAACTCTTTGGCCATATGATGCGATGGAAATAGCTCAAAATTTGAAGACCCAGGAGCTGAGTTCAAATGCTAAATCTGCCCCTTATTCTCAACCCTAAGGGGGAGGAGACAAGAAAAGCCTCCCTGGACTTCAATTTCCTGCTCTATAAAATGAGGGGATCAGACTAAATGGCCTCTAAAGTTCCTCTCTTCACTAGATCTGAGAGCCTATGGATTATTACTCGAGAACTTTCCTCTTTCAGTGTTTCCATGAATGTGGTGAGGCTTTGATCCAGGAAACAAGGAGGGAGGGGGAGAAATATCACACTATTTCAGAAAAAAATATATAATTAGATCCAAATTTCAACAGTATGGCAAAAGTTGAATCTAACTCAAAACACACTTTTGACTTGGGTCAGTTTCCAAAACAGTTTCTGGGGAGTGAAAGAGAAGGGGGTGGAATGCAACCCAGGACTTCTTTCCCAGAAGCTTCTCCCTGAATCTAATGGAAGAAGGAAGGGACTGGGGTCATCATAGCTGTAGAGTTTGGCAGGACACCACTGAGAACATTAGCATTTGGCTCTTGGGAGGCTCATTCACTTGGGTGCTAGGCAGGCTCAGCTGGATGGGATGAGCTTCCTGAAAAGTTACAGAGGATTCAGCTAAGAGCATAGAGTCCTTGGGGAGTTCATTTTCAAATGCAAAGAAAGAAGGCTGAACAATTCCATCCAAAAAGGTGGTTTGGTGGCCGCCTAGGTTCATAGATTATGAAGGAAGGAAACAAGAATTTATTAAACACCTACTATATGCTATGGGATGTATGGATGTTCAGGGAAGACCAGCGCCTCTGGTATAAAAGCAGCTGATTGCTTTTCAAGGCTAACCAATCATCTTTGGTGTCTATCCAACTCTCACCTAGGACTCCAAGAAACTATAGCAGCAGCAGCCGCCTCCACACCCTACTAAAACCATTTGGGTAGACAGAGTAAACCAGGTTGAGAGTATTGAATTGATGAGTTAGGGAGATTTCTTTACCTGGAGTGTGTGAAAACTTCCCCAAGGCAGAATGGGCAGATAAGAGCCGTGTGTTCCAACAGCCATGAAGATGGCTGAAGCAGGTGCTGTGGAACACGTAGAGCTGGGTTAAAGATTCCAAGGTCATCCATTGTATCCTGGCTCATCACCAGTCAATCAGTATCTTGACATGGGACTTGGATGAAAGAGAGGATGAAGCTGATCATGTTATACACTCTGCTTCATTTAAATCCAAGTCACGTCAAGCTATCACCCAGGGAAGTCATTGGACCTCTTGAAAAATAAAGGATGAACAACAATTCTGTACTAAGTGCTTTAAAAACACCATCCCATTTGATCTTCATAACAACTCTGAGAGATAGATATGTTTTACAGTTAATGGAGTTGAGACAGACAGAGGTGAAAGGGATTTTCTCAACATCATTTAGCTAGGAAATATCTGGGGCTAGATTTGAACTCAGGGCTTCTCATTCGAGGCCCAGCGCTCTATCTGCTGTACCACCTGACTGGAGCACATCTTGGAAGCCTTCTAGTCCAATCTTCTCATGAAAGAACCTGAGGAGGAAGAGGAGCTAGGGAAAGTGGGCTTGGTCTCCCCAAGGATGAGCATGTAAATCACACCAAGTCTGCATCTGGAATCAGTAAGACATGAACTCGTATGGTTGTATGACCCTGGGAAAGTAACTTTAAAATGTTTTGTTTGGCTTTGAAATCCCTTGCTACCTTTCCAGTCTTCCTACTCTTAGTGGTTCCATTTCCTATTTGCATTGAATCCCTCTGTGTTTATAGTTATAATTGTCTTCCTACTCTGGCCCCATTTCCTATTTGCATTGTATCCATCCATGTCCATAGTTACACATTGTTTTCCTACTCTGGCCCCCTTTCCTATTTGCATTGTATCCATCCATATCCATAGTTATACATTGTCTTCTCACTCTGGCCCCATTTCCTATTTGCATTGTGTCCCTCTATGTCCATAATTGGTTACACATTGTCTTCCTATACCTAATGGACCCATTTCCTATTTGCATTGTATCCCTCTGTGTCCATAGTTTGTTACATGCTATCTCTCTATTAGATTTTGAGCTTTCTGAGTCAAAGGTGTCTTTTGCCCTTCTTTGTAACTTTAGCACTTAGCTCAGGGCCTTAGTTTTACTATGGACATGATGCTTCTCGCAAACAAATTAATCTTTGTCTTTGTATCCTCAGCACTAGCCCAGGCACCTAGGAGGCTCTGAATACATGCTTGCTGATTGAGGATTTGACAAAAGCCCAGTCCTGAAGGAAGCCAAAGATTTTGAGAGGTTTAAGTGAGAAAAAAGTGTACAAATACAAAATAAACATAAAGTTGTCAGGCAATAAGCATTTATTAAGGACTTACTATCATCATCATAATAAGGCTTTAAGTTTATAAATTACTTTTATATATATAATCTCCTATTACATAATTATATAATATAGTATAATAGATTAATATAACATACAACTATATAATTGTCATATAACATGTACATATATCAAATAATACATCAATATGACAATGTTATATAATATATAATATAAATAATACATATAATGTGTATATAATATACTATATAATGTATAACATATTATAATGTATAATTTTATTTATAATATATAATATAATGTATTATTTATTTATATAATATAAATATAATAATTTGTAATGTTTTAAATATATTATATTATAACAATATAACATAAATATAATGATTTGTAATATATTATAATATAATATAATATACATATATATAATATTCCCTGGTTGTGAGGAATATGGTTTTATTACTATTCTCATCATACAAATAAAGAAACTGAGGCAAGCAGAGTTAAGTGACTTGCCCAGGGTCACACAGCTATCTATCATAGGATGGATTCAAATTGAAGTTCTGATTTCAAGTCCAGCACCCTAATTGCTAAACCAGGCACAGAGCTAAGTACTTTGGGTACAAAGAAAGGCAAGGACCATCCTGCCCAAAGATGCTTGCGATCTATTGTGTGGAAAGAAACTAATAAAAAAAAGTTAATCAGGTAAAAGAGAAAGCTACCAGAAGGCTTTTTATCTTCTGTCACTGGGGTGTATGTCAAGGGATCCTCTTGCTTTCTGTTCTCCTATAATATCCCTTCTAATACTGATGTCCCCCCATCTATGAGGTCTTATTTTGAAGATGAAATGAAATAATGGACAAAACACTGTGAAAACCTGAAAGTGTTGTATAAATGCTAGCTGTCATTATCATTATTGCTTTGATTCCAAGGTCTCTTGCCATCTCTTGCCATCCCCAGATGAATTTGTCTTAAGAAATCAAAGGAACTTATCTAAAAAAAAAAAAAGGAAACATCATGGTGTATTGGAGAACTTGGAGCATCACCATCCTGAGTTTGAATTAAGCCTCTATCACATTCTACCAGTGTGACTTTGGTCGGGTCAGTTATTCTTTTTGAGTCTCAGTCTCCTCATCTAAAAAACAAGGTGTATGGACAAGATAACCTAAAAGCAGAGTGCTAAAGTCAGCATAAGAATGCCAATGGTTAAATTTTGATGATGAGCATTTGTAACTCAGAAACTGGCAAACACCTCAATAAATTATGGCTTGATTCATTGTTTCATTGATTTTGTTGTTGTTGTTGTTGATTTAAATGTTAAGGGAAATGATAGTGAAAATGTGAGTAATACAGATTAATTTTAAAAGTGTGCCCAGGTATACACTTTCTTACAGAAGCTATTGTTAACTATCGGCACTCTCTTCCCTGTAAGTTAAAGTCATCAAATTGCATTCTAATATATCTCCCAAAATTCTGCTTGTGAAGTCAATTTTTTGGTCTTCTAGCTCTATGTTCTATAAATTTATTGGAGGGTCCAGCATGCTTTCCCCAGGACTATGCTGCTTAATTGTTAATCACTTGGTTGCTAAAATTATAGTTACATTTCTGCTGGGGAGTAAGAATATGGAGGTTTGGTAAACTAATTTAGCAAACCTGGACAGCTCCATACATTAGGGCAATTTAACTAACTTGGGCAGCTCCCTAGATTAAGCAATTTAACTTGCTTAACTAACCTTGGCTCCATAGATTAGGCAATGACTTAATTTACCTGAGCAGGTCCATAGATTAGACAATTTAATCTACTTAACTAACCTGGGGAGCTCCATAGAATTGGAAACATAATTTACTTACTATATATTAATATAAATATATATATATTAGTATAATTACTAATCTGGGGAACTCCATAGGACAACTCAACTCACTAACCTAACCCGGAGTGCTCCTTAGATTAGGGCAATTTAATTCACTTAACTGATCCGGGCAGCTCCATAGATTTTGGCAATTTAAAGACACCAGGGCAAAGACCCAAGGGAATTGGATGGGGCTGTGGCTGAGGGATAATGATTCTGTGAAGAATTTCACACTACAACAGCCCAGGCGCCACTGAGCAGGGGCACTGGGACTTTCTGGGACATCGACAGCCAGAACATTATAATGAGAGAAGAAGAGCTCCTTATGACAGAAGGGACCATCAGCCCTCTAGATCCATACTACTAATCCCACCATGGATGGGGTGGGCATTTAAAAACAATTCTGGGTTCCTTCTCCCCCTTCTGCAAACCAGAAGTAGGTGCCACAAGCCCATCTGAGCATCTTGAGCATTTCAAGGGACTTACTCATCACGGAAGCCAAAGAGGAGAACTTCCCCTTGGGATGTCTTGGAAACAAAATCAAGTGAAGAAGGAGCCAACGACGAATTTAGCAGAGAATGGGGCAGAGAGTTTTGCCAGTAAAGTCCAGGCTCAGAGCGGGAGAGATAATGTTTGATTCAAGCCAGCCCTTCTACCACTTCAAAACAGTAGTCCTTTCTTTAAGTTCAAGAAGACACGAGTCTCTGGCCTGGGCCAAGGGGAAGGACAGAATAGGAAGCTGAGCCTGCCAGTAGGACATATTTTCAGCTTCAATAAATAGCCATCTCAATCATAAACAGGATTGTCGGCGGCTTCCCAAGAACATCCCGGACTTCGGCTTTCCCTGTTAAAATAGAACAGGGTTCTGGCTTCTTATTTGTTGATCTGGAAAACGACTCTAGATGCAGCCTAGAAGGTGTTCTGGGAACAGAGAAAGGTTGAGGATCTTTGCAATGTCAAAAACACACAAATACTCAAATATACTCAAGCAACTAAAAACTAATTCACCTTTTAAGTAGACGTTTGGCAACCCATAGATGCAAAGTAAAATAAGATATCTGGAATCTGTCTCCAACAGAATCACAGATGTTGAAGAAGATGTCAGAGGGTATTTAATACAACTTATCTCTGGGGGGACTGGGAGAAGATTATTAGGCTTTTCTTGAAGACCAACCAGAATGCCTATGGAGAGAAGAGGAGAATTCACCATCAGCTCCTTTCCTCAGAGGATAGCTCTAATTGTTAGGAACGTTTCACTTGATTAGGCTTAAATTTAACTTTCTATGATTGGTCCTCCTTCTCTTTGGAACCAAACAGATAAAAATAAGAAATGGACCTGTGATTCCATTGGCATAAGGAACTCCCTGAGTGAGAAAGCTTCTTCCACTGATGCTAGTTAGCACCTTCTCTGCAACCTATAACCTTTAAGAGTTGCCTAGACTCCTGAGAGGTACTTGCCTAAGGTCATACAGTCAGTATATATCAAAAAAGGAATATGAACCCAGGTTTTCCGGCCTTAGCAATTAACGATTGTTTATTGATTAGTAGTTGATTCCCTAGCTTCAAGGTCAACTATTTTTTAGGTCATGCAGCCCCATGAGCTTACTTCTTTCGATATCTGAAGATAACTCTGATATTTCCCCAAACCCTCTCTTCGGCAGGCTAAACATTCAACTTTCTTCCAAATGATCTTCAAGTGACATAGCTTTGAGATCACTCACCATTCCACTTCTTATCCTTTGGATACTCTCCAATTTATCAACACCCATCCTAAGCCTGGCAATTATGTCTGGGCCCAAGACTATGCTGGCACCTTACCAGATTAGGGCACAGAAGGACTCTTACCTCTCTATTCTTGGAAGCTACACCTGCCTATGCCTCCATTAATGCAAATCCAGATCATTGCAGCCTTTTTGGCTGGCACATCCCACTGATGAGTCATACTAATCTTGTCACCCACAACCCCCCTCCCCTGGTCTTCCAGTAAACCACATTTTCAGTATGCCTCTCTTATCTTGTACTTGTGAAGGTGATTTTTTTTTAATCCAAGTACAACTCTTCACATTTACCTTATTAAACCTTATTTTGTTAGGTATTCCATTGTGCCCAGAAACTAAACCCTCAGCCAGGAAGACATGAGTTCAAATCTTCTGGGCCCTTACTAACTATATGACACTTAACTTCTATCTGCCTCAGTTTCTTCATTTGTAAAATTAAGATAGCAGATCTGGGTTGCACAGTGGATAGAGCACTGGAATCAGGAAGACTCATCTTCCTGAGTTCAAATCCAGCCTCAGACACTTCCTAGCTGGGTGATACTGGGCAAGCCACAATTCTAAAATGAGTTGAAAAAGGTAATGACAAACCACTCCACTTTCTTTACCCCAAAATGGGGTCATAGAGAAACAGTCAGATATGACTAAAAACCAAATGAACAAAATGGGGGTGACAATAATAATAATAACACCTACTAATGTTAGCACCAACATTGATGTAAGGACCAAATGAGATAACACTTATAAATTATTTTGCAAACTTTAAGATACTAAATAAATGCTACTATTATAATAAATATATTATTAAAATTACAATATTATGGGGCAGCTAGGTGGCACAGTGGATAGAGCACCATCCCTGAGGTCAGGAGGACCTGAGTTCAAATCTGGTCTCAGATACTTAACACTTCCTATCTGTGTGACCTTGGACAAGTCACTTCACCCCAATTGTCTCATAAAAAAAGGTACAATATTATACATTATGTTTTAGTAACTATAATATCACATTAATACTTAGTACCTATTAAGTAGAATAAGCAGGATCTGAACCTAAACATTTATAATTTGAAGCCTAGCACTCTACCTAGGTGCCAAGATGGTTAGAGTGCTGGACTTGAAAGTCCAGAGATCAAATTCTGCCTTAGACTCTTGTAAGATGTAAGGTCCTGGGCAAGTCAGTTAACTATTCTGGGAATCAGGTTTCTTATCTCAAGTTTTATATTAATGTTAAATATTATTATTTTATGATAATTAACACACTGCTTTTCTTTTCTTTTTTTTTCCTTTGGAAGTGGAAGGGAGAAGGGAGCAATCATAGTTAAATGTCTTACCCAGGATCGCACAGCTAGTACATGACTGAATCTGGATTTGAACTCAGTACTCCAGAGCTGATGCTCTATCCACTGCACCACCCAGTTGCCTCCACGCTATTTTTCAATTTATCACATGATTTTTCCTTTTTTATATTGTTTTGCAACTGTGTTTCTGAATAGGACACAAATCTCCAAATTCAGCATTTTCCAAAGCTAGTTTCTTGAAACTGTGCGTGTTATGCTACCCCTCAATTCCCCAAATCTTCCACTCCCTTCTCTTCCCATCTCTCTGTCTTTTAGTTACAGCTGTGTCTCAGACACCCCAGCAGGCCTGCCTACCATCAGCTGTGAAGCTTAGACAGAGGGTGCATTTTTGGGAATCCAGCTGCCCAGGGCACTGTGTTATTCTGTCATCAACAAGCCTATTCTCTAGATGTCCTGCCAAACTCCGCTCCAATGTCCTGCCATTCTGGGGTTTGGCTTCAACAGGCAACCGAAAAAGATTAAGACCCATAAAACTTTTTTTTCTTTTTAAAGAAATCCAAGTGAGGAAGAAAATCAAGGGCCACAATGATCTAATCATTATTTTCTTAAAGAAAACACAACACAATGCTGCTATTTATAGCACATAGTTCAACCCAAATAGAATGGATAGTAGATAGAGCTTAGATTTGGAGTCAGGAATAAGTGGGTCCCAATTCTGCCTATGATCCTCATTAACTGTGTGATTTTTGATAGGCCACTACTTTGAGACTCAGTTTCCTGATTTGTAAAATGGGGTAATAATGATAATAATAGCTAGCATTTATATAGTGCTTTTAGGTTTGCAAGCACTTTATAAATATCATCTCAGTTTATCTTCACAACAATCCTAGGAGGTAAGTGATATTATCTGAAATCAAGAAGATTTGGATTTTAATCCTTCTTCTGAAATTTGGCAGCTAGGTAAGTCATTTAACTATTCTAAAATATATTTTGTGGTATAGGTAATTATAAGTAAGAAAAAGAACAATAACAATAATTGACATTTATATAATATTTTTTAGTTTGCAAAACATTTTACTTATCTCAGCTTATCTCACAATTCTTGGAGGTATGCATTATCATTATTATCTCCATTCTACAGATAACAAAGTGATAGAGCCAGCTGTATGACTCTAAGCCCAGGAGCAAAGCAGGGACTCAGTTCTAGGTCAAGGCCAGCCTGAAGCCTGCAGTGAAATAATCAGGGCAGGATTATATACCAAAGCAGAGCCTGAAGTTAAGTTCTCTGGACTAAAGAGCTTCAAAGAGGGCTGATGGCAGTTGAGTCCATAAAAAGTCTAATGAAACTGATATCTGGGTGTGAATGAGCCAACTGAACCTGGGTAAGAAATGTGTAAAACTCAGACCAAAAGGTTAGTGAGCAAACTTGATCCCAGATCACATCAATTTGGGAGCACCAAAAGCTTATGGGTGCCCAACCATGCTGATTCTGAAATCCTGAAGTAACACAATAATCAATATCCCAAGAAAAGAGACTCAAGAGATCAGAAACTAATCTCAGACATTCTTTTCAGAAATATATACAGCAAAAATGAAAGGATGCCCATCAATTGCAGAATGGTTGAGCAAACTGTGGTATATGAATGTTATGAAATATTATTGTTCTGTAAGGAATGACCAGCAGGGTGAATACAGAGAGGACTGGCGAGACTTACATGAACTGATGCTAAGTAAAACGAGCAGAACCAGGAGATCATTATATACCTCAACAACGATACTGTTTGAGGATATATTCTGATGGAAGCGGATCTCTTCGATAAAGAGAGTTAATTCAGATCAAAGATGGACAGAAGCAGCTACACCCAGAGAAAGAACACTGGGAAATGAATATAAACTGCTTGCATTTTTGTTTTTCTTCCCGGGTTATTTCTACCTTCTGAATCCAATTCTCCCTGTGCAACAAGAAAACTGTTCAGTTCTGCACACATATATTGTATCTAGGATATACTGCAACCCATTCAACATGTAAAGGACTGCTTGCCATCTAGGGGAGGGGGTGGAGGGAGGGAGGGGAAAAATCGGAACAGAAGTGAATGCAAGGGATAATGCTGTAAAAAAAAAAAATTACCCTGGCATGGATTCTATCAATAAAAAGTTATTAAAAAAAGAAAGAAAGAAAGAAAGAAAGAAAGAAAGAAATATATACAGCATACCTATGAGACAAAGTTTGAAGGTGGCTGGAAAAAATGAGCAAATAAAAAAATACCACCATATAGCACTATTATGGTGATAAGGAAGTTCAAAACACACAAGGATAAGGGGAGGAATACAAGGAATAATTAGTTATTAAGCATTGTGCTAAGCACTTCATAAATATAATCTCATTTGATCCTCACCACAACCTTGATGCTATTATCATCCCTATTTTAAAGATGAGGAAAGTGATTCAGGCAAAGGTTCAGTGATTTATCTGTGTCATATAACTAGAAAGTGTCAGAAGCTGGATTTGAAATTTGTTCTTCCTGATTATAGGACTGAGCTCTATTTACTATATTAGCTAACCCAAAATAAGAGAATGACTCCAAAACATCTATAAGCAAAGCCTGAAAGAAGAACACAGTTTGAGTACAAGTCTAATAAGAATTCCTAAAAGAGATGAAATAAAAGATGTTTTCATTTTAATAACTAGTAATTGTTTCAAAAACCTACTGAGAGCATTAGAGGATAAATGAGGGGGGGGAATGAGAGCCATAGGAAAAAATGTGGGAAAAGAATTAACATTTTGGAACCCCAAAATCTTAACCCCAAAAATAACTCCCTGAAAATTAAAATTGACCAAGTAATAGCTAATGCAAGAAAATGAAATATTTCCCATACCAAAAACAACTGACCTGAAAAACAGATCAAAATAATTTAAGAACCTTTGGATTACCTGAGAGCATTATCAAGAAAATATACTACCCATCAAATTTCAAGAAATCCTGAAATAAAACCATTGGCATTCCTGAGAACCAAAAGCAAAGTAGAAATAGAAGGAATCCATTTAGAATCCATTAGTCATCTCCTGAGAGAAATCCCCAAATGAAAACTCCTGGGGATATTATATCCAAAAATAGAACTTACAAGTCAAAACATACAAAGAAAGAATACCACAAACAGCCATAAAGAATTCAAGTAAAAAAGGAGGCACACTCAGAATTCCACAGTATTTAGCAACTATTACCTTAGAAGAGCAGAGAACTTGGAATGGCAGCAAAACTAAGCATAATCAGTGGGGACTAGGCTAGGTGGAATGTATTTTTAATGAAATAGAAGACTTTCAAGCATTTTAAAAAACATACATGCAAAGATAGGAGACAGTAGCAGTATAAAAAGATAAACATGACTAAAAAAATGGGTAGATCATACATGTATCCTCTCAACATTCTATCATCATTAAGGATCATAGAGAAAGTCTAATTAGACCAAGCGTCTGAAAAGAATTCTGTTATATTTTTAGGATCTTGAAAAATGGAAAGGGAGGGAAAGATAAATACACTGTATAGGGGAGAGTGAGAAAAAGGATGCAGAAAATTATTTCACATAATTGGGGCATAAAGTCAAAACCTATAATATAATTATGAGAAATTAGGTAAAGCAGGTAACACAAATCTCACTTTAATCTGAACTGCTAAATGAGAGAAAAATTCACAGAAAAACACAAAACATCTGTGTACAGAAATATATTTCACCCAATAAGAAAATAGGAGAAAAGAAATTAAGGGAAAGGAGAGAATAAAAAAAAGAGTGTAGATTAAAGGAGGAATTAGTCAAAAACAAATTAAACTTATAAAAAAGAGGCAGGAAATAAAGAGATGGATAAGCATAAGACAATAGGATTGAGGTAAATATAGAATTAATAATCATGTCTGTGAATTTGAATGGGTTTAATTTACCCATAAAATGGAAGAGGTTAGTAGTCTGAATTAGAAACCAGATATCAATTGCTTAAAATAAATAAGAAGAAAAGAAGAAAAACACAGAGTTAAAACAAGAAACTAGAAAAATATCTATTATTATTCAACTGAAGTAAGAAAAAAAGTCATGGATAGTAATCATGATGTCAGACAAAGCAACAGCAAAAATAGATCCAATTAAAAGAAATAATCAAAAAAAGGCACTACAGACAATGATTATTACTATAAATACTAAATTTATATGCACCAAATGGCATAGCATCACAATTACTAAAGGGAAAGCTAAATGAGTTTTAGGGAGAAATAAACAGTAATCTATAATAGTTATTGAAGACTTCAATTTACTTTTTTCAGACCTAGATAAATGACTAAAATATAGTTAAAAAAGAAATGAGGGACCTGAATATAATTTTAGAAAAGTTATTAAGTGGGAATAGAAAGAAGCAAATCTATTCTCAACTGTGCATGTCACTTTTAACAAAGCATAACAAACTCACAAACAAATGCAGAAAATAGAAATATTAAACACATAAAATGGACCAAGATGCAAAAAACATTGTATTCAACAAAGGCCTTTGAATCAAAGAATAAAAATTAATTGGAACAATTAATTAATTCAAAGAACAAATCACAGAAAAAATCAATAATTTAATTAAAGATAATGACAGTGTACAGAATAAATATTCCCCAAAATATTTGGATGCAACCAAAGAAGACTTAAAGGAAATCTTAAAATGCCAAAACATTTTCATTAATTAAAGAGAAAAATTGTAGATCAATAAATTAGGCTAACAAGAAAAAAATGAGAAAACCAACAAAATAAAAATTCCCAATTAAATACCAAAATTCTCTTAGTCTAAGAAAATATTAACAAAATTAAAAGCAAAAAAAAAATCCACTGAATTAATAAATAAAACTAATAGATTTTTTAAACAGTAAATAAATAAATGAATAAGCCATTAGCTTATTTGATTTTTCAAAAGTAGAAACTACCAGTATCAAAAATGAAAACAGTAAATCTATCACCAATTTAACCAGATTATATACTAATAAAACTAATAAGTTAAATGAAATGGATAAATATTTATAAAATTGTAAATTACACAGATTAACAGAACAAGAAACAGAGAATTTAAATAAGCCTATCTGTGAAGTACAGGTTAGCTCCCCAGAGGCCTCAAAATCAGCTGGAGTCAGAATAAGCAAAAGTCTTTGGTCTTTAGGGGGAGAAGTGAAAGGAATGGACAAAACTGCCACAAGCTCTCCACCAACCTCCCTTCTCCTCATCCTCCTCCAAAGTAACTCTGGCTTGTCTCACTCTACCCTCTAATCCCTCCTACAATTATCTATATACACCAAAAGATTGAGCCAGCATGGAATAGTGAGAAGGGCCATTTTTCCAAGCATATGCTAATAGAGTTATTGTTTAATAGGTAATTAGCCTCAAGTGCTCTATTGTCTGATTCCAGTGCACCTATTCAGAGTTTTAGTCCTTTATACCTATCTTAGAAAAGAAAGGATCAGATGCATATACAAGCAAATCATATCAAATGTCAAATAACAATTCCAATATTTTAGAAACAACTTGAAAAAACAGGAAAAGAAGGAATCCTGCCAGATTCCCTCTATGATACAAATACTTAATACCAATACAAACATTAAATCATGGAGAATGAAGAGAGACAACAAAAACTATTAACTAGTATACCTAATGAACATTGAAATAAAAATTTTAAAAGCTATATTAGCATGGAAACTGTAGCAATTCAGCACAAAGATTAGACATTATAACCAGGCTGGATTTTTACCAAGAATGCAGAATTGATTTAATGTTTGGAAAGCATCTGTGACCATATGAATAACAACAACCACCACCACCACAACAACAAATCATGGTTATATCAATAAATGCAGAAATAGCTTTTGATGAACTAAAATATTCATTTTTATTTTTAAAAAATAGATACTTGAAAACCCAGGAATAAATGGAACTTTCTTTAATATAAATAGATTCTATCTAAAACCAAGAGCCAGCACTACAAAGTAGTGATAAACTTGAGGCCTTTCCAGTAGGAGCAGGAATAAATCTAGGAGGTCCAATATCACCATTTCTATTCAATATAGTGCTAGAAATGCTCACCATAGCTATGAGAGAAATTAAGAAAATAAACAATAGTCAAGAAAAAAAAATAAAATGATCATTCTTATAGATGACATGACATCTTACTTAGAGAACCCTAAGGAATCAATTAAAAAACTAATTGAAACAATATCTTCAGCAAAGTTGAAGAATAGAAAATAAATCAAAATCACTCATATTTCTTCACCTTACTAACTAAACCCAGTAAGAAGAGATAGCAATCTAAGTACTACATAAAATAACTACAAAATATGTCGAATAATAGAGATTCTACCTACTAAAACTATATGAACTATATGAAATAATATGCATTAATGCACTATTGGTTAAACTGTGAATTGATTTAACTATACCAGAAAGCAATGTGGAATTATATTCCTAAAACTATTAATATGTATGATATCCATTGACCCAACGTGTCTCAGTCTAAATCCCAATGCTTTGGGGATCTAGACCCCAAAGAAAGGGGGAAAGAGCTATATATATATATATATATACACATATACAAAACATTTATTTATGGCAGCATTTTTTTCTGTGTGGTAGCAAAGACTTAGAAACAGAGGAAGTGCTTCTTTATTAGGAAACAGGTGAACAAGTTATGATATATAAATGTGATAGAGAACTATTGGGCAGTAAGAAATGATAAAGGGGATGATTTTTTTAAAAACTTGAAAAGATTTTTATAAGCTGATATAAAGGGAGGTGAGCAGAGCCAGGCTGATTATTTAAGAAGAAACAATAATATAGTAAAGACAAATATCTTTGAAAGACTTAGGAACTCTGATCAACACAATGATGAATCCCAATTCAGAGGATTCTGGGTGCTACCTACCTCCAGACAGAGAAATAATGAACCCAAGAGTAAAAATTGAGGTGTTTGTTTGTTTGGGAATTTGTTTGCTTTTGGAATAAGTTTTGTTATGAGGAAGACAGACAGACACAGAGAGAGACATACAGAGACACACATAGAGAGACAGAGAGAAATAAGTAAATAGGTTCTGGTTTTCTTACTTTCTCAAATGATGAGAAAATGAGGAAGGACAAAGAGATGAAAGGGAAAAAAATCTGGACCTGGAATTTTTTTAAATTGACTTTTTCCCCAAAAAAGCAATGCTTACCTTCACCAATTTCCCAGGTGGGTTACTTGGATGGAAGTGTTTTTCAGCTTGAAAACATTATTATTGTAAGTTGTGAGAGACAGAATTTGGGACCAGAAATCTTTTCTAGAACATTGAAAGACAAACCAGTGTAGATAACTTGCTGCTCTGTGATTAAAGGTAGCTCTGATTCTAGACAGAAAGATTAGTGGGACACAGCTAAAGTTTGAAAAAGCTCAAAAGTTCACATGTTCAGTGTTTTCCTTTGGCATATGTATGCAATTTCACAGTGATAGGACAGCATTAGATAACTGAATTAGATTAGGAATTCCCCCTTCCTCCTCTACTCCTTTGCCAAAGTCAAGTGCCTTTCAAAAAGGGTAATTAGGCCAATATGGGACTTGTAACAATAACACTCAAACCTGGGTTCATGAGGCAATATCACCAAGTGGTGAGAGCGTTGGATTTGGAGGCAAAGCCCTGGGGATCCCATCCTGACTGCCACTTTGCTTCCTGGGTGACTCTGGGTGAATTAATTCCACTCTCTGTGAATCAGTTTCTTTCTCTGAAAAATGAGAGGATTGAAGACAATGACCTCATAGGTCCCTACCAATCCTAGATTTGATTCTAAGGAACCTGCTTCTGAGAGCTCCATCTCTACCCAAAGTTACCTAGATAGAGAACATTCACCTCAAGCATCTTTATCCACTTGTTAAGGTAATCTCACCCAGCTTCAATTTTCCAGCACCTTTATCTTTCCACCCCACCCCTCACTCTATAGAATGTAAACTCCTTGCAAGCAAGGATGGTTTCATCTTTTCTATCCTAGCTTAATATCTGGCACATAACTGGCACTTAATATAGAGTGGCTGATTTGATCTGATTTGAAGTCAGCTTTTGATTTGCTATATTTCCTTCCTCTTTTGGAAAAAAAATGGTATAAAAAACAAAAGTCAACAATAAAATAACTTTAAATCTTTTTAAAATTAATCTTAGATTATATATGTACATTTACTCTCTACATATTTTCATATGAGTCATGTTGAGAGAGTAAAATCAGAACAAAAGGGGAAAACCATGAGGAAAAAAAGCAGAAGAAAGAAAAAATGGTGAAACTAGCATGCATTAATCCACATTCTGTCTCCATAGTTCTCTCTCTGGATGCAGATAGAATTTTCCATCCAAAGAAAACCTTAAATCTTAATTAAAATTACAGATAGGAAGCCTTTTCCAAATCCTCTTAATTCCAGAGTCTTCATTCTCTTATTTCCTATTTTTCCTATAGAGAGCTTGCTTTGTATATATTTATTCACATGTCCCCTATTAGATGGTAAGCTCATTGAAGGCAAGAGCTGGCTTTTGCCTCTTTTTGTATCCCCGGTACAGTGCTTAGCATATAGTAGGAGCTTGATAAATGTTTATTGACTAAATTGACTTTTAAAAAGAGAGAGAAATTATACCAGAAACAGGTTTATGGTTTTCTACCAAGGGAAAACAACAGTTGGAGAAATCAGGGGATGGGGACCTTTCCATCAGCTTAGAATTGGCATTATTCTTAACTAGTAGGTAGAAAGCAGGTTTTACAGGTGCTATATATATGTGCATATATACACATGCATATGCATGCTAGGCATTTCATGCATGTGCATATGTGTATGTATGTACATATGTGTGAAGATATATGTATATTCATAGCCAAATAGCATCTCTCCATAGACAGCTATTGCGCCTGTAAAATTTCAGGAGGAAGGAGAGAAAAAATGGATGGTCCATCAAGCAATTGTCTTCTAGAGTTTTTGTGATTGCCTTCAAAAAATACCTTGTATGGGGGCATGGATGTCAGTGAAATATGTACCCAATCTATCAGTTGTCTCTCTGTCTCACAGTAGACTATTTTTCAAATAATATCCTTTATTCTAAACGGAAGGAAAAAAAACAAGTATTTATTAATTTAATAAAAATAATTAATAATTAATAAAAGTAAGTACTTACAATGTGCTCATTTCATCCCCACAACAACTTTGGGGGCTGCTTGCTACCAATACAAATGCAGCTTGTTTTGTACTGGTTCTGTTTACACATAGTCTCCCAAATTAGACTGGGAGCTCTTTGATGTACTATCTTTTGCCCTTCTTTATATCTCTAGTGTTTGACACAATGCTTGACATCGAGTATGTATTTCATAATTATTTGTTAACTTTACTCAATTAAGAATCAATTGTTTGATTAAGTCCAATTCTTCATGACCCTGTTTGGGGTTTTCCTGGGCTAGGAGACAGAAGTGGTTTGTTGGTTTTTTTTTTCCCCACCTTATCCTACAGATGAGAAAACTGAAGCAGAATTAAATGACTTGCCCAGGGTCACACAGTATGTAAGGCCATATTTGAATTCAGGCCTTCCTGATTCTAGGCTTGGCATTCTATCCACTGTACCACTTACCTGCCTGGAGATTAAGAATCTAATGAAGTCTTTTTTTTTCCTTTTTGATTTGATTTTTCTCTTGCAGCATGATAAAAGTGGAAGTATTACAATTTGAATATAAGCCTGTTGAGGATAGAGGCTGTCTTTGTAACTACTGACTTTTGTTTGGTGATGAACTCTCCCCTGATGGCCCTTCTCAATCTGATTCTGATCTACCTTTTCCAGGTGTATCACATATTACTCCCTTTCCTGCTTTCTACTTCCTTTCCAGCCAATGTCTTTCTGGTGTCCATTCCGTCATTGAGAATAGCATCCTTCCTTCAGGTCTTTGGAAACCAGATTCAATTTCTCATTTCTGCACCTTTGTTTTGGTTGTTCCCCATGGCTCAACTGCACTCTTTCCTCAATTCTGCCTCCCAGAATTCCTAAGTTCTACCAAAACTCAGTTTAGGTGCTACATCCCGAAGGCCTTTCCTGAATCATCCTGTTCATGGTACCCCATCACCCATCCCAATATGATTCTGTATTTCCTTTTTTACTCTTTTATGTTTACTTATCTAAAAAATTTACATATATGTATAGGTCTATATATATAGCAGTTTAGGGCTATTTCACATTTACCTCTGTATCCTCCCTTCCTCTAATTTCTTTTTCTCTTTTTATTGCTAAAGCCAACATTTCTAATACTATATTGAATAATAGTGGTGATAATGAGCATAATGGGCATCCTTGTTTCATCCCTGATCTTATTGGGAACGCATCTAGCTTCTCCCCATTACAAATAAAGCTTGCTGTAAGTTTTTGATAGATGCTGCTTATCAGGCTTAGGGAACAAAATGGAATAAATGGTTCCTTCTATGAATTTCAGACACCATTGTCCCAGAAAATCTTGTCTGAGGCCCCTTGACATCTCAGGAAACCACCTGGATTCAAGGCTCACATGTGATATTAATTTTGCCCTAATTCCCTTTGGATTGTTGCTTTGTTAACAAATAGAGCCTGGCCTCCCGATCTGTATCTGATGCCGTGCCAACAGTGAGCTCAAATGGGCCACAATTCCTGAAACGGTTCAATTCCAAGATAACTATGAGCAGACATTTGGGGCAGTGAATGGGCCCTGGGCTTAGAAAAGACTGGGGTCCTTTAGAAGCACTGGGGGATCGGCAGGGGTTAAGGTGATATACCAGCTGCCAGGAAAACTGAGTCCAAGGATGCTTGAGGATAGGAAGCCCTCAGCTCTCTATCTTGGCACTAGATACTTTTAAGGGATTCAAAGGACTGGGCAATCTAAATCAGCTATGGACCCGATGTACCAGGTGGTTTCTAAGGACCTTCCCAGTTCCAATGTTCTAGGCTCCAAAGCCCCTCCCAGTTCTGACATCCTTGGTTCTAAGCTACCCCTCTCCCAGCTCTGACCTTCTATTTTTTTCCCCTAAAGCATTTGGAATTAAGTGATTTGCTCAGGGTCACACAGCTAGGACATGTTAAATGTCTGAGGATTTGAACTCAGGTCCTCCTAACTTCAGGGCCAGAACTCTATCCACTGCACCACCTAGCTGTGCTGACATTCTACTTTTTTAAAGGCATTTTTGGATCTAAATATATGATACTCTGAACTCTGCTCAATAGTTGATTCCTATGTCAGCCTAATATAATTGTTATCATTGTTGAGTCATTTTAATCATGTACAGCTTTTCGTTTGGGATTTTCTTGACAAAAAATCCTGGAATAGTTTGCTATTTCCTTCTCCAGCCCATTTGACAGATGAGGAAACTGAGGCAAACAGGATGAAGTGACTTGCCCACTGTCACACAGCTGGTAAGTGTCTGAGGCCAGATTTGAACTCTGGTCTTCTTGATGCCAAGCCTGGTAACTGCCCTAGTATATTTGATAGAATAATCAAAATGACATAAGGAACCTGGGTTCAAATCTACCCTGACACTTACGAGACAAAATGAGTTGGACTGAAGTGAGGGGAGGAGGGTGCTGTGCAAGGTCACCTGCCTCAGTTCCTCCTCCAGAGTCATCTGAGTCCAGTGGCTATATGACCATAAGGAAGATGCTTCAACTCTCTGAACACCATTATTCTCATCTGTAAAAATGGATCAGCAGCAAGAGGTACTGACTCTGAATTCCAATTCTGCTACTCACCTGTAGGGCACTGACCAAATCTCTTAATCTCTCTCTCCTCCACTTCTTCACTTATACATTTACCGGGCTGGACGACCTCCAAAGTCCTTTCTATATTCAAGTTCTACGATCTAGTGAAATGTTCTGGGTATCTCCAACTCAAATATTGAAAACAGAACTCCTTATCTCTGTCCCCAAAGCCAGCCCTCTTTTGGACTTCCCCATTCCCTTTGAGGGTGCCATCATTCTCTGTCAGCCCCAGCATCTCTTCACTCCTGCTTACCCCCTAGATCCTATTATAGTTGCTACATCTTTTATTTCTATCTCCACAACAATCTCTCCCAACTTTCCCTTTCCCTAATTGCACAAGTCTACCCCTAGATCAAGCCCTCATCCCCTCTTATCTAGACTATTTCCATAGATCTCTAATTAATCTCCCAGCCCCAAGGACATCCCCTCTCCAATCCAGCTTCCACTTCGCTGGAACATGGACAGAGACCATGTCCCTCCCCTCTTCAAAAATCACTATTAAGTATCAAGTATAAATTTCTCTGCTTGACATTTGAAACTTTATGCGATTTCATTCCAACCTGCTATTCCAGCCTTATCCACTCCTCCCCACTCATATACATACTCTTCAATCTAGCCAAACATTCTGTGACAATTCATCTCCAGCCTCTGTGACTTTGCCTGGGCTGTCCCACGTAGGAGTCAGCTCCTACAGCTGATTGTTAAATTTTCAGCATGACCTCAGAAATTAGAGCAACAAATAAGAGCTTGGTTTATTGTTTTATTGGTTGTCTAGACTTAAGAAAGTGAAGGAGATATGTTATTAATGCTAGTCAAACATAAAAGGGTATTATTCTTAATTTTTTTCTTTTAGAGAGTCTGTTGTTATACATTTACCAGCCTGCCCCTGGACTCTATCCATGGACTCTCTCCTCACTTTAAGGCCCTAAAATCTCTGGTTTCCTTCAAGTTTAGCTCAGCTGCCACCTTTTATGAAAAACCTTCCCTGACTCCCCTAATACTAATGCTTTCTTCCCCAAAGTAGCCCTATTCTCATTTGCATTTACTGATAAATATATATTTTTCCCTTTTCTAAAACATGATCTCCTTGAGGGCAGCAACTTTTTTTCACTTTTGTCTTCATATCCTGTTGGAATCTTTACAAACTGCTAACTCATTAGAGTTGATGTTTTGGGCCAGAACCTGAAACAAGATACTAAGTAGAACTAATTGATACAATGCTTGTGTTCACATCTTTACTCATTGGAGTTCACACATTTGGGAGATTTCAGGTTTAGCATGAGATATCCAAATTCATACCTCCCTTGAAGCTCTTAGGGCCAGAGAGCACTATGGGAGAAAACCCATAATCTTTTTCTCTCGTATTCCACAATTCCTCTCTCTCATATATAAGAAAACAGATAGAGGCTCTCAGAGAGAGTTCAGCTGAAGATTGAGAAGGATCTCTCAGAGGTACAACCAGATTCATCTTCATCTCACACCACTGTGCTGGCTGGGCTCCTGAACTTCCCCCAATAAGACCAAGCTGGTCTGAAAGACTTGCCAGAAAGCTAGCTGAGCCCCAAATGAAGGAGACAAGAGATTCATTCCATCTTTGTGCTGGCTGGAAGCTGAAGAAAGCAGAGGCAGAGCCTGAAGGACAAAACCTTTGGATTTGCAGACATTCGGAGGGAGCTCTTGGAACCAAGCAGAGAGAGAGGTCTCTCAACTAACCATGCTATATTGGAGGCAATAAAAGATCTGAAGTTTTATCACCTGGCTGCGTTTTAGGTGATTATTTACTCTTAACTGAAACTAAGGCTGCCTCCAGAAAACTTCCCCGAGAAACCTGCTCTCACCCAAAGAGAACCATTTATCATATTATATTTTAAAGAAGAAAAAGATCACCACAATATCCCCAATGATTGATTGATAGATACTTAATACATCAAGCAATCAATTAATCAACAAGCATTTATTAAGTAAGTACCTACTATATGCTAGGCACTAGACCCAGAGAGGAGGATTCTGATACAAAAGGAAATTAGTCCTGTCCCCAAGGAGCTTAGAATCTAATAAGGAAGATAACATGCACACATATAAATATATATACAGAGAAAGAGAATCGATACAAAAAAAAGAATGTAAGGTAGTTTGGGAAGGGAGGAAATTATCAACTTGGAGCTGGGGGTGAGAGATAGAAGAAAAGACTTCATGGAGAAGGTCCCATTGAATAATACTTTAAAATTAACAAAGCATTTTATAAACATTATCTCATTGGATTCTGGGAAGTAGGTGCTATTATTATCTCCTTTTTACAAATAAGGATACTGAGGCAGGCAGCAGCTAAGTGACTTATCCAAAATACACAGCTAGTAAGTGTCTGGGGAAGGATTTGAATTCAGGTCTTCAGTGCTTTATCCACAATTCCATCTGACCAATGAATAAGAATTGCTTTCTTCTTTGTACTTGTAGCCCCTGTACCTAGTATACAGTAGGCATTTAATAAGATGATTAATCTTTTGAGTGCTGTACAGATGTCACTAACTTTTATTGTGAAAAGAAGCCCCAAGCATGTGATTGCTGGCCATGTCTATTTCTAGACTTGGGAAGATTCGGTTAATATAATGTGAAATCACAGTCATGGAGCCAAACTCTAAGATTTTCTTCCTTGGCAGGACCCAGGAGAGCTCATGACTTGATAGCTTGACTTTGAATTTACTTTACTTTGATCAAATAAATACTTCAATTAAAGAAATATTTACTAAGGACCTCCAGTAGGCAAGACACAATGAAAGTCAGTTACTCAATCAGGGAGCGTTTTAGTGGGATCTGGTTCAATGGAAATTCAGCTCATTGGTTCTTGAGACAGAGGGCCTTGGTTCTATATCCTTCATATAAATAAATAAAATAAATGTACAAATCAAATATTTACTGATGATCATAATTTTACAACTCCCACATTCAGTTACAATACCCTATATGGAGTCACAAACCAAAGCTTAAGAACAGTCTCTTTTTTTTTAAAATAACTTTTTATTGACAGAACCCATGCCAGCATAATTTTTACAGCATTATTCCTTGCACTCACTTCTGTTCCGACTTTTCCCCTTCTTCCCTCCACCCCCCCCCCCCCGCCGATGGCAAGCAGTCCTTTACATGTTGAATAGGTTATAGTATATCCTAGATACAATATATGTGCGCAGAACCGAACAGTTTTCTTGTTGCACAGGGAGAATTGGATTCAGAAGGTAGAAATAACCCGGGAAGAAAAACAAAAATGCAAGCAGTTTATATTTATTTCCCGGTGTTCTTTCTTTGGGTGTAGTTGCTTCTGTCCATCCTTGAGCAACTGAAACTGAATTAGCTCTCTTTAGCAAAGAGATCCACTTCCATCAGAATACATCCTCAAACAATATCATTGTTGAGGTATATAATGATCTCCTGGAAGAACAGTCTCTTTTTAAACTTTTTTTAATTTTTTAAATATTTTTCCCATTACATTCAAAACAAAAAATTTACATTTGTTTTTAAATTTTTTAAGTTCTAGGTTCTCTCCCTTATCCCCACCTACAATTAAGAAACCACATGTGAAGTTATGAAAACATTTCCATAAAAGTCAAGTTAAAAAAAAAACTTAAATCTCCCCTCCTATTGAAAATAAAAAGAAAATTTTTCAAGATAAATTAAATTTAAAAAGAGAGAAAGAGAGAATGCTTCAAACTGTATTCAGAAACAATCAATTCCTTCTCTGGATATATTTAGGATTTTTCATCATAAGTCCTTCAGATAGTCGTGAATGATTGCACTACTAAGAACAGCAAAGTCATTTACAGCTAGTCATCCCAGAACATGGCTATTACTTTGGATACAGTGCATTTCACTTTGCTTGCATTCATGGAGGACTTTACAGGTTTTTTTTTTTCTTTGAGAGCATCCTATTCATCATTTCCCTTGAAACAATAATATTCCATCACAAACACATATCACAGTTTATTGAACTATTCCCCAAGTGATGGACATCTCCTCAATTTTCAATTTTTTTTTGTCCTGAGAAGACAGCTTTTATGAATATTTTTCGTACATATAGGTCATTTCCTTTTTTTTTTAAATCCCTTTTGGTATTCATGCCTAGTAGTGGTGTTGTTCAGTCAAAGGATATGTATGAAATTTATAGCTCTGTGGGCCCAGATCACATTTATCAATTGGGGCATGGTTATTATTTTTTATAAATTTGACTCAGTTTCCTCCATATTTAAACCCTGCTTTGAATTTTTTTTTTTGCAATTGCTATTGCTAACTGTCTTTTTCTCCCATTTATTCTCTTTTTCCTTTCACCCTGTCCCTTTTCAAAAGTGTTTTGGTACTGACCACTCTCTCCCCCAATAGGCCCTTTCTTTTATCATCCTCTCCCCTTCCCATATCCCATTACCCACCTAGGGTAAGATAAATTTCTATAGCCATCTTGAGTATGTCTGTTATTTCCTCTTCGAGCCAATTCTGTTGAGATTATTCTCTCATCTTCTCCTCCCCCTCTTCCCTTCCATTGTAAAAGCTTTGTCTTGCCTCTTTTTTATGACAGATAATTTACATTACACTTTTCCCTTTTCCTTTCTTCCAGCTTTTCACCTCTTAATTTCATCATTTAAAAAAGATATCATCTCTTCATAGTCAACTCACACCTGTGTCTGGTGAATCAGTCTTGATATAAAAAGAACTGAGTTCAAATTCTGTGATCCTTGTCTAGAATCACCCACTATGAAGTGTCTAAAGCTGGATTTGAACTCAGGAAGATGAATTTTCCACTGTAGGTCCAGCACTCTATCCAGTATGGCACCAACCTAGCCAACCTGTTAAGTACTATAAATACGTAGACACAAAATGAAATAGTTCCTGCCCTCAAGGACCTTATATTCAATAGAAAGATCTGAGATTTAGAATTGAAAGAAATCTGAAGCAATGTGACCAATACCCCTCATTTTACAGATGAGAAACTGAGGCACAGTAAGATTAAGTGATTTGCCCACTCCTAGGAAATAGTAGGGCCAGGAATAGAATCCAGGATCATCTTTTTAAAACCAGAAGAAACCTCAGAGGCCATCTGAGAAATAGAATTTGAACCCAATTCTCCCCCTCAAGGGTTATTTCTTCTCACTACACCATAGTGTCCTTCTGAGCTCTTTGGAATGTATAGAAAAAGAGCCCATGGGCACTCTTTTGCAAGAGCTAGAGGTCACTCATCATTTTCCTGGGGCCATTGGCAGTTGTTACGGCAACAAGGCCCTCTGATGCCATGGATGAGAATCCATGGACATCCCAAATGCTAGCAATCAAACACTTACAGGAACCGGTAACAGAATTGGAAAACATTTAAGTGTGTTGGAGAACCATGGGAAGTAATCATATGAACCCCAAGGTAAGGGCTCTTAGCAAATAATTACCAGCCTTCCGAAAGTTCATCTGTATTCGAGTCCCCACTCAGTGCCCCCAGACAATATTGGCAAAAATAAGGTCTTAGCATGAAGGACATTTATTGGGTTTGAAATCTGCTACATTCTCAAGGAGGCCAAGTGTAATTGAATTGTCAGTTCTCTCCCTGACACTGATTTCCACGATGACTTTACTTGTTGGGACCCAGTTCCACATGGTCCTTATTTGAGATTTCATTTTATAAACTGAGATCTGGTTTCTGTCTGCTTGAGAAGAGAGGTGTGTGAGAGCACAAAGGGGAACCTGGCTATGAAGAAAAAACTCAGGTTATGAGTTTAAACATTTAAAGCAACTTCTTCTTCAGCAAAGGGGGAAAGGGGTGGAGGGAGAAAACATCAGTGACCCTGGTGGTCCATTTTCAAAAGCTTGGTAACCCCTTGCAGGATATATGAAAAGGCTGATGGATCACTACAAAACTGAGAAACAGTAAAAAAAAAAAAAGCTTTTTTTGAGAAAAAGGTAAAATTGGGGGCTGGGCAGGGGAAGGTCAGAATGTTTAGATTGCCTACATCTGAGTGAGAAAGAAAAAGAAAAGAATTAACCACATAAAAGGATCTGCCCCTGGAAAATGTCTGACTGCTTTGGGGGCTGTCAATGCTCAGCCCTCATGGGCCATAAGTGGTGTGTGTGTGTGTGTGTGTGTGTGTGTGTGTGTGTGTGTGTGTCTGGGTGTTTCTGGGTGCGCATGTGCGCGCTTGCTGGCAGACTACAAAGTCTGCCATCACCTTTCCTTTTATGAGGAATAAAAATTTATTAAATTAATCAAAAGGACATGGGCTTAAGACCAAGATCTAGAGCTTTAGTCTCCTGAATCCCAAGTCAGAGAGAGAGAGAGAGAGAGAGAGAGAGAAAGAAAGACAGAGAGAGAGAGAGAAAGTGAGATGGATAGAGACACAAATAGATGTAGATAGATGGATGGATGGATGGATGGATGGATGGATGGATGGATGGATAGAGCAAGAATATATTAAGTACACATATGTGCCAAGCACTGTGCTAAGATCTGGGGGGACTAACCCAAGTCAACAGGTGGGTCCTTGGCCCTGAAGGAACTGCCATTCTAATGGGGGAGGACATCCCCTAAAGGGGAGCTACAAAGCTGGGGGAGGGAAGAGGAAAGAAGTGGAGGGTCCTGGCCGGGAGGAGAAGTCTGGATGTGATTGAGTGAAGCATAGTTGGAGCCACTCGTGGCTCGGTGCTCCAGGCCCCTCTGGAGAGATCAGCACCTTGGAGCAGAGAGATCTCCAGGGTAAAGAGAAGAAGTGCCCAGAGTGACCCGGGGTCTGAAGAAGACATTCCCTAACTGACCTTTTACTCAGACCCCTTCTCTTGCATCAGTTCCCAATCCCACCATCCTTTCCCCTCAACTAGGAGGCCCGTAGCAGAGGCCACAGAGCTGCCTGACGGATCCCGGAGGCAGCCTGAATGGTTAGCGTAGTTCTGGATTTCAGTTCCTAAGGTACGATCTGGAGGCACAGGCCCTGGGTCCTAATCCTACCTCTGTCAGGGACCATCTGTGTGGTCCTCAGTGAGTCACTTTAACTCTCTGGACTCAATCTTCTTATCTGTAAACTGAGGGGCTCATGACAGGGGGCCCTCATCCCTTCCATCTCTCTCTGAGACCCTCTGCTCCCTTCTGAGGGGAGCACTGGGGACATCACACACAATATTTGTCCTTGTGCGGGTAGGGGGAGACTACATGTGCTCCAAGGCGCCATTCAATGACTATCATATTCTTCTTTGTTGCCTTTTGACCTTCACTAGATACCAAGCTGTATCGATACATCCTCCTCATTAGAACCATTTAGAACTATTTAGGGTTTTTTTTTAAGAACTGGAAAGGGGAGCAGCTAGGTGGCGCCATAGTGGATAGAGCTTTGGGCCCATAGTCAAGAGGACCTGAGTTCAAATTTGGTCTCAAATACTTACTACCAGTGTGACTCTGACTCTTGTTTAAAAAAAAAAAAAAAAAAAAAAAAAACCTATCCTGTGTGTTTTCCCCATCTGAAAAACAAACTAGAGAAGAAAATAGTAAACCACTTTGTTATCTTTTGGGATCACAAAGAGTTGGACATGACTGAACAACAACAAAAGCTTAGAACTAAAAAATGACTTTATTGGCTAATGGAAGGAAGATGGGGCCCAGAGAAGTTATATAGATAGTAATTAGCACAGATTATTTTTTGGCAAGCATTTATGTAGAACTTTAAAGTTTGTAAACTTTACATGTTTAAGTTTACACATTTTCTCTCAATTGATCCTCACAATAACCCTGGAAGGTAGGTGCTATTATTATCCCCATTTTATGGATGAGAAACTGAAGCAGCTAGAGATTAAGTGACTTGTCCAAGATCCCGGAATTATGCCTGATTTTCTTCTTGCAAGACTCCAAACTGAAATTATCTCTGCCAATCACTACCCTTATATAACTATAGGACCTGAGACAAGTCACTGTTCTATTCTCAACCTTAGTTAATCTTAGAACACATCCATCAATATATATATATATACTTTTAGACAGCACAACAAGATGAACCAGAATTAAACAATGGGCAACGAGCAGGCTGGATTTCCTTCGGGAGGTGGCGAAGTTCTTTTTAATGATTCTCAAGTTTCTCCCTAAAACCAAAGTCCATATTATTTCACACCAATATTATTTCCGTGTTCTTATGGGGCGACAAGTCATGGAACACTACAGTCTTCAAAGAATTAATAGTGCGGTTCAGCCAAATAGAGAAACGGATGGTGGGCATGGGCAGACTGGAACAGGTACCAAAAGTGGAATTACAAAAGGATAAATGGTATTAAGGGCAGGTCAAAGAAATAAAGAAACAAGCAGACCAAGATGACCTGGTGCTCTAGTAAGAATGGCAGTGAGGAATAACCTATTGATGGACCATGAGCCCCATTGGGATCATCGTAGCGTGAAAAGAAAATGGTATAGGAGCCTAAAATGTCTTGAAAGTCTTGCAACATCCTCGACAATAATAGGGAAGTTTTGAGAAGGGGAAGATTTGGGGAGAAAAATAAAGAGATTGTGGATGCGGCCCATTTATTTGGGTGCATCCCATGACATTCACTCTGTCTCATTCAAAGTTATAAAGGGAATGGTCATGTCTCACCTGTGGCTGCCCCAAGCCCAGCATTTACCCCCTGAAGACATGGTGCGATCCCGAGTATAGTGGGGTGGATATTCTGGCAAGGGCAAGAAGGGGGTACAGAGATTTCTCAATTCTACCTCTACTGTTGCCATAGACATTCACTTGTAGCTTTAACTGCCCTGATTTAATCAATCAATCAATAAGCATTTATTAAATGCCTACTATATGCCATGCTCTAATTCAAAAGAGGAGAATTTACCAACTTATAAAATAAGGAAGAAGACAAGACGGAGGAGTGTTGGAAAGGAAGAGCACACTGAGTTGTTTTGCAAATAAACCTCATGATGGTCTCTTGTAAAAGGAAGGATGCAATCTGAAATGCTCTGATGAACATGTAACAAACCAGCTCCCCAGAGTAGGATTGGAGTGGGGATTACAAATGTAATCAGGACACACTTTTCTGTTTAATATGCATTATTACTATTTTCTCCAAGACTCTTAAATTTAGGCTATCAACAGAACAAGTCGGCCCTCCAATGTAGCCTTTGCCGATTTCAGAGGCATAAAATGCTCTCACTGAGAGGAACCTAGCTGGCTTAGGTACCCACCTGAATGTGTCCCATTTCTCCTCCCTCTCAATCATTGAGCACACACGTCTTGTGATTAGCCCCCATTTGGAGACGACTGCCTTAAATCAGGCATTTTCTCAGCCATCAGCCTGCAAAAGTCTCACTTTTATTCTTTAGATCTTTTGTTTTTTAAAAGGTACCGTTATTTTTTAAAACCTATCATTATATATAAAATAATAAATGTAAATATATAATATCAGTACTAAAACTCTCACTACCAAAGACCTTAATGTCTTAAAACCTATTGTTATCACATATAAAGTAATAAATGCAATTAACATATAATAAATATCAATATTAAATATCTCACTACCAACGACCTTTATTCCTTAAAACCTATTATTACTGTGTTTAAAATAATAAATTATTATGTGATAAATATCAGTACTAAAATTCTTGCTACCAAAAACCTTTATTTCTTAAAACCTATAGTTATTTCTTTAAAACTACTGTTATTACATATAAAATAATAAATGTAATTAATATATAAGCATCAATATTAAAACTTTCATTACTGAAGACATTTATTTCTTAAAACCTATTGTTATTTCTTAAAGACTACTGTTATTGCATACAAAATAATAAATACAATTAATAGATAATAAACATTAATATTAAAACTCTCATTACCAAAGACAATTATTTCTTAAAACCTATTATTATTACACAAATTATTACATAATTTATATGGTACTATACCATAAATAGCAATAGCATTAATATGTGTTAATATTAATAATATTATTAATGATTAATAGAATCCACAGTATAATCCTATCTCTTGCTATGTGGCAGAGTGGAAAGATGGTTGGATTTGGGGTCAGAAGCTCTGGGTTTGATCTCAACTTTGCCTCCATATAAAGATTAATTACTCTTTAGTTTTTAATAAGAAGAGTAGTAATAACATCTCTGGTGAGAGATAGTGAATTTCAGTCTGCATTTCAGTCCAATCTGAGGTATCCTGGCTGGATGACTCCCACAGGTGACTTCGACTCCATATGCTTCCAGAAATTTTGAGAAAGGCCCTGGTTCTTAACCTGGGAAATCTGGGGGTGGATTCAAGAGGATCATGAGCTCAGATGGAAGAAAATGGTATCTTTGTTTTTATTCTGCTTTAACCTCCTTGATAATCCTATTTGTTTGATGTATTTAAAACCAAAGGGATGGAGTACATACAAAAAACTAAAAAAAAACCATGCTCTGTGCCTATGAAGTTACATATCAACTCTCTGGGAAAAGGAAATTTCTCATTAGGAACTTTGCTACACCAATAAAACCGAAGGTTCAGTCCTTTTTTTTTTTTTTTTTTTAAGTTTTTCAAAACATTTAACATACAATATTTCTTTTTAAATCCTCCTAGAAACTCAGTGAGACAGATGGTACTATGATTTACGCCCATTTTACAGATGAGCAGACTGAGGCTCCGGAGGTTGAAGCTTTAGGTCATGGGAGATTACACAATAAGGTGTCAGAAGTGGCACTCAGACTTTGACAGGGCTCTCCCGGACTCTCAGCCCAGGGCTCCCTCAGCTCCACCACACTTGGATAATATCTAATTCACTCACCACGGTAGTGGAGGGTTCAGACAAATTTAGCGTTTCCTTATGCTGGCCTACAACAGCTCTTCTCTGTCTAGCTGAATTCAGTTGAGGCCCTCGGGCCTCTCCGAGCAGCAGGAGACCTTAGCACACAGGTTGGGTTATCCTCAAGTCCACTTGAAGGTCTATATTTGCATTTTAGAGGCAATTATGAGAGTAAGGTAAATATTTCCCGGCCAATTAATCAGAGCCAGAAGTTTTGGTTTCTCTTCCTCAAACACAAGCTCTGGCAAAATTTCCATTTTAAAAGGTGGAGAGGTGGGAGGGGAGGGGGAGGAGGAGGGGAGATGAAGGGGGCAGGGAATAATTTTGTAAACTGTGAAACAAGGCAGACGTCCCACCAATGGAGAGGGTCTCCCCACTCCCACCAGCCCCCAGGCCGAGGAAAGAGCTGCCTCTGTTGGGTTTGTTTGCTCAGGGAGCTGGCCCTAGATTGGGAAATTCACAGGCCCAGATGCTCCAAAGAAGCCACCCAGAGGAGTATAAACATGTATCGGGTCTGGCAGCTGCCCTGGATTGGGAGCAGGGTGACCGGTGGTGTTTCTCCAGAGCCCAGGGAGGACAAGTGCAAAGGCATCCTTACTCTACATGGGAAATGGCTGCATGGACAGCTAAAAGGTTCATCTTACTGGAATACAAGAGAGCAAACAGACATGGGTGGAGCTCTGAGTCTTTAGTCAGGAGGACCTGAGTTCAAATCCAGCCTCAGACACTTAACACTTTCTAGCTGTGTGACCCTGAGCAAGTCACTTAACCCTCAATTGCCTTGTCAAGGGAAAAAAAGATTTTTAAAAATATAAAAATGAGGAGTTCTTATTTTAATCTAAAGATAAAAAAGAAAGTGGTGGAGGATGTGTAAAAATATTTGTGGCAGCCCTTTTTGTAGGGGCAAGAAACTGGAAACTGAGAGGATGTCCATCAGCTGGGGAATGGCTGAATAAATTATGGCATATGAATATAATAGAATATTATTGTTCTATAAGAAAAAATCAGCAGGATGACTACAGATAGGCCTGGAGAGACTTACATGAACCAATGCTGTGAAGTGAGCAAAACCAGGAGATCACTGTACACAGAAACAGCAAGATCATAGGATGTTCAATTCTGAAGGATGAGGCTCTCCTCAACAATGAAATGATTGAAGCCAGTTCCAATGATCTTGTGATGAGGAGAGCCTTCTGCACCCAGGGAGAGGCTGTGGGGATTGAGGATGGATCACAACATAGCATTCTCACTCTTTTTGTTGTTGTTCGCTTGCATTTTTTCCAGTTTGATTTGATCTTTCTTGTGCAGCAAGATAGTTGTATAAATATTTTATGCATATATTGGATTAAATATATATTTTACCAGGTTTAACATATATTGGACTGCTTGCCATGGGGGGGGGGGGGAGGGAAAAATTTGGAACAGAAGGTTTTTGCAAGGGTAAATGTCGAAGAATTATCCATGCATATGTTTTGAAAATAAAAAGCTTTAATAAAAAGAAGTGGTGGAGGATCTTGCTGTAAGGAGTGACCCGGTCAGGCCTGCGCTTTGGGAGAATCCCTCTGGCAGCTGTATGGAGGATAAATTGGGGATGGGAGGGAGGGTAGCGGGGTGACCGATGAGAAGGTCATCGTCCCAGCAAGAGGTGAGGAGGTGGTGAGAAATGCTGCAGGGTACAAGGTCACTGGAGGGATAAAAAGACCTGGGGGATTAGGGGTTGGCACTTGCTGTGACATATTCTCATCCCTGCCCCTTAGATCCAGGGCCCTCCTGACTACGTGACTCACTCATTATTGGAGATTATCGCCATATTGTTCATCCCTCAGAAATGTTTCCCTGGTAGAGCCAGCAAAGGCCTGCCCCCAACCCCCTGATTTTACACCATGGATTTGACCAGGGCCAAGAGTTTGTAATCACCCTGTAAATCATGGTGGGGGAGGCTTCACTTGAAAGAGCCCTTATTTATAATCTCTTCTAAGAGAAAAAAACTGCATTCCATCATATTTCTGAAGGGCTATTTATGGGTTTCAGTCCAGGCTTTCTTTAACAGGGCAAAGCAAGCTGCCGCCTTTACTGTACAACCCTCCGGGACTCCAGGGCGAAAATGAAAATAAAGGCAGGGCTTGGGTATGTTTGCACTCAGGATGAAATCTCGCTTCCCTAACCAAGCTGTTCCCCTTCCTTGATCAGGGTAGAATCGCCATCCTGCCAAAGCTGTTTTCTGCCATTTTGGTGATTCCCAAGCCCTGCTACCAACCCAAAGACTAAGGGGGCACTGGAGGCTAGTAAACATGGGATCCAAGTCATTCCTGTTTGATTTGGATGGGTGGGAGGTAAGGAGAGAGAGAGAGAAGAAAAGAAGGAAAAGGGAAAGAAAGGAAAGGAAGAGAAGAAGAAGGAAGATGAAGAAAAGGAAAAGCAGAAGAGGGGAGAAGTGTATGAAGAAAAGGAAAAGGAGGAGAAAGAATGAATAGGAAGAAAAGGAGGAGAAAGAATGAATAGGAAGAAAAGGAAGAAGGAAGAAGAGAAGTGGGGGAAAGGAGGAAAAGAATAGAAGAAAAAAAAGCTAGAAAAGAGAAGAATAGGAAAAAGTGCCATCTATGTGTACACATTTCCTCAGTGTCCATGGACTGGTCCTGCCATTGACTCCTAAGGCCTACAACTTGACTTAGGGAAATACGGAACTTATTTCTGGAACAGGATCCAGTGCCCCGCCCTGTCTAAGATTCCTCCATAGTTGGACCTTACCTACAGTGTATCAACAGAATGACAATGTTCTGCCTAATGATTTTCTGGGTGACTCTAGACAAGACCTCTTCAATCTTCAAGCCTCAGTTTACTCATCTGTAAAATGCTACTTATAATACTTATCTCACAAGGCTACAGCAAACTGCTCGACCCTGACATCAACACAAATCCGCCCAGAGCCTTGCATATACAAAGTGCCCCAAATATCTTAGAGCAGTTTAAAATTTTTATAGCTTAGAATTGCATTAAAACTTTTGAGACACACATCTCATTTGCTGTTATTCTCCCCATCTTATAGATGAGAAAACTGAGACTCAGAGTGATTCAGTGAATTGCCTAAGTTTACTCAGCTAATAAGAATCCTGAGGTGGGATTTAAATCCTTCCTGACCCCAAGTCCACACTCCATCTGTTGTATTACCCTTGTGGTAAGCTAGTAAATAGGAAAGCCACAATTTGAACCAAGGACTTTGGACTCCGAATTCAACAAACTTTCCCCTAAATCACACACCCTCCCATCGAGCCCCACCTAATAAATCATGGTCAAAAGAAACTCTTTAAACCGGCCTCCAACTGCACTGGCCTCCTTGCTGCTATGTCCTGGCTGAACTCCCTGCCTCAGATGCTCTTTCTCCTCCCCTCAGCCTCCTGGCTTCCTCCAGCATGTAACCCAGGAGGCTTTCTCTGCTCCCCCACTGCCTTCCCTCTGCTCTGTAGATGCCTGCTTATTCCCATGCTGCCATCCCACTAAATTGTGAATTTTCTCCCTGTCTTTTTATTCCCAGTGAAGGCTGCACATAGTAGGCACTTAATAAATCTCAGCTGACCACCCGACTCATTTGTTCCAAATGACCCTGCCAGGAGGTCTCCGTATGGGTTTCTTGCCTCCAGCCAAGCCTGGCTCTCCTTGCCCCCGTCTGCTGGAGAACAAGCATCCCAAGCACACAGGGGGCACCTCTGAGAGTGGGAAGCTGGATCCGTGACAGGGACCTGCTCAGTCCATTCCCCCCTCACCCTTTGTCACAATTTCATTCCCACCAAGGCCTCTGCTTTCTCAGCTGTGTTTGTCTTTGCAATAGTAACCTGTCCTCAAAAGCAATCAGCCTTCGTTGTCTGTATGTAGCAGGAACTTTTTTTTATGATTTTTTAAATCTTTTCCTCCCATTCTCCTAGTGTGCAGTAGGGCTGTGCTTTCATACCCATTCTCCTATAGCAGCAGGATGGAGGTCGGGGTCACTTGGGTCTCCCCGCCCACTTGAACCCAGAGAGATTCATCGAGTCTGAAAGACAGCATGGGAAATTCCCACTTGGGGGGAGAAAGGCGTAAGACTTTGGAGTCATGTACCCCAAATCTTGATGTTGGTGCTGGAGATACATTTGGAGATGAGGAGAAGAGGATTTGTTCCCGATTCCTAGGCAGACTTTTGTGAGCCCAGAGATTGGTGCAAATTATAATGAAAGATAAAGATTTCAGAGTGTAAAAACACACAGCTCAGGGTGGCCCTGAAGTCAGGAGGATCTGAAAAGAAAAGAAAAGAAAAAAGAAAAAGAAAGAAAGAAGGAAGGAAAGAAGGATAGAGGGAAAGAAGGAAAGAAAGAAGGAAGGAAAGAAGGAAAGAAAGAAAGACACAAAAAATAAACCACAGCTCACACAACATTCACTCAATAACATGGGCAGACAAGAAATATGTTTCCTGCCATGCCAAGGGAATCTGAGAGACTCCCCTCTATAATACCAAAATGGGGATGATCATGGAAAAGTGTTTTCACTGGGGGAAGGGGGGGAGACTAGCATAGTAAGGGTGCGGTAGTAAATATTTAACAACCAGCTTGGGGGAAGGGATATTCAGATTACCTACTTATTAAGTCTAATCTGCAATATAAATATTTTTTCCACCAGGTTCTCAAGTCTAGACAATCAATAAAACAAGTTCTCATTTGTGGCATTTGGGAATTTCTGAGGATAAATACTCCCACTGAGCCATCTAACTGTGAGTTCTTGCTGGTACAAGTCGTCTTTGGCACATCCCAGCATGACACCCAAATACATATTGGAGGATGTGGTGATTTAAATTTTCTCCAGATGTTCATAAAATTTTAGAACTGAAATGAATATAAACATTTTAAAAATACCTACTATGGGTATTCCATGTGCTGGGCACAGGGGATCCAAGAACAAAAAGAGAGATACCACCTAACTTTGCTTTATTACATAAAATAAAATTTCAAAAGTGAAAATCAAAGTGAAAACTTCAGAAAGTTTGCATTATAATGGGGAATACAATATATACATATATATGTGTGTATATACATACATACATACATACATACATACATATATATATATGTGTGTGTGTGTGTGTGTGTGTGTGTGTGTGTGTGTGTGTATTATAGAGAGAAGGGAGTTTGGGTCTGAGGAGTCACAGAGAATGGAACAATAGGGCAGTCATTTTCCACAGCCTTCCCAAGGACAATGGTGTTGCCCAACTGATTATTGTTCTTAGAGCAAAATGGCAAGATTCTCTGGGTCAGTGGTTGGATGAGATTTATCAGTCGATCGATAAGCATTTCTTAAGCATTTGTCACGCGTTGGGCATTGTGTTGGGACCGAGAAATCCTCACATCCTTTTGTAGGTGAGGGAAAAGAGAATAAGAAAAACCGAAGGGAATAGAGTGCAGGAAACGGAATTGAAGAACATGGATCTGATTGGCTTTAGTCACTCACAGGTAGAGCCTTAGCTAAATCATTTAGCTACTCTGAACCTCAGACTCCTTACCTGCAAATAGTCTAATCCTCCCAGGGTTGTTGTAAAGCTTAAATAAGCTTTTTTTTTTATTTTATTTTATGTAAATAAATAAAAGGTTTTGTAAACTGTTAAGCAATACATAAATGTTATTATTCCTTACATAAGAGTGGACATTCAAGGGGCAGCTAGATGGTGCAGTGGATAGAGCAGCACCCCTAGAGTTCGGAAGACCCGAGTTCAAATCCACCCTCAGACACTTAACATTTATTATGTTAATCCCAATCACCACACCACAAAAGGAGGTGGCCTTCAAACTGGACCTTGAAGAATGAATAGGCTTTAATAGAGAGAATAAAGGGCATTTAAGAAGAAGGGAACAAATGTGTACAGGTGGGAAAGCTGGGTACAAACTGAAACAATAGTGAAGGATCCTGATTCAGAGCTCATTGTTCCTAAGGGATTACACTAGGAGCAAAATTATACTGGGGTAAAAGCACGGTGGGCCTTGAAAGCTAATCTCAGGCTTTTGGACTCATAGCATGGTATGAATGGAAAGAGCAGTTTGACTTTGAATTCCAGCTCTGATATTTACTACTTATGGGACTTGGGACAAGGAGCTAAAGTGTCTTTTTCAGTTTAAATGTCTATAATTGATGAGGTTGAACTAAATTATCTCAAAGGTCTCTTCTAGGACTAAACCCTTTGAAAATGGGAGCCTAGAATGGAGACAAGCTGGTAGAATAAAGGCAGCAATACAGATAAATTCTTCCAATATTTCCCGCCAAACAACTTTGAAATAATACCTCAAATCAAATTTTGGGAGTCGTAGATCCAACAAAAGGTCAGGCGCATGATTTCAGTTTCAAATAGTTTAGAAGGTCTATAGGAGAAATGTGTGATACTAGGATAGTGGTCTGGAAAATATACAGCAACAGCTGTATGTAAGTCTGGGCTTAGAGTTAGCCAGGACAGAGGGAGCAGAAGTTCCAGGATCTCTGAGATCCTGAATTAAAGGAGTCAAACAACTAGTTAGAAAGAGATTACAAATAACCATTTACTGCCATTAGGTACATGATCTGACTCTGATTGGCAACTCCATTGTCCATACACAACTCTGAATTGCAGTTCCCGTGTAGAGAGGAATACTAATACTATAAATGTGCAAGGGGCCTTCCTGAGTAAAGACCAAAGTGAAGACCAGGAGAGAAGTCATCATACCTCTCCCTCAATCACAGCACCTTAGGGTCCTCAAACTACGGCCCGTGGCCAGATGTGGCAGCTGAGGACATTTATCCCCTTCACCCAGAGATATGAAGTTTCTTTATTTAAAGGCCCACAAAACAAAGTTTTTGTTTTTACTATAGTCCGGCCCTCCAACAGTCTGAGGGACAGTGAACTGGCCCCCTATTTAAAAAGTTTGAGGACCCCTGCCTTAGAAGAACCGAAAATGTGCATATCCCCAGAACCAGCACTGAAAACAGAAGCACATGAAAAAAAAAGAGAGAGACACTGCCTAACTTTGTTTTATTACATAAAATAAAATTTTTAAATCTAACTTAAATGAGAAATGATTTGTTCCATCTGGGCACTGATAGAGTACTTCTCTTTATATTGTATGTATTTATATTTAAATAGACATTTTGCCTCGGCAGAAGGAGGCAGCATGGCCCCCTAGAAAAAAGATCAGCATCAGAATCAGGAAGACTGGAATTTAAGTCCTCCCTTGGACACACATGAATTATGTGACTAACAACAAGTCGTTTAATCTCTCAGAGATCCTGGCACATCTCTAAGACTCTAAATTATAAGGTCAGTTAGATACCACAGTGCACAGAACACACAGTCTAGAGTCAGGAAGACTCAGCTTTGAGAGTTCGAATCAGACTCAGATGCTTCCCAGCTGTATGATCCCGGGCAAGTCACTTCACCCTGTTTGCCTCAGTTTCCTCATTTGTAAAATGGGTTGGAGAAGGAAATGGTCAACCACTCTAGTATCTCTGCTTAGAAAACCCCAAATGGGGCCATGAATTCTAAAGAAACTGTCAAGCTAAGAAAGCACAGTTGGACGGCTTGGCAGTTGGTCCTAAGTGTTTGTACCTTACCTTGCCAGGCAGTCTTCAGAATGTTCCTAAGACAATTTAAATGGAAGTGATCCCATTTCATGGCATGGCATGTAGCAACCTTATTATCAGTGTTTATTTGCATCCTGGAAAACGTACTGCCAAGGTAAATGAACTTATCCACTGCATTCAAAACTTCTCCATTTGCCGTAACCACATATGGATGATATAGTGTTGGCTGATGGAGCATCTGTATTTTCTTGGTGTTGGTTGTTAGGCCAAAATTAGCAAAGCGACATATTTGTCGCATTTCAGCTTCAGAGGCTGCATTGCGTGCACAGTTATCTGCAAATAAAAAATCATGCATTAATACTCCCTCCACTTTAGTTTTGGCTTGAAGCCTTTTAAAGTTAAGTAAATTACCATCAGTACAGTAGCTGATCTTGATGCTCTGTTCATCTTCATTGAAGATGGCTGACAACATAGCTGAAAGCATCATGCTAAGAAGCATGGGAGCAAGCACAAAGCCCTGCTTCACTCCATTGGTGATTGGGAAAGAACTAGGACTTCATCCATTATCCAGAAGCCTGGCAAACATGTCATCATGAAATTGATGTACAATACAGATGAACTTCTCCAGGCAACCAAATTTTGATATAATTTTCCATAATTCCTTGATATTGGCAGTATTAAAGACCTTGGTCAGATCAACATTGTATACAGATGTCTGTTCTGCTCCTGTCATTTTTTCTAGAGTTATTGGGCAGCAAACACTATATTGATTGTTCCCCAACCCTTTCTGAAGCTATTCTGACTCTCAGATAAATGATCATCCTCCAGATGAAGGATCAGCCTAATAAGGAGGACCCTGAAAAGCCTTGATATCAATGACTATGAGAGAAACCCCCTGCAATTGTCATAAGATGATCTATTTCTTTTACTTTTATAAAGATGAACAATAAAGGCATCCTTGAACTCCTGGGGGATAATTTAATCTGGCGTGGCATTTTCCCACAAATAGCAATCATATTGTCATGAGTCTGTCATTCACTCCTTTTAGTCGGCATACAAGTTTGATGGGTAGATTAGTTTTGATTGCAGAACCTACAACAGCTTCATGGCACTCTCTTTTGTGTGCTCTTCCATAGGACATGAACCCAACAGCACTGAAAATCTCTTCTTCAATTGGAAATTTGGCTAGAGAGGAATTGGCTCAATCTGAGGTAAACTGTCAATGGCTTCAACATTGATTAATGACAGTCTTATTGAGAACACTATGGAAGTGTTCAACCCATATCTCCAGGATCATGTCCTTATCACTAATCAATGTGACTCCTTCAGCACTGAGTAGCTGAGATGCCAGAAATGTCTTTGGCCCATAAATAGGCCTTTAAGGCATCATAAAAGTACGTTAGATTGTTACTATCTGCACAAAACTGAATTTCATCTGCCCTCTTGCTGAGCCAAGAATCCTGCATCTCTCTAAGATTTGCTTGTACTTTACTTTTGATGGAGTTAAATGCTGCTTTTTTAGAGATGAATGAATTATCCTATTGGTTAACCCTCATGGAGTTCTCGTTTTTCTTTTAGCAGCTTCTGAATTTCCCCATCATTTTCTTCAAACCAGTTCTTCTAGTAGTCATCTTGCTTTGATGCTTTTGCTTAATATGAATACTTAGCTTGGAAAGGATAAGTCTATGATCAGTCCAGCACTCTATCACATATTGCCTTTATCCTTCTTATATCCTGTCTATATCTTCTCCTTACAATCACATAGTCTATTAAATGGCAGTATTTGGTGAGAAGGTGTATTTGTGAAGTTTTATTGTGTTCTTAGGTAAATGAAATACAGTGTTGGTGATGAGAAGGTCATGAGATGCACAAGTCTTCAATAGAAAATTAAACTCCATTCCTCCCAAAGATGCCCCACCATATCTGGTCATCTAAATCTACTCTAGCATTAAAATCACCCAGAATTATAAGCTTGGCTTCTTTTGGCACATTGAAGACATAGGTCTCCAAGTCTTCACGAAATTTTTCTTTAACCATCAGGGTTCATCATGATGGGAGCAACAGCTGGATGATGGTGACATGGCATTTTCCTGCAAGCAACATTAGCCTGTCATTTACTCCTTTTGGTATACAAACAAGCTTATTTATTAGATTAGTTTTAATGAGAAAACCTACAATAGCTTCACAGAATTTCACTTTACTGTGGCCATTCCAGAAAAAAATATATCCAGCTCTGATATGTAAGATGGCCTTCATTTGCCATGTTTCACTCAGGCTACTATTTGGGTGTAATACTTTTGTCACAACAAAAGCTATTCTTTCAGCTCTATTGGACTCTGTGTTGTTTGTAAGTATCTGCACGTTTCATGTACCAATGAGGAGTAGAATCATCTTGGCAGAAGTTTCTGTACTTTTTTGTATTTCAACCCCAGAGTGGAATCCCCCATTGCCATGGTTAGGTAAACAATTTTAGGGTACCTCTTCTATCCCCTTCCTCACACCTGGAGGAGCAGTGTGATCCTGAAGAGGCCAATAAGACACTTTGGGGGCTGCCAAATCCCTGCTGCTTCCAGTAAGAAGAAAACCCTATATCCTGAGCCACCTGTGTGCAGGGATGTGACTAGTTCCCAATGTATTTGCACCTGCTACTTCATCACTTGCCTATCTTCACATATTGAAACGCTAAAAATGAAATGAGTGATTTTTTTCTATTTGTAGAAAATAGAATATTTCCTATTCATAGATATTTCTATTCTATTCAGGCAGAGTTGCAAGAAATCATTGACCTTATACCCCCTTCCAGAGTCATCACTATCCAGTGGCAGAACAGAGTCAAAGTGAGTGGTGATGACTGGATGCAGTGGATGATTTTAGCGTCTTCGATGTCTAACTAAGCTCTGAGCACTCCACAGCCCCTGATTCAGCTGCCTTCGTGGCCAAATTGTTCTCGTCTGCACATTTCATCAGCAAAAGTCTTAACGAGTTTGGGGTAAACATTCCCCTAACTCACCAACAATAATTTGAGTCCTGCTTCTCTGATTCCAAGAGTCTCTCCACACTTTTTTTTCCCCCTGAGGCAATTGAGGTTAAATGACTTGCCCAGGGTCACACAGCAGGAACCGTTAAGTAATTCAGGTCATATTTGAATCAGGTCCTCCTGATTTCAGGGCTGATGCTCTATCTACTGCGCCACCTGGCTGCCCCTGAGCCTCCCCACTCTTAAGCCCATACAATCAATCTCATTCATCTCCCTCCTGCTAGTCTCATTTTGCCACAGTCCTAAAATCCTCCAAATTCAGAGCTATCCAGCAGTTTGCTATCCCTTCAGAGAATTCTAGAGGGATAACACCTTGACATTCAGGTGATGCTTCCTTAATGCTGCAGAGACTCATAGAGACAGTCAGCCTAATGGTGCTCCTGCAAGTCTGGACTCCCTTAGAAGGAAAGCATACTTTGGATGACTGGACCATCAGGCCTCCGCTGTAAGAGTGGGGCCCAAAGTTTGGGCCTTTTGTTCCTCCATATTCCAGCTTTTATTCTTTGTCTCTGCTTATCCCAGCCCTGGGACTCTGTATGCAGTCTATTTCTCTCCCCAGAATTCATGCTGCTCGGGAAAACTTCTCCTAGACAAAGTCAAGATTCCCAAACCCTGAAATTTAGGATTATTTATGAGGATAGTCTCAAGGCTGGCCCTTCCCCTCTCTAGATTAGAAAACACTCTCAAGGATCACTCTATCTAGGAAATCTCCCTCCTCTGGCTAGAAAACTACATTCCAGTATTCTCAAAGGTAGGGCTTCCAGAGAGACAATGCATAGAAAGTGCCCAGAAAACTTTGGTTTCCAGAACTCTCCAAGAAAACACCCAAATAGGGTCACAAAAAGTCAGGCACAACTGAAAGAGTATCTATACAAACATATATATGGACATACACACACATATACATATGTATATATGTTATTATTACTATTTTTCAAAGTGTTTTCTGGAATCCATTATCTTTAGTCATGTTTAGAGACATATTGGCCCTGATATTCAACAGCTACATGGACTACAATTAGGTAATGTGCAATGGTTTTCCTTTTCCTCTATACTGTGTCCACAGCTCAAATGTAAAACCAAGGTCAAGATCAAGCTCTTATGCTGAAATTGAAAAGCGAGCACTTTGTTAACTAGAGGCCAGAAATGATTCTTCTCCAGTTATGAGTTGGACTAAATGGCCTCCAAGGCCTCTTCTGACCCAAGATTCTGTCCATCTATGATTCCCTCCAGAACTTATATATGTAACATAAACATTATCTCATCACTAGAGTTTGGTGAAAAGAACCTTGGACTGTGAGTTGGGAGACTCGGTCCAAGTCTCCATTCCATCGCTAACTGCTTGACTTGGGACAAATCTCTGTAGTTAAGCCTCCTCTGCCCACCCTCTTTTCCTTTCTGTCCCCTTTCAGGTGGTTGTGAGGGCAAAATGATATGTAAAATTGCTGCAAAAAGAGAACATTCAATATATAAGAGAAAAATATATACATCTATATGTGTATTGTCTCCATTTATATGTATGTATATATATATATATATATATGGAAGTGATTTACAATAACATATTTGCTTCTATTAGGGTCACTCCCATGTAATAACCTCACTTAACAGCAGATGTGACTCCGTGTGGTTATTCACTTTTTGAAATTCCCTTGGCCTAGACTATAAAAATTGGTTTAGAAACTGATATGACCTAAGGGTAAGTGAATGCAGATCATAAATCACTATGACCAAGGCCAAATGGAGGTCCCAACACCATAGGGCTAAAGACCACCCACCCCATAGGAGGACACTCAGCCTGGAGAAGAAAAGGCGAGGGTGCAGCCGGGGAGCCATCTTCAAATATTCTTGAGGTATTCATGGAAAATATAGATATACACATATACATATATTTATAAAGAAAAAGAGTAAAGTGAAACAGAGAGAAAGACAGAAAGATAGAGGCAGAGAGAAAGAGACAGAGACAGAGAGGGGAGAGAGAGAGAGAAGAAAGAGATAGAAGGAGAGAGAGAGAAAGAGAGAGAAGAAGGAGAGAGAGAGAAAGGAGAGAGGAGAGAGAGAGATAAGAAGGAGAGAGAGAGAAAGGAGAGAGGAGAGAGAGAGAAGAGGGAGAGAGAGAGAGAGAGTTTGTGTGTGTGTGTGTGTGTGTGTGTGTGTGTGTGTGTGTGTGTGTATTAGCAGTAAAGCTGGAATTAGGGTCTGCTGACTCCTCATCTAAGCTGGGTCTCTTCTCCATGACGTGTCAGTCTCATTACTACAGAGCTTCCCTTCTTACAAATACCATTTCTGGGAGTCCTACTCTTGCCTTCCTGAGCGAATACTGCCCCTTCCCATCTCTTGGTGGTTTCCACCCCAGTGTTCTTTGCAGACCTGGGCACCAGGGCCAATCCTTGGAAAAGAAAGTCTCCACTTCCACTTTCATGCTGGTCTCCAAGGCATGGGGAGGGATTGGTTTTTCCGGCACTCCATTAATCCATCTGCAGAAGCCCTGGGACCTTTCTCCGGTTCAGGGCTGTTTTCCACTGCTCTCCAACAAGTCTCCAGAAGAATGACTCAGAGGCCCACAGGACCGGCAGGCTTCCGGGGCACTCCAATGACTCGGGGCTGGGGAAGCCAGTCAGTGTCTCAGAGAAGGGACACTAAAGCCTAATGTATTACTATAAGTGTGAGTGATTATTGCCATTAGGAAGGAAGCTGGGAGGCGTCCTGCACTTGGAATTTGGAGATACCTGGGTTCGGACCTTAGCTCCGACATTTACCAGCTGTGTGTCTATGAGCAAGTCCTTTGGTCCTTCCTGAGCTTCAGTTTTCTCATCTGTATAGTGGGGATAATTAAGAAAATTACAAGTTAACAAGGATTAATTAAGCATCTACCGTGTGTCAGCCACTATGTGCTAAATGTTGGGACTATAAAAGAGGAAGGGAAAAAGCATTTATGAAGCACAAACTGGACTAAAGGCTGAGGATACAGAAAGAGAAAAATAGTCCTTGCTCTTGAAGAACTCATAATCTAATGGGGGAATTCTAATCATGAGATCATACATGTAAATCATTCCAATCTGAATTTTATATAGAAGTTGAGGTAAAAATCATGTGTTCTTGCCTGCTGTTCCCATACTCCATGTTCACTGGGGACTGTAGTCTTCTCTTGGTATCCAGTGGCAGGAATCCACTGTTTGCAAATATGTGCTTTACCCACACATGCACCCACATCCTTATGTCATTCTTCAATCGGTCACGCTAGATAAGAAGCAAATCAAATTTAAAAATCATATTTTCTATGTCAGATGACAAACCTTTTAGAGAAACAGACTCAGGGCTACACACCTCAGCCAAAAAAAGCTCTGTGCAAGATGGGGAAGCCCAGTCCCATCAGGGCTGTGATGATGGACATGAGTAAAGGACAGCAACGTGCTCACCCTTGGAAGGGCTAATGTTCCTGTCTCATCATTTTGAGGTGAACAGAAAATTCTTCAAAATGTGCCCAAAGAACATCGAGCAGGGAGTAATTACCGTGAGTCAGCCCCAGACATCCCAGCTCACAATGGGACCTTTCATTGGTTCCTCCTGCTTGAATGGCAGGACCCTTTACACCCCTCACCTTCTAGATGATTTGGGTTTTTTATTCTAGTCTCAAGACTCTTACAAGATGGCAGAGTCGATGGAGATCTGTCCTTGGAGCCAGGAAGAACTTAGTTCAAGTCCTTTGTCTCAAACCCACTGGATGGGCAACCCTGGGCCACTCATTCAGCTCTTAGTACCCCCAGAAAACTCTTGAAGACTACAAGTTACCAGTGATTTCCACTGGTAGAGAAGTTGGGCCCAACTGGAAGTTCTCTATACTAATGAAATCGCAAGCCTAGTCCCTATGTCCTCTCCATCTTCCCATCTGAAATACACACACACACACACACACACACACACACAGAATTTTAAAGTTGGAAGAAACCTTGGTAGTCTTTAAATCCAACCCATGCCTGAGCAAGAATCTTGTCTGGAACCCACCAATAGGTAGACACTCAACTTTCGCTCAATGCCTTTGAGGAGGAAAAGGCCAATTCCTCGCAGCATACCTTATTCCACTGGGGGATAGTATTCAGTGTCTCACCACTCAATGGACCTTCAGTCCTTCCTTCCTTCCTTCATTCATTCAACAAGCATTTATTGATTTCTTATAATATTCTAGGCAATGAGCTAGACCCTGGGGATACAAACACGACTGTCCAGGTTGTAGTTCTAAATCTAGTTCAGGTAAGCTACTGTGCAGTAAGAAATGCTAAACCGGTTGATTTTAGAAAAACATGGAAAGACTTGCATGAAATAACGAAGAGTGAAATGAACAGAACCAAGAAAATGTTGTATACAGTAGTACCAATATTGTTCAAAAAACAACAGTGAATGCCTAAGTTCTTCTGTATACACAAGTACCCCAATCATCTACAAAGGGCCTATGAAGGAAGAGGCTACCCACCCCAGAGAACAACTAATCAATAGAAGTGTGCAGAGTATAGTTTTACAGACATACATAATAAATAGATAGATCGTTCTATCTGTGTAATGGCTTTCTCTAGTGAAGGGTGGGGAGGATGGGGAGGGAGATAGTTTGGAACTTAAATGTAACATAAAATTCTGGGATTACTCAGAGGCTAAGGGTTCAAATAAATAATACTTTTAATAAAAAATATATCCAAATACTCCCAGGCAAAAGTGATCCCTAAAGTAGTTCAAAAGCTATTCAGAGGCAGATTTTTAAAAGGTAAAAACCATAGCAAAGAAGCTGAAAGCAAAAAGCCAGCAAATTCTCTGGAATCTGGCCTCCTTTTTATAGTTCTAAAACTGGTATTACATCCTCTTGGCCTAAAAGACTCCCAGCCTTGTCCCAGATCAGTCCATCTGGGGCAAAGTTGCTCATACTGCCTAGGTCTGTTCCATAAACAATGACAACAAAACTAGCTAGTCTTATGAGATTATAGAGAGTTGTTTCATTGGGTCCCAATAATTTTATTGTTCCAGTACTGTTCTGATTATTCATTATAGATCTCCGAGAGATTGTCCTGATCCCCAGTTCTGAAATGGGCCCCATAGTAGAAAACACAGAGAAGGAACTGCCCTGATCATAATACCTCCATTTCAAAGATATCACTGTGTTTGATTTATATCTTACTGTTTTATTTTCTTCCACTTAGGGATATAAGGCACAACTCCTGTCTTCTAAAATTCTGTTATGATCTCATTAATGTAACTCAATAGTTCCCTTTTTTTTTCTTCCACAAACTCCTTTCAACAACAAACAAATTGTTGTGAACCTTGAGCATAATTTAATATGCTATTTATAATATTATTTTGTTTATTCATTAAGTGCTTACAATAACTATAATACTTTCATCCCCCAAAGCTGAAAATTAAATTTACTTTACATAATTATATAATATAAAATTTTATTTTATCTTATTTATGAAAACTATAAATATCAATTTGTGAAAATAATTATGAAATAATTAAAATATTTTATGGGGGATATTCTTTAAGAATTAAAAAAGTAATCCCACAAGACCTCATATGCTTATGATTATTTGTAAGACTTTATATTAAATTTATTTTATAAATCTTGGGGAATACAAGTAATATTAAATGAAATCAGTTATAACTTGGAAGATGTTTAATATAATATAATAATCATGTGTAAACAATTTCAAAATTAGACTTTTTATTTGAAAAAAAATTTTGTGATATTTGGCTCAGTAACAGAGAAAAAGACTCAAATATGATTCCATATTAAATTTCTTTCTGCATTTTGATTTAAAACAAGAATAAAGTGAAAATACTTGCTCATACAAATATGAGGCAGGAAATGGTAAGTAGGAGAATTTTACAAGCTCCCTTGCTGAGAGGCAGAAATTCATTATTATTTTTAGTCACCTAACCAATGAAAAGTAAATAATTATGACATTAAATATTTATTTTTCTATTGATTAATGATAAGCACTATACCAAATGATAAATTTACTTTAAGTTCCATCATATATGTTGCTTCATTTTTAGTAATATATACACACACACATACATATATATATACTTTTCTAAAGAAACAATCTCTTCACATCTGGTTATTCTCTTCTTTCTTTTGTCCTATTGGTTACATTCAGAAATTCTGTTAAATCTTGTTCTATTAAACCAGTGTTGCTAGTCAGTTCATTTGAAAATCTACTAGATAGAGAAGAAGAATAACTTAAGTTAACTTAACTTTTTATTTTTTATTAAAGTTTTTTTTTTATTTTCAAAGCATATGCATAGAGAGTTTTCATTATCCACCCTTGCAAAATGTTATGTTACAAAATTTTTCCCCTCTTTTCCCCCCATCCCCTCCCCTAGGCAGCAAGCAATCCAATATATGTTAAACACGTACAATTTGTGAAAGATAAATTTAAATCAGGAAAGCGCCTTAATGCTGCAATGAGAAGCAATATAAAGTTTGTTTCTGCAGAACATTTGTGATGATCTGTGCATGTGCCCAGCGATCAGTGATTTCAAATGGCCTATCATTTGTGCTACAAGAATGAAAATTTTTCTAACTCAATTGCATGATTTCACAGCTGAAAAGGTACAATTATAAGGGATTGATTTTCGTCCTTTGTCCATGAAAAGAATTGTGATATGAATGAGGTAATGTCGTAACATGCAAGTGAATTGGATTTAAGTGAGGGAGGGCTGTGCAAGGTCTCCTGCCTCACTTTCCCCTCCAGAGCCATCTGGGTCCAGTAGCCAGATAGATCAGGACAACTGGAGATGGCTCTCCATTATAAGGGAACAAAGGAAGTGAAGGAGCTCCCCTGATGCACCATACTAATCACAATTGAGGATATGTATGTGCATCTGACCATTCGTTAGAAGCTAGTTTGTGCATAAATGTGTTTGTAAATAATTTGATGACAGATTGAGAAATCACAAGAACATGTAGAACTTAGACACAGTCAGAATTTGATGTAGTTGTTATTGCTGTAATCATTCAATCTCTAAGTCACATCTGACTTTTCAGGGGATTTTGTTGGCAAAGATCCTGGAGTGGTTTTGCCATTTCCTTCTCCAGTGGATCCAGTGGATCATTTTGCCAGGCAATCAAACATAAATTGCCCAGTGTCACACAGCTAGGAAGTGTCTGCAGGCTGATTTAAATTCAGGTCTTCCTGACTGTAGACCTAGAGTTCTGTCCACTGAGCCACCAACTGCCCCTTGTTCTGCTGTCAATCAGCCTTGTCTCACTTTTTGTGAATCCACAGACCAACTCATTTATAACTGAAGTCTGGAAAGGTGACCAGGAAAGATCTGTTGCAGAAGGTGAGATCTGACTTAAGTCTTGAAGGAATCCAGGAGACAGAAGTGAGAAGGAAGAGAATTCCAGACATGAGGGAAAGCCAGTGAAGAGGTACAGAGTCCAGAAAAAGTGGGCTATGTGGGAGGAACAGCAAGAAAGAAATAACACTGGCTTTTAGATAAAGCCAATGGATAAGAAAGCCATTGTAGAGTACATGGACAGGAGTAAAGTGTAAGAAGACTGGAGAGTACTTTGTGAATGGGCTTTAAAAGCCAGGGATTTCATGTGTAAACCTGGAAGTAATAGGGAGCCATTTCAAGTTACAGAGTAGAGGGAAGAGAAATGGTCAGATCTGAGCTTTAGAAAAATAATTATAGCGTCAATCACTTTTGGAAGTAACACCTCTCATTCCAGATTTAACTGTCTTTTACAACAAATAAAAATATGCTTTACAATGACTATGTCTGAGAATGTGGGTCACATTGTGCCTTAGCATTTCCCCATCTCCCTGATTTGAAGAGAGAAGTACCTTCCATGTTTTCTAGACTATTATTCAATCTCTTCAGTTTTTTTACAAATGAGGAAAATAGGACTTAGATGGTTTAATTCTCTTGCTCATTGTCATATAGCCATCAAGTATCATAGGCAGAATTCAAATTCAAGTCTCCTCTGACCCCCAGTTAGAAATATTGCATTTGTATGCCCAGTCAAAATCAGTCTATCATTAAGCATTAATTGAGCACTTACTAGGGGCCAGGGATTATGCTAAGCACTGGAAATATGAAAAGAGGCAATATTCAGCGTCCACCCTCAAGGATCTTCCCATCTAACAACAATGTACAAACAAGGTATAGCCAGGATAAACTGAAGGTGGTCAACAGAGAGGAAACAGCATCCCCATTTTATGGGGTCAGTGATGTAAAGGGACCTGCCCTCAATTTCTTGGCTTCCCAAGGCCAAATCCAACAAAATAAATATATTCTGTCTCATTTAAAAAAAACTATTTGGGGCACAGGAAAAAGAATAGGAAAGCACTAATTCCCAAATTATTTATAAGAGAAGGAGGAGGACCCCACTCCCCCTGCCTCCTGCCCAGTGCCAAAACTCCCAAACTGGTCGCCATTAGCATTCCTGGAATTCACCCCTGAAAGATTATGTGCATTCCTCATTGTGGTTTTTTCAAAATGCTCTGTCTTGGAGGAATTTTCATGAAACTGCTGAAGAAAGAGACCTCAGTTCTGTCTCTAATCTGTTCATCTCTGTGAACATCCTGCCAGCCAAGCTCCTAGGGCCATTGGAGAATGAGAAAAATGTCCAAGTCCCTGTTAAGACAGTAAGTGCCACCACAGAACATATTAGTACCACAAAAGTTTCAGAACAAGAAAAGGACTGGTGATATGTGCTGGCATGAGGAAAACAGATGAAAACACTCCCCTGGGAGCTACCGTTCACACAAAGAAATGATAATTACCCCAATTATAATATAACCCAGAACATCGTACATAGAAATAATTTGTTGAATTGCTGTAAGTCAGATTCTCTTGTGCCAAACTAAAATACCCAGCATACCTTTGTTGCCACAAAACAAAAATAAGTGAACCACTAGTAAGAGCTTAAAAGTCACCGTGATGCACAAAGATTACATACACCAAAACTTTACCTACCACCTGTTGCTTATATTGTTGTTAATAATAAGAATTTATTGCTACTAATTACTAATAGTATTATCATTAACCATTATAGTATTAATAATTTTATTAATTGTAATTATTGTGAATATTGTTAACTATTTGTATTATTGTTGATTATTAATATTATTAGTTATAAATTTCTTGTATTATTATTCATTTTATTATTAATATTATTATTAGCCACCAACTACGTAGAAGGGCATGGGTCAGCTACATTTCTGGACACGCTATCCAGGAATTTGGATGAGAACATATTATGGAGAGAACAATAAGGAGGCAGTGACTGTGGCAAAAGATTGACCTCAAATCTTGTCCAAATGACCCATCTTCAAGCAAACAAACAAAAAAACTGAGTTGGGGAGAACAAAGTGTCTGTGGCTGGCCCATTCCGGGGTGCCCCCTGTTCTCACTGAGGGTAACAAATATGAGACTTCAACATTGGACTTCCGATATCAGCTCTTTTCATATTCTTCTCTCTTTTCAATTTCCCCATATCCAACAACAAACCTGAAAGATGATTCAGATGAGATGAGATAAGGGCCTTCGCCAGGATGTTGGCAGTACCTTCTGGGTCTGTGGGTCACAGCCTCTCCACACTCTAGTCCATCTTCCACTCAGCCATCAAAGTGAGCATCCTAAAGCACAAGTCCAACCACGTCACCTTTCTGCTCATTAAGCTCCAGGGGCTCCCTGTCACCTCCAGAATCAAATATAAAATTCTCTTTTTAGCTTCTCAAGGCCTTCATAACCCAGCTCCCCTAGTCTTTCTGATCTATACAACTTACATGCTACACATATTCTTCGTATACAACAATGTCGCTGGCCTTTTTACTGTTCCTAAAACAAAACACCCCTCTCCAGACTCCAGACATTTTCTCTGACTGGCTAGAATGCTTTCCCTTTTCATCTCTGCCTCCTGGTTTCCCTGAAGGCCCAGAGAAAATCTCACCTTCTACCAGAAGCTTTTCCTAATTCTTTTCATTCCAGTACCCTTCCTCTATTGATTGTTTTCTCTTTTTCCTGTGTTTATTTAGATTTTTTAATTTTAAAAAGGAGGGAGGATGCACCCATAACAATAAAACTACCTGATTGGGAGATTTGGAAAACCATGGTCCTTGACTGGGTAAAGCTCGTTTTGGTTAGTGGTCTTTCCCCTTCCCTGTTTAATTGTGGATTTCCACCCTCCCAACTACCTTGTACACACTTTTTGTATGTAATGGGGGGACTGGCCAAGGAGCCCTGTCTCTAGGATAGGCAGGGTGCCATAGAGGCTGTGAAGAGTCTATTTTAGAGGGGAATGATGATGATGGGAAATAAGAGTACTTGGAGAGACTTTCAAGCATTGGTAGAAATTCCCTACCTGGTTCTTTCTTGTAGTCAACGGCAGCCTCTTTGACTGGCTCCAGTTTCAAAACCAGCACTAAAAGCACCTTCAGAAGGCCTTTGCAGCCTTAGCATTCTCTCTTGGTTTGGGTCTTTTTCATTGGTTGATTTTCAGGCTGAAGGTGTCCAATGATATACAATGGGGGTAGATGGGGGACTTGCTTCTCTGCCCCATCCTAGACTAACATGTGGTCCTGTGAATACAGGCTTTGGCTATTTTCCTGCCTCAGCATCCCTTGTTTCATTTTACATGAAGGGATAGGAGGCTCCCACCTTGTGAGTTTCAAAAGGTCTGGAAAAAGCGGTCCAGGTGTCTGGGAATTAAGTCAACACCAGGTTTTTCAGTAAGTCCTGCACTGATGCTCAGAGAAGCCGGGAGTCTTAGGGACCCAGACCAGGGATAGCCAACAGTTCCTGGCTCAATAAATGTTGATTGAGTGACATGAGGACTCATCTAGTAACAGTGTAGTATTTGACCATGATCCTGGTGGGTCCAGAGCAAGGTATAAACGGTTAAGTCTGAGACCACTCTCCCCAGAACCACAGGAAATGTAGGCAAGAGTGACCCTGAGCATTGGGAGGAAATTTTGTGCTATTGTTTTCTGTCCTCAAAGTAAATCGAGAATTTGTATATACTTATGTAGATTTGATGGGGTTTTAGTGGCAGTCAGAGAGTTGTGGGAATCCCCTTTTGATCAGAGGTGCAGGATCTTCATGAAAGAATTCACCAACCTGAAGCGTTTAGGTGCATGAGAAGTCTGCTTTGCTTAGAAAAACCGACTTCTTCAGTGGCAAAGTCTTATTAGGGAAGTGGAGGCTGGCACTAAGAAGAGAATGCCTTCTCAGCGGGCAGGATCCTTGTAGCTATACCAAAGGGGCAGAGCATGCTACTTTTGATCTTCTGCAAAGAAATGAGTAAACAGAAAGCTATTATATGAGCAGATCTTGGCGGAGGGCTGAGGCAGTTTGAACTAATCAGATCAGGATCTCCCAAAAGAAATTGCTTTGAAGGCTTTTTTTAGCCTGAATTTGAATGGAAATCCAGCTATCAATGAAGGTGATTTGTCTTAAAATGGCCCAGCCAGGAGGATATGCTCTCATAGACTCTCTGGAGTCTGGAGGGTGGGTCAGAAATTAACTCAGAGTATGAATTCACACCCCCATCAGATTCATGCTCTCTCTCCCACTAGAATATAAACAGAAATTGTTTTACTCAGCACAAAGCCTAACACATAGTAAGCAAATGCACAATAATTGCTTACTGATCATTGATTAAGTCTATCCCATTTAAACAGGGGTCTCTACTATAACAGGAGTTCACTGCACTTTTTTAGGGAGGAGACAGTGGACTAAATTCCTGCTGATTTTCAAGGAAACATAGGGATTACCCAATCCTGCCCAAGATGCTGGTCAGCTTGGTGAGGTGGAAAAGTGGAGAGGATCTAGGATTGGGGTGTTTAACATGGGGATCAGGAACTCATTTCTTCAAATTTTGATAACTGTATTTCAGTTTTTATACAGAATGTTTTTAATAATAATATTTTTAATAATATTTTAATACAGAAAAGTATTTCATAACTTTCCTTTGTAATCTCATGTATTTTACTTGATGCATTTAAAAACACAATTCTGAAAAGGAACTTAGAGATTTTTCTCAATTTTCCAAAGGGTTCCAAGCCAAAAAAAAAAATTTAAAAGTTAAAAACCCTTGTTCTAGGATATCAGCCACATTGGGGGAGGGGGTATTCAACCTGACATTCAGAACTTCTGTGGTGTCCCACAGTTCCAAGGTAGACTGCCTCGAAATGTCTGATCCTATAAAACTCCTGAAAAAGGTTCCCACTGAAGTCAGTGGAAACTGGAGATTGTCAGCCCCTCCCAGTCTCCATCCATCATTTCGAGTCAACATGGGAGATTAGCAGTGGGCAAAAATCCAGGTGGAACAATCAGGTAATGACAGTTTGGGATCCCTGGCGCTTTAAGAGCTAACAAGGGGATCTTCAGTGTGTGCTGTGGGGAACAGACAGGTCCAGCTTGCCAGAAGGGAAGTGGGAGCTTCCACAAAAGACCAATTGTGGGGACTCGGGAAGTCTTTCTGGAAGCATCAATCATGTGTCACCTGGAGCAGTTTACCCCTAGGATAATGTCATGTGGGAGAAAGGGATGGGGAGGGGAGAGAGGGATCATTATAGAAGGAGGAGGAGAAAGAGCCACAATAAGGCCATGAACTGAGCCACAGTTTCCTCCAAAGCAACTAGTGGAAAGGAACTCTATTCTCTGGGAATTCTGTTGGGAAAATCTCAAAAGGAAGGAAAACAATTTGAGAGAGAAGAGGAAGATAGATGGGGAATTCTCACCAGTCTCATAAGCTCATAATAGTTGTGTGGTACAGAACGAAAGAGATTTGTACCTTAGTTTCCAACATCTATAAAAATGGGAGGCTTGAACAAAAAGATCTCTAAGATTCCTTCCAGCTAGAAACCTATGAGCTATGAAAGAGACAGATTCGGAGCCCAAAACCTGCAGAATCCCAACCAGTGCCACTGATGACCTGTGAGACAATATCTCACAGTTTCCTCATCTGTAAAAGAGGGAATTGGACAAGATAATCCCTTCTACCTCAAGAACTGGGCTTCTGTGAGCTGATGATATTTTACATAAAGCATTTTATATAAATTTTTCTCCTTTGAAACTCAAGGGTAGGTATTATTAGCCCCATTTTATTTTATTTTTTTATTTACAAGATATATGCATAGGTAATTTATCAACATTGACAGTTGCAAATCCTTTTGTTCCAACTTTTTCCTTCCTTCCCCCTATCCCTTCCCACAGATGTCAGGTTGACCAATACATGTTAAATATGTTAAAGTATAAGTTAATACTGTTAGCCCCATTTTAAAGAGAAAAAAGAAAAAGTCCCTAAGGAGCAAAAGATTGTCTTAAAATTATACAGATAAGAGATATCAGAGGCTGAAAGCAAACAGGAGTCATATCCATTCTAAGTTACCTGGAGAGAGCTGATTAAATTTTCATCGAGATTTTTGAAAGCAGCAAATGCTACAAATCAGGGCTTGATTTATTGATTTTAGAAAGTGACAAAGAAAATATTAATAATAGAGTGATCTCAAAGTATGTCAGGCATGTCTAACTGTTATCATATTACTTGTCCTCTCAATAAGTGGCAAAGAGGCTGAAAGAAGGGAGAGAATTGGTTACTTGAATTTTTTTTTAAAAAATTAGAATTGCTATATTTTTATTTTCTCCAGTTACCTTTTTAAAATAATTCTTTATCATTTGCATTTTAAGTTCTGAGTTACAAATTCTATTCCTCCTTCCTGCCCCCCTCCCTGAGACAGTAAGTCATTAGATATAAAGTATAATTGGGTTTTTTCCCAATAAATAAAATCATGATTTTGAAAAGTGTCAGAAGTACTTTTTAAAGGGGGGGTGAGCTGATTATTAAATATTTACTAACATACTTCCTGCCCCAAGCCCCATACTCTAATAGTTTCATGTACTACCTCCTGTTATCCATTGACTTTTCTTATCTGGCAGGAGAGATTAGAAATGAGGAGTAAGAGAGAGAGTAGAAGCCTTTCAATATGGCCCTCATAGAGTGAGATCCAAATGAGTTGAGCAGACTGGATGGAGAGTAAATAGTTTCCATGTCCACCCCTTGCAGAGACATTATATTTCTTCTTTAAGGAATTAAAGGCTCTCCATTCCCAGTAATAGATGTGACATGTTGGTCAGATGGATCCAGTTTTATTCCTGCTTAGAGACATCATACCAGGCTCCAGGGAGACAGGGACTCAGAGGCCGAGTTTCAGAATCTGTGATTTCAATGGTGTGGGTCTGCCCTCTTCCACCAAAGCATCTTAACAAACAACTCTTTTACAACTTAGTCATGAAGATACATTTCTCTGATTGATGAGGTGGGGGAATGGGGGAGAGATCCCCTCTGCTGGGAGACGCAGGTCCAATGAGAGAATTCGTAAACCGGGACATATGTGGCAAAAAGGGAATTTTGTTGTTCACTAAGAAGGAAGCTTGCTTAGTGAGCAAAACTCCTCATTAGGAATTTGGTCCTGACAAGACAGCTTTGCTAGGAAGACAGACTTCTTATAGGTAAAAAGGTCCTGTTAGGGAAATAACAAAGGTTAACACTGAGAATCTTCACGGTGGGCAAAAGTCCTAGCAAGCAGCCTTGCCAAGAGGAGAACTTCCTCGGTAAAGCAAGGCAAATTCTGCAAAGATTCGGGGTTCAGAGTTGTCTTTTATTAGCCGTCCAAGGCGCGAGCTTCAATCAATGTCCTGGGCCTAGATTTCCAGGTGAAAAGAGATTACTTATCTTGGAGTTTTGAGCCACTCCGAGATCTCCAACTGAATGAAACCACTTAACTTGGGGAGGGCGTTGTCTGGGAAAGGGATGCTTTTCCCAGGGGAGAGCCTGAGACCCCAAATCACCTTTCTTTTACAGATTAAAGGGGACAATTTCAGGGTTCACCCCCATCATGATGACAGTCTGCAAAGTCCCTTCATTGTCATTCTGTGAAGTTGGCAGTGGGAAATTTTATACCAATTTTACAGATGAGAAAACTGAATCCCTGAGAGATTAATAGACTAATCACCAATAAATACGTATTTCCTCTGCTCCTCTCACTTCCCAAACACAGTTCTAAGCCTTGAGGATGCCAAAAATGAAATATTCTCTATTCCTGAGAAGTTTACATCTTAATGAGAAAATAATAGACATATACATATATATTAGTATGTAAGTATGTATATGTCTATGGAGAGACAGAGAAACAGAAAGAGAGAGGGGAGAGACAGAGACAGAGAGAGGAGAGAGGGGAGGGAGGGAGGGAGAAAGAGACAGAGAGAAAAACAAAGAGACAGAGAGAGGAGAGCGGGGAAGAAGAGAGACAGAGACAGAGAGACAGAGGGGAGAGAGGAGGGAGGGAGGGGGAAAGAAGGAGGGAGAGGGGAAAGGCATGCAGACAGAGACAAAGAAAGGGGAGAGGCTTTTTAATTTTGGTCTTGCACCCTCAAAGCCTGGCACAGTTTTGGGGCAATTAAAAGATACTGAGAAAAATCCTTGTTGATGGATTGATTGGCTGAATTGTCTGCTTATTTGTTTGTATCTTTAAATAAAATATAAGCTCCTTGAGGACAGAAACTTTTTTTTCCCATCAGTACCTAGCACATAGTAGTTTAATAAGTATTTATTGACTGTATGACTGTATGTAAGTCATTTCCCTTGATGAACCCTGGGCTTTTCATCTGTAAAATAGGGATAGTGTGAGGATTGAAGAAGAAGTTATGGAAAAATCACTTTATAAACATCAAAGGGCTATATAAAAGACAGAGATCATCAGAATATAAGTAAGCAGCTTTCTTTTCCTCATTGTGTTCCCCTTTAAATGGAGAGGATGTGCCCAGAATAGTTTAAGGAAACCCTCTGACCAAAGGTGCAATCATCACCTTGGACAAGATTGAAGCCATCTCCTTGGGGGCCATGAAGAGAATTCTGGCCAGCTAGACCAGGCTAAAGCAGGACGTCGATTTTTCTGCTCTTGAAAGCTTTTGGCACATTGTCGAGCATACAGTAGGCTCTATATAAATGCTTATCCCTTCCTCCCTACCTTCAGGACCTTTTTAGACCTAAGTCTATAAATCCAGATTCAATGCATCTGCCGAGGAAATCAGAACCAGACCTGAGACATCTGAAGAGAGCTTCTGAGGAGTAATTCCAGAGAACAGTCCTAGGTCCCTGGAGGAGGAAACAAAGTCTGCTCATCCATTCTGAGCCCCAAGGGCACTGCTCAGTCCCAGAGATGGCAACAGGTGAGTTTATACTTTATTTTCAAGGCAATAGGGAGCCACTGAAGCTTACTGAGAGGGGCTATGCCCTCTGGGGTTAGACCTGCTGTTGTTCACTTTCCAGTCATGTCCAACTTTTTGTGACCCCGTTTGGAATTTTCTTGGTTAAGTAAGATACTGGAGTGCTTTGCCATTTCCTTCTCCAGCTAATTTTCCAGAGGAGGAAGCTGAGGCACACAGGGTAAAGTGACTGGGTCAGGGTCACGCAGCTAGTTCAGATTTGATGTTTTCTTGGCTAAGATCCTGGAGTGATTTGCCATTTCCTTCTCCAGATCATTTCACAGATAAACTGGGACAAACAGGGTTAAATGGACTCTGGAGGCTGAATTTGAACTCATCTTCCTGCCTCCAGATCTGGTTCTCTATCCACCTGGTTGCTTTAGGGATATTGATCTAAAAGATATGTGAAGGACAGATGGGAGAGGGGAGAGATTGGAACAGGGGTACCAGCTAGAAGACATCCAGCCTGTATTTTAATCCTGACTTTGGTTCCAGCATTCCCAAGTGAAGGAATCAGACAGGATGTCAAAGAGGAAACAGGGAGGAGAAAGTTAACGAGCATGGCAAAGGGCTTTAAAAAGAACTGAGGATATTAAACTGAAGAAGGAAAATTTTAGGAGGCAAACTAAGGTTCAGAGAAATCAAATGACTCGGTTAATTAGTGTCAGGGGTGAGCAATTCCAGTCCTAGGAGACTGAGCTGGAGCTTTAGTCCCAAAGATGGCAGAAGGCAGAGGGCACAGACTCTTAACCTAGAAGGCATGAGCTTACATTTAGATGTTTCCAGGAAAAACCCAGGGTATGGGGCAAATTGCTGTGATCGAGGGGGAAATGTACCAACAAGATACATTCTGTCCATCACTTTCTTGATTCAAGACAATGAACAAAACAAGAAATCAAGCCCTGATTTGTGCATTTCATGATTTTCAAAGTGCAAATGCTCACTTTGAAAATTTAGCCACCTGTTTGGAAGGGCTGTACGAGCTGACTACAGAACATGAAATCAAAAAAAAAAAAAAAAACAAGTTTATCCCAGAAAACAAGCTGGGGCCTAGGTGTGCTAGTTGGTGGGGAAGGGGTGGTGAGGGAAATAAGTGGTTTGTGGGTCCCCCCAAGATTTAATATAATCCATAAGCCCAGATAAATCATGGAGTGTTCGAATATAATGACATGAGCATAACCATCCTGCACTATCCCTTGCAGATGTTTTCATTTGCACTTTTTAAATTTAAGCCTGTTCCAACATCCACACTTACACTCACACTCACCCACAGATTTTTCTAAATAACTCGCACAGAACACCTTTCAGCCAGAGACAAGCCAACTAGGGCTTTCATGTTTTGAGGGTTGGATTTTTCCATTTGGGAGAACACAGGTTTATTTAGAAAGAGGAGATTCTCAGCTTGCTTTCAACCATCCTCATCTTACATCCCTGGCTCCAAATACTATATTGTTTCAGTTTGACAGCTGCTCTCTGCCAAACAGAGAGACCTGACATGCTACCAGAAAGCAAGAAAGAAGGAGGGAAGAGGGGGGAAAAAGATAGAGAAATAGGCAAACTATTTCCTGCAATGAAACTCAATCCAAATTGACTTAAAAATAGTCAGGAAATCCACACCTAAGAGACCAGCTAAAAAAAGATCCCCACCACGGGCCCCCAAAATGCCAAGATCTCGTTTGTCTGCGTCTTTGGCCACTGGCCAACGGGACACAAATGGAAAGCTTTAAACCACAGGCCTCAATTGGTGTCAAGAGGGAAAAGTTTGGATTTGAATGTTGAGTAGCAGAAAGAAATGTGGCTGAAGGTTCCAATCATCCTATCATCTTTCACAGAGAAAGGAAGGAAAAAAATTCTTGGCAGGGCAGAAATTTAGGGGAAGCTAATGATCAACCACATCTCCATGACTTAGAAGGATGATTTCGAGGGGTTCTTCCCAGAAAAGCATGAAGCAGATGACTTCTCGATGTACCAACCAGTCCCAGGGTTCTATGCAGGAATCTATTGGCTCACTCATCATTAACCTGCCTCTCGGAATTGTTGGAAGTGATTTCTATTTCTTATCCATCTCATATACATTAGCTTATGTATATAACATCTTCCTAGATTGAATATAAGATCTTTGAGGGCAGCATCTTCCAGGTACTCTCAGCCGGCACAGGAGGGTCCCAAGTCTCAGGAGCCAAGAGTTTTGAAATCGAGGGTGGATTTGAAATGGAAAGAAAACAAAAATATTTCCATGGGATTATAAATACCGAGCTGTAAGGGACCTCCAAGGCATTCTAGTCCAATCGGTCTATTTTACAGTTGGGTAAACTGAAGCACAGAGAGGGAAAGGGACTTGTCCAAGATCATATGAGTCATAAGGGACAGTCTTCTGACTCCAAATCCAGAGCTCTTTCCTACTCCACCTCATGTAAACTTTTATTATTCAGATTTTTTTCCAGTTCATGAGTGGAAAGAACTCTCCCTCTCTTTCCCATCTGGCCTGGTCCTTAGAATCCAAATCCAGGATTCATTCCCTTGTACTAGAGGGGAAGATAATTGTTGTTCTTGATGTTCTGAAAGTATTTAAAGGTCTGTTACAAGGGAAAGGGATTAGCTCTGTCTAATTCAATTTCAATTCAATGAACATTAATTGTGTGCTTTTCAGCTAAAAAAAAAAAAAAACATAAGAAAAAGGAAGTCTGTCCTTTCCCTCAGGAAGCTTACAATCTCCAACCCTAGTTTCCCTGCTGTCTAATTGTTCCATTGTTTGTGTGTTCTAGTGCTTAGCCAGAGCCTGACCTGTAACTACAGCCAGGAACTTAATAAATGGTGATTGGTTGATTAGCTCTAAATTCAGCACCCTGACCACTCTAGCAGGATGCCCCTCTTGGGAAAATGAGACGTTGGAGTCAGCCACCAAGGAAAGCACCCTGTCAGCAACCCAGGAAGCGGAGACAACAAGTGGTCTGGAGCAAGGGGTACCCTAACTGCAGGAGAAGTCATATTTATAGCAAGAGAGCATTTTGAAACAGACTCCAGTCTCCTGTTCTAGATCTTAAACTTTTTCTACTCATGACTCCTTTTTATCAGAGAAATTTTTGTGACCCTGCATAGATAGATATATAAAGTAGGTATATAAATCAAATATTTACTGATAATAAATCATAATTTCATGACCCCCACATTCAGTTATGAGACCCCATATGGGATCATGAACCACAGTTTAAGAAGCTGGGATCTAGAAGTCCAAAAAGAGCCTTGGATCCATCCTCCAAACAGCCTAGTCACTCGTAAACTGGTGGTGCTATAGAAAACCTTTTTCTTTTTGCCCTGAGCCTGTCCTTGCTGTTGTTGTTGCTAATGTTGTTATTCAGTCATGTCTGACTATTTGTGACTTGATTTGGGGTTTTCTTGGCAGAGACACTGGAGTGGTTTGCCATCCCATTCATTTTACAAGTGAGGAAACTGAGGCAACAAGGATTCAGTAAGTGACTTCCCCAGGGTCACACAATTAGTAAGTATCTAAGATTGGATCTGAGTCCTCCTGACTCCAGGCCCAGTGATCTATCTATCTATCTATCTTCTCCCGATTCCCCAAAAAAGGCATCTTTATTTAACATTGAGTTTGTTTTCTGCCTAGGGTGAAAGTGGGAAGGGAGGAGAAATGAGTATAAATTATCCTCTCAAATATATACTTCTTGTCTTTATTATTCCTAAATTTGCATTCCCTATTTTGCATAATTTCACATGTAGAGTTGAAATCATCTTGCTTGCCTTTTCGGTAGGTCAGGGAAAGTTTGGCAAGAAGGAGTGAATTTGGAATTCAAAAAAAATATTCAGGGTAAAAAATAAATAATAATTTTTAAATGTATTTCCTGCTCTCTCCCTGTCTCTCTGTCTGTCTGTCTCTGTTTTCCATCTCTCTGTCTCTGTCTGTCTCTCTGTCTTTATCTGTCTCTATCTTTCTGTCTATCTCTATCTTTCTGTCTGTCTCTATCTCTGTGTCTTTCTGTCTCTGTCTCTCTCTACTCTGTTTTTCCTTATCTCTGTGTGTGTCTCTCTGTATGTTTCATTGAGGGTCTCTGTCTCTCTGTCTCCATCTCTCTCTGACTCTTCTGTCTCTCTCTATCTCTCTCTCCCTCCCTATCCACCCTGTCTCCTGCCCCACCCCCCAACCTCGGTCCCTGTTTCTGTCTCTGGGTCTCTTTTTTCTATCTCTTTCTGTCCCATAACAATTCGAACCTAGCATTCTTTCCCCTCTCTATACAGAGCTGGAGACACAGAAGAAAAAGGCAGAAAAATAAGAACATCAAAGGAGCATGAATCTAGAACTCAAGAGGAGCCCTCAAAGGCAATGGACTCTGACCCTCCCCCCCATTTTACAGAAGAAGAAAGTGAAAGTAAGGGACTTGCCGAAGATCTCCTAAGCAGCAAGTAGCAGAAACTGCTTGTGAAATCAGATGCCCTAAAGAATTTCCCATTCTGCTCCCAGAGCTGCCAAGAGTATTTCGGGAAGATACATCTGTCAGGATGGTTTTTTTCAGCCTGAAGGAGAATGATGGTGGTGTGCTAGCCCAGAATACAAGAAACTTACTGAATAAGTTGTGTGAATTGCCCTAAAAATTTCCATTTCCCTGGAATTTGTGTCAAAGTCACTTTATTCTAGCATTCAAGGCCTTTGAAAGGGTCTCCACTTTACCTATCCAACCTTGAGATAATCTGCTCAGAGTTTTGAGTGCAGCAGAGATGAGCATCTTCCTCCCCCCTCCCACACCCCATACAAGTGATAGCACAGAGCTTTGTCAGACAGGGCACGTGGCTCGAGGAACTAGAAATTCACTCTTGCCTCTTGCAGAGAAGACAAAAGGAATTTTGCTGATTGGTCCCTAGGGACTGGGATTGATTCCTGATGACAGACTGACTGGAGCACAGGAGGATGGAATGCACTCCTTGTGGTCCATAATGGGCAGTTGTGAAATGGATGTCTCCACTCCCCATTCATCCTTTCTCTTCTTTGGAATTAGGATTAGGGGAGAGGTTCCCTCTCCTGATTTCCTAGGGGCAGAAAATGCTAGTTAATATGGTTAGACCCAGACATAGAAACTGAGAGAGACAGAGAGAGACAGAGACAGAGACAGAGAAAGCGAGAGAGTGGAGAGAGAGAGGGGGAGAGAGAGAGAGACAGACAGACAGACAGAGAAAGTGAGAGAGTGGAGAGAGAGAGGGAGGGAGAGAGAGAGAGACAGAGAGAGACAGAGAAAGCGAGAGAGTGGAGAGAGAGAGGGAGAGAGAGAGAGAGAGAGACAGAGACAGAGAGACAGAGAGAGAGAGAAAGTGAGAGAGTGGAGAGAGAGAGAGAGAGAGAGAGAGAGAGAGAGAGAGAGAGAGAAAGTGAGAGAGTGAGAGAGAGAGGAGAGAGAGAGAGAGACAGAGAAAGTGAGAGAGTGGAGAGAGAGGAAGAGAGATAGAGAGAGAGAGAGACAGAGACAGAGACAGAGACAGAGACAGAGAAAGCGAGAGAGTGGAGAGAGAGAGGGAGAGAGAGAGAGAGAGACAGACAGACAGACAGAGAGAAAGTGAGAGAGTGGAGAGAGAGAGGAGAGAGAGAGACAGAGAGAGAGAGACAGACAGACAGAGAAAGTGAGAGAGTGGAGAGAGAGAGGGAGAGAGAGAGAGAGAGAAAGAGAGAAAGAGAGAGGGAGAGAGAGAGGGAGAGAATGGAGAGAGTTAAGGGAAGATGAGTCAATGGTTCTGGTAACATGCTTTCTATTTCTTTTTCAGAAGACAGAAAACACTACTCACAGCTCTCTTCTACACCACAAAGTGGGTTTTTTTTTGCCTTATCTTGCCAAAATAGGGGTCTATGGTCTCCTTGGCATGCCATCACTTTCTGACCATTCCCCTGGAGATTTGGATTCCACTCCTGGACTGCCTTCCACAGGGATTTTTGCTCTCTTTTCCTGCTTTCCAAAAACTCTGGAAAGCATTGTCTTCCTCCATTAAAATGGAAGCTCCTTGAGGGGCAGGAATTTATTTCCCCGGAACTTAGCTCAGCATACAGCAAGTGCTCAATAAATGTTCATTCAATCTATCTATCTATCTATCTATCTATTTATCTATCTATCTTTTTGCCCCAAGTCTAGAACTATCTTAAGAATGGGTGCTCTTTGGCCTTGACATTACTTTGTGGATAATCTCAAGTTTGAGAAATTCTGAATTCAAGAATCAAATTGTCCAGAGTTAGATTCCCTGTACACAGAACTTCTAGAGGAGAAGGGGATTGCAATGAGGAGGATCACTCAACAGGGTAATTAAAGCCATCCAAGTGTCCAGATCTTCACCATCCCTCCACGATAGCATCAGGTTGCTTAGAGTGGGCAAAGTTCCAACATGAATCAGGAGTAATTGTTTAAAGAAAAGTGTCATAAGATCATTGACTTAAAGGTCATGGATCTAAGCTCCTCATTTTGCAGATGAGTAAACTGAGGCCTGACAAGAGGTAAATCAACCAGCCTAAGGTCACACAAATTTCCTGGGAAATCTGAGCACGATGGGCTATTTGAGTCTTTTTTGTTTGCTGGATTTATTCACAGGCCTGTAAGACTTTTGTCTAATGTATTTTTATATCACTATCTTACTGACCCTCTTGGAATTGAACCTGATTTGTGACAGTCCAGAGGTCCTTGAGGTGAAGGAGAGGGGAAGGCTGAGTCCACTGGATCACTTTAAAACAACCACCAAAGAACAAATAATATTGGAGGAACTTTGAAAACAATGGCAAAGTAGAATGCTATTGAAGAAGCTGTGAATTAATTTAACTACTATAGGAAACAATTTGGAATTTCAGGAGAAAAGTCACTAACTTGTTCATAGCCTTCGACCTAACGATCCCATTTGTCCACTTACTCACGGAGAACAAAGACATTAGGAAAGGTCCCATCTAGACCAAAACATTCCTAGAAATCCTTTTCTTAGAAGTAGCAAAGAACAGGAGGGAAAAACATGTGCCTGTTGGTTGGGGAACAGTCAAATAAGCTATGATATATAAATATAAATATGATTGTGCATTGAGAAAGGATGAACATGAGAAGCTTAGGAAGACTTGTCTGAACTGATGCAGAGCAAAGGAAGCAGAAACATAAGAACACACACATTGACTGCAATAAGTACAAATTTAAAAAAACATCAAAAGGAAGTCCCAATGAATATGTGCCCACATACTTATATATAAATATAATGGAATTATGATTGTGCATTGAGAAATGGTGAACATGAAAAGCTTAGGAAGACTTGTTTGAACTGATGCAGAGCAAATGAAGGGGGAAAGGGAATGAAATATACCTCTCCCTCCTCTTTGTATTGTTTGTTCAGTGGACAAAGCATAAGATCTGGAGTCAGGAAGATACTTACCTCAGACACTTAGCAGTTTGTGATCCTGGGAGAGTCACTTATTTTCTTTCTGGCTCAGTTTCTTCATCTGTAAAATGGGAGTAGAAGCAGGGTTGTTATGAGAATCACATGACATAATGTAATATAATATAATGACATAATGATTTTAAAACACTTAGCATAGTATCTGGCACATAGTAAGCACTAAATAACTACTGTTATTATGATGAAAAATTAATTGCATTAATATGCAATATTTTGCATATTAATGCAAAATTAGATAATATTTATAGAAGGCTTTATATATCTTGAAGTATCATATAATGAAAATTATTGTGATGATTATTAAGAAATGATCAAAGGATATTTCTGGGCCCTATCTTTGTATTGTCAAGAGAAAGTAAAGAAGACCTTAATACATGAGATGGACCACCATGGCAAAATTACTGGAGAACAAGGACAGAAATTTCACAACATGGGCAAGCTTCAAGGGTCCATGACATACTTCCCTTGAGGGGACTTCCACATATAGGAGATCAAAAGCTACATGGGTAAAAGCCAAAACCCTAGAATGCTGGGGGTGAGAGTGTCACTGATCTTCAATCAGTTGAGTCATGTATGACTCTTCTACCATTTGGAGTTTTCTTGGCAAAGACACCGGAGTGATTTGTCTCATTTTACAGAAGATGAAACTGAGGCAAACAGAGTAACATGAATTGTGCAGGGTCAAACATCTAGTTTGGCCAGATTTGAATTCAGGTCTTCTTGACTCCAGATCTGATACTCTTATCTACTATGGAGCCCCCTTGCTATCCCTGTCCTTTCATTTTCATTTGTATCAATTCATATAATTCTATCTTCATCATTCATTCACTCATCACATCATTCACTCATTCATCATTTCTTTTAGCAGAGTCCTATTCCTTTATGTTCACATCCCAACATGGTTAGCCATTTTTCCAACCAATGGGCATCTATTTTGTTTCTACAAAAAGTGTTTCAATAGATATCTTTGGACACTCACATCCTTATATTTAAGTCTCCATTGAAAGAAAGCCAAGTCAGTTAGCATAACTGCAGCATCTGATAGTATAGAGATGTTCTTCACCTGGAGCCTCCCACTTTATTCCAAAGAGGGTTAAAGTCATTGACCTGTGTCTGGGAGCTTGCTTGATAACTTTTGATAACTTGATACTTTTAATATAATTCTCAAAAAAGCTTCACCAGATTCACTGCCCAAGAGCGCTTTAGAAATGTTCATTATTATCTGAGCCCTAATGTAGACAATTTGGGATAATTCTGCCAGAGTCCAACGCCAGGGGCAGAGAGGGCTCTAGATAGATAGATAGATAAATAGTTTGGATGGATAGATGGATATAGATAAGTAATAGATGAATGAATTGATAGAGATGTATAGATAAATAGATATAGATAGATAAATGGATGGATGGCTAGATATAGATAGAAGGATGGATGGATATAGATAGGTGATAGATGGATAGATAGATGAAAATAGATAAACAGATACAGATAGATAAGTGGATAGATATAGATAGATGGATATAGTTGGGTGGATGGATATAGATAGATAGGTGATTGATAGATAGAAATGGATATAGGTAAATATATAAAGATGGATGGATAGATACAAATAGGTGATAGATAAACAGATGGATAGATAGAAGAAAATAGATGGATGGATAGAGAAATATAGACAGGTAGATAGATAAATGCATATATGCAGATACATAGATGGATGGATACAGATGGATGAATGGATGGATAGATATAGATAGATGGATGAATTAATGGATGGATAGATATAAATAGATGAATGAAAAGATATAGATAGATGGATGGGTACCTAAATGGGTAAATATAGATAGATGGATAGGTAGATATAGAGAGATGGGTGATAATAAATAGATAGACAGATGTACGGATATAGATAGATGAATGGATGGATAGATATAGATAGAGGGATGGATGGATGTAGAGGGCCAGGAAGTAAGAATCCATTTCAGGTTTTTGAAACTTACAATAGCTTGGCTCACCAACTTCCCTTTTCTGTATACAATAGCAGAGACAGACTTATTAATACATTGATAAAGATCCTGGCGACTAAAGCAAAATGCAAACTCAGCTATATAATAGATCAAAGACATACCTTTGAACTTAGGACAGGAAAAACAGCCCACAATAGAGACTAAAGGCATTTGAGAGACATGTACTTGAGGACATTGGAATGATAATTTTGCTCCGATGTGTATCACAATTGTTTATATCTCTATTGAAGTGGCCAAAATCATACATCTCAATAGATTGGGCTTGTTAGAAAAGATACAGGAATATCAAAGAGTGTACTTTGGCTCTATAAGCATTGGAAACACACACACACACACACACACACACACACACAAACATATATAGATAGATAGAGAGATAGATAGATAGATAGATAGATATAGATATATAGATATGTACATATATATATACACATATATATGTATATGTATATATAATTTGTCTCTCTGACCAATAAATTTGAAGATTTCATAAGGAGGTCTTTCTCCTGGCTTCTGATTCTCACATTCTTATCACTACTGGGGCTGGACTCCAGCAGGTGGATGGATATAGACAAATAGATAGGTGATAGATGGATAGACTGATGGATAGATATAGATGGATGGATAGATAGATAAATAGATGGATGATTGATAGAGCGAGCTATTTAAGAGTTGGAAGGGACATTAGACATTATCTAGTCTAATCACCTAATTTCATAGATAAGGAAAAGCCCTCAGAGAAATAGTGATTTACTTAAGGTCACACAGATTGGTTCTCTTTTCTGCTGGGTATTTGGAAGAGCCAATCTAGGGATTCTCCTTCCTGGACAGATGGTAGCAGCATCAGTTCTGGGGCTTAGTACCAAGTGAACTGAACACAATTATAATTATAATAAAAGCTAACATTTACAGACTGCTGGTCTTCATTCTTCTCCAAGCTCCATTCTTGGCTTTCCATGCCTCCTCTGCCATGTTACATAATTCTTTTCTCCTTGGAAACTAACGTAACCAACCAATAAACATTTGTTAAGCACCTACTTTGTGCCAGGCTCTGTGCTAAGTGTAGGGGTTATAAAAAGGGGGGAAAAACAGCCCCTGCCTTCGAGGATTCCACCCTTGGATTCCTCACACTGGAAGTACTCTCTCCAATGCCTCCCCGTCCCTGCCCCCTTCCTCCAATTGATCTGTTCCTCTCAGAACCTCCATTTTAAGGAAAATACCCAGGTCCGTTGTCTTTATTTCTTTGCAGGCGGCACTTGTGACTCTCCCAATTTTTTTTTCCATAGCTGGAAACCTATTCTATTTGTCTCTCTCCATCCCCCAATTTCCCAGGTTTTCAGCATTCTTTTTGTGTTCTGTCTTCCCCTATTTATTAGAATGTAAGTTCCTTGAGGACAAGAACTGTCTCTGTGCTTGTATTTATATTCCCAAGACTTAATAGTGCCTGGCACACAGTAAGGGTCTAATAAATGCTTGGTGACTTGACTTTAAAGTTTTCAAAGCATTTTGATTATCTCAGTATAATAGCCTCATAACAACTACAGATTGTAGTTGCTATTGTTAAATTCATTTTACAAAATAAAGTGCCCTGATAAGTCTCAAAATCAAAACTTCCTGACAGCAGATTTAGAAGTCGATCCATTTCGCCACCTTCTGCCTGTACTATTACTCTGCAAGATCGATTGCAAAAAAGTTTAGAATTTTGAAAAATGATTCATTCATTCGATAAATATTTCTATAGCACCTACTGTGTTCCAGGCATTGTGCTAAGTGCTAAGAATATAAAAAAAGGCAAAAAAGATAGTTCCTGCTCCCAACGAGTTTACATTCTAATGATGAAGTCAACATGTAAATAAATTTGTTCAAAACAAGCTACAGGAGAAACAGGAAAAAATTAACAGAGAGAAGGCACAGCAGTTAAGAAGGTTAGAGAAGACTTGCTCCCGATCGTGCATCTGGATTCTCACCATTTTTGATACAAGAACACTCACACCAGTTCTCTCACCAGTTGCTCCCTCCGAGCCTAAATGTCTAATCAAAAAGATGATATGGATTAAGAACTTCAAGTCATGGTTTCCACTCCCAAAGAGCTTGGAGCACAAGCCAGAAATGAAATGATTATTTTTATAACCCATTCCAAAGAAAGTAAGTTCACTTTCTAATCATAACTACCCAGAAAATTCAATTATTAATTATAGTTCAAGCCCCAAATAATGACCTCTGGATTACTTGGGTAACCACTTCAAATCGCTTTGTTTTGGGAGGGTAGGGAAAAGTCTGGACCTGGGATTTCATTGGTGTTGAGGACTTCCTTTGCGGAAACTTTCTCCACTGATCCATAGCATGAGGTCATTGAAGACTGAAATGATTTTGCCCATAGTCACAGAGCTAATACATGCCAGATTAACCCTGGTCTTCCTGCCTCCGAAGCTAGCGCTCTCTGCAATGTGCTGTGCACTCTTCAGTAAGGATGTGGACTCCTAGGTACTTATTTAAGATAGGAAACACAATTCAGTTTTCCCTCAGTTATCCTTGGACAGGGAAGCAAAGGGGACAGTCCCAAATGAAATACACCGATAGCCCAGAAAGCTTTGTTTTAGTCTCAATGGACCAGAGATAAATAGACAGAAATTAAATCATTCTTATGCTAACAATATCAGAGGTAATGTTCAAAAGCAAACCCGATGCATTTGAGTAGTATCTTCCCTTTCCTCTCTTTCCTTTGGGGTGGATGGGAGAGGGGTCCAATAAGGGAGGGGGAAGAGGAACATATCTTTTGGATAATTCATATATTGGATAATCGGCCTCTAACTAAAACATCTAAAACTGAATCATTTAGGGTTGAAAGGAATCTCTTCTGGGTCAGCTCCCTCATTCTATAGAGAACTGAGGTTTAAGAGATTAAGTGTCTTGTCCTAAAATAAGTAGCTAAGGGGATTCAAATCCCATCAAGTCATTTTACTTCTTTCTGCCTCAACTTCTTCAGCTGTAAAATGGGGATAATATTTTCTAAGTTTGTTGTGAAGATCAAATGAGTTTGAATTCATATATGTAAAGCAAGTCATAAAGACCTATAGAAATGCTCTTATTGTTGTTCAATCATTTCATTTGTGTCTGACTCTCTGTGAACTCATTTGGGGTTTTCTTGGCAAAGATACTGGAATGATTTACCATTTTCATCTTCAGCTCATTTTACAGATGAGGAAACTGAGGCAAACAGGGTAAGGTGACTTGCCCAGGGTCTCACAGCTAGGAAGTATCTAGGGCCATTGAACTCAGGAAGATGAATCTTCCCAACTCCAGACCCAGAACTCTTTCCACTATGCCCATTATAAATGCTTGCCTAGCTATTAGTCCACCAGGACCTTCAGATCTTTTTTTGGATGAAATACCATTTTCCTCCCCACACCCCATCTTGTATTTTTTGAATGCACGTATGATCTCACTATAGTCCAGACTTCAAACCTAGAGTTCTTTGCACTGTGCTCTGCTTGGAGTCCCCTTTAGAAAAACGAATAGCTTTTGTGAAACCTGAGGCAGGCTAAAGACCTCGACTTTTCACAAGCGGAGTTCTTTCTGCTAGCTGCATGCTGATGGCTTCCTACTGGTTTGAATTAGAAGCTATCTCCACGAAGTGCTGGGAGGAGCAGCTTTTTTGTATTTATTCTGGACCCGCAGCCAGTGGAAAAATATCTTCCACGGCATTTTTCTTGGCTGGGAGACCTGTTTTATTTGGAGAACAATTGAAGACGATGAGCAGCCTTGGATGCAAATTCTACTTGACAACTTCTTGACTCAAAAATGAGGCTGAATAGGAAATTCCATATGGACTCTCATGTGCCTGGAGACAGAGTTGCATACAGAGCTGGGGCTCAGGGGAATGGGAATCATCGCTCCTTCTGCAAGTGCTACTAGATTTATTATTTGCTCCCCCTCACAAGCCCCACTACAAAAAAAAAAAAAATCAGTGTTCTCTGAACGCACAAGGAGAGCTCCAAAGAACTCTGGGACTGGCATTCAGCATCTCTGGGATACCGCTCCAGGGCCTCACCCCAGTCTTTCCAAGTTCTTGAAGGGGAAGGCAAAACTTTTCAACGCTCTCAGCAGAAATTAGTTTTATTTGTCTTAAAATAACACAGGCCATGGCAACTCAGAGGCTCCCAGCAAGCTGTGACAAACCTGCTCATAAATCCCATTCATTTTCATTTTTTTCTAATTAAGCCCCAAGGAGAAGTCTCCTTCGTTGCCAAAAGCAGGATGCCATGCGGACTGCCAATAACTAGAAGCTCCATTGGCTCCAGCTCATATACATAAAGTGGAGATGGAAGTCTCAGTTTTCTCATCTATAAAATGGGGATGATAATGCTCCTCGTACCTACTACACCACAGGGTTGTTGGAAGAAAAGTTCAATGCTTTGTAATTAGAGTAAGAACCAACCAGATGCGTCGCATACTGGAAAAAAGCCTTTGACAACTTTGAATTTTCTCTAAAATGCTCCCAGCTGTGATCTCTGAACTGAGAAGCAGGAGTCGGAACAAAGCCTGAATTTATTTATCACTGCTGTTTCAAGGGTTAGAAGTCCTACAAAGAGCATCCTCTAAAGAAAACTAGCAACATCCAAGATTTCTGCTGGGGACCCCATGTTTCCTAGCTTTCTACAAAACACGCCTCGGTGCCCCCTCCTCCAAGAGACCTTCCTTGATGGTCTCTCTGAAGAGGGCTCTGCCTCTTGAAATCTTTCTCCACTCCTTTGCATTTCGTTATTCGTGGATGGGTTGTTCCCCTAGAAGATTCTGCCATTTGAAAGCAAGAATTGGGGTATTTTTATCTTTGTTTTCCTAGCTCCAAACTCAACTTTGTTTGCCGAATTGTGGCACAAATCTGGATCTTGCCCTCCTCAAGTTCACTGGACATGGAAGAGAATGATTTTCTAGCAACTCCAAGTTTAAAGCTTCTTTTGGGGAGAGATCTTAAGAGAGTTCTATAAGTCTAGAGCAAAACTTCTCATACTGTGAGTCTCGGTTCCATAGGGCGACACGTAAGAATTGGGGGTTGGAAATTATGTGTTTGATTTGTGTATCTATTTTATATACCCAGGATTGTATAAAAATTTCTTGAACAAAAAGGGGTCACAACTAGAAAAAGGTTAAGAAGTCCTAATCTAGATGATACTATAGATCCCTAAGATGTTTTAACAACCCAAGTGCAAAAAAAAACCTTTAGGGGGAAGTCCCAAACTCTTAGAAAACTATACCGGCCCTTAGCATTAAGGGTTGTCTCTTTAGTGACCCCCAAATTCCATTTTTTACAAAGACACTCCAAGTCCTGTAAGTCTTGATTGGACTGTTTAAGACCAAAAGAAGAACATATAGAGGAGGAAACATAACCTGTAGTAGGGAGAGAACGGTGTGAGCAGATAGGGGAGATTTTAGAAGAGAAGAGAAAGCTTGGAACAGGTGTTTGGGGGAATTGAGACGGAGGCTCAATTGGGTGGGAGGCAAAGAATTACCTTGCTGCAGAAAGGACCCAGGGGAAATTAGAAAACATAAAATCAGCGTGGAATCTAGTTCAATTCAGCAACACGGCAATAAGAATAGAGGAGTCAGATGGAGGAAAAAAATGCAGAGTGGGGAGTATTAAAGGCCAAGGGAGCAAGGGGTTAGAGAAGAGAGGTAGTGGAACATTTAACTAGTTAATTAGAAGACAATGATTGAGGGGGGGAAGAAGTCAAAGAAAAGAAAGGATTCTTTTTTTCAATTTAATAATTATGAAGTCCCAATTTGAGAACTGTTAGACAACACATCTTGGAATCAGAAAGATTCATCTTCAGGACTTCAAATCTGGCCTCAGACATTCATTAGCTACGTGACCTAGCAACTCAATTCACCCCATTTGCTGCCTCAGTTTCCTCATCTGTAAAATGAACTGGAGAAGGAAATAACAAATGGCATCCGGGAGAGTCATCAACAATGTCCATAAAAATAAATCCCCTACTTTGCTCAAGACATTGTGTCATAGTGGAAAAAGAATCAGCCTTAAATCAGACAGGTTCAAGTTCCACGTGCGATGCTGGGCAATCACTTGACTTCTCAAGGCCTTGGGCAATCCTCTGTGGCAGAAAAGCTCCAGACCTGCATGGATCGAGTTTCCCCACCTGCCAGCTCTTCATACCAATGAAATCATAGGGGCTGTCCCCATCTCTATTTCCTACTTCGTCCACGCACTGAACCTATTATACTATATCATATGGACTTAGCTGTTTGTTGATAAATCTCATTAATAGCAATTCCATGTAAGAAAAGTCCTTAAGCCGCAGGATCACATCAAAATATCAGTGAAATCTGCTTTTAATCATTTCCCGAGTTTTTCTTTTTCTTTCTTAGTAGTTCAATTTATTCACATAACATTCTGCAAACTGCTGAACCAATACCTAATGAGAAACTCCTACCATTGTGTGTATGCAAGTGTAAAATATACTATGATACCCTAAGGAGCCATGATTTCACCTAAACACATTGTGATCCAATTTAGTTCAATGAGATAAGCATGCAGAATCCTAAAATCCTGGATTTAAAGCTGGAAGGGCTCATATAAACTATCAACTCCAAGTTCTTCCCATTTTACAGATGAGAAATGTCTACAAGGCACAAGTTATTTTTGTTGCTGTTCAGGCCCATGATTTCATCAGCATGGGGAGCTCCCTGGTGAGGGAATGTCTTGTCTCAGGGGAATTCTACAACCTTCCTGAAATGTGCTTGTCATAGGGAGTTGCCCGGGGTACTAAGAAATGACTCACCCAGGGTCATCCGGCCAGAATGGATGGTCAGAGGTGGGACTCACTCTATATCTCATGCTATCTCCATGGCTACTACATGAAAAGTCATTGAAGAGATGGAAAGAGCACTGACTATCAGGGAAAGTTCAAAAGATTTTGGTAGGAGATGACCCCTGATCTGTGCTTTGAAGAAAAATAGAAATTCTAAGACTAAATATGGCTCGTACAAAGACATGGAGGTCAGAGATGAAATGTCATGTCCAGGAAAAAACAAATAGGCCAGTTTAATGAGAGCTTAGAGTTTCCATTAAAGGGAAGCTGGGAAATAAATGTCTTTGAGTATACCCTTAGTTAAGGAACAGGACAGGGATGGTGATCCAGCAAAGGAGGCTGGGAAGAAGTGGAAAGATAAAAGGGGAACCAAGATACAACAATACTTTGAAAATCAATCAGGAAGAGTACCAAAGTGGCAAGGGAAGTTAACAGTATCAGATGCTCCTGGAGTAGGGGGAGTCAAGAAGGACTGGGGAAACTAGTATTTATATCAAATTTTAAAATCTGCAAAGCATATTACAGATATTATTTCATTTAATACTCAGAACAATCCAGAGAGTTAAATGCTATTATTACCCCCATTTTGCAGATGAGAAAACCAAGATGAACTGGCCCAAACAACAATATTATACAATGATCAATTTTAATGGACTCAAGTCTTTCCAACAATGAGATGACTGATGCCAGTTCCAATGGTCTTGTGATGAAGAGAGCCATCTACACCCAAAGAGGGAACTGTGGGAACTGAGGGTGGAACACAATATAACCTTCTCACTCTTTTTGTTGTTGTTCGTTTGCATTTTGTTTTCTTACTCATTTTCTTTCCTCTTTTATCTGATCTTTCTTGTGCAGCAAGAGAATTGTGCAAATATGTTTACATATATTGGATTTAACATATATTTTTACATGTATAATGTATATTGGATTATTTGCCATCTAGGGAAAGGAGTGGGCAGAAGGAGGGGAAAATTTGGAACACGAGGTTTTGCAAGGATCAGTAATGAAAAATTATCTGTGCATGTTTTGAAAATAAAAAACTTTAACAATAAAAAAAAATTTTAAAAGAAAAGAAATTGGCCCAGAGTTTAATTTTTCCAATAACTGTTACAAGTCTAGTGTAAGATGCTGCTACTGTGGGTCAGATTTGAAAATGGCATTGAGGATACAAAAAAAAAAGTTTCTGCTCTCAGGGAGCTCATGTTCTATTAAAAGAGACAATATGCAAACAAATATGTATGAGCTAAATATAGGAGGAAATGGAGATAATCCCCAGAGAGGAGGCACTCTCATTAAAGGAAATTGGGAAAGGCTCTCAAGAGAAGATGAGATTTTAGCTGGGATTTTAAGGAAGCCAAGGAGGCCCCAAAGCAGAGATGAGGAGGAAAATCATTTCAAGCTTGGGACATGGCCAACGTTGGAAAATGGAGCGTCTTATATGAGAAACCTCAGGAAGGTCAAGGGCACTGGATGGGAGAGTGATTAGAGAGGGGAATGAAGTATAAGAAAGCTAAGAGGATAGGGGGAGGCCATCCTATAAAAGGGACAGATGCTGAGGGATTTTATATTTGATCCCACAGGTAATAGGGAGCCATTGAAGTTTATTTAGGAGAGGAAAGTGACATTCACAGCTGTGCTTTAGAAAAAAATCAATTTGACATTTGAGCAGATAATAATAGGAGTGGGGAGAGACCCCTTTATGGATCAGAAAGGTTTTAAAATTACATAGTCTCAGGGATGAGTGCAGTGTGGTGTAAAGAAAAAATATGTAGATGAATATGGTAAGAAGCAATGGGGCTAGGAGGGAGGGTGCCGTAGCAAAGGTTCCATGAGAAATCCTTGGTTTCCTCTTAATTACCTCTCATCTCTCTCCACATGCCTACAAGCTCTCACCAGGGTTTCTATTTTAGAAAGCAGAGAAGAGCCATCTATCACCCCCAAATAACTCTCCAAGACAAGGGAACAAGACACCAGCGGCTTTTGAACAAGACTGAGCCATGGAGAGCACAGGTGTGCATCCCTTCGCCTTCCTTTGGGCTCTCCCAGGAGCCTCACCAGACACTACCATGGAACGCGGGTCAGAAAGAGCAATGGGAAAGCTACAGATGCCTCTGCGGGCGACCAGGTGGACACTTCCAGAGGGCTGACAGTCAAATCCTCCCAGGCTGTAACGAATGGAGAAGACAGAAGGGCAGACCAGAGCCCAAACTCCCAGGATGGCTTTAAAATGAACTTCCCTCTCCTCCAGCTCCTTGGGTTTCAGCCTAATGCAATCCTCATAAATTTTCGTTCTCAGTTTTTTCCCTTCCCTTCTTCATTTTAGCCCCTCGATGCTATTCTCCTAAGAATCATTCTTTCCAGGAGCAAGCATGTCCCCATACACAGAGACATAGCTAGGAATTTTTTCCCCTTGGGCAAAATGACGGGTACCATGATATGGGAGTGGAGTGGAGACGTTAGAGTCGTATGGTGTGGTGGGTAGGGCAATAGACTTGGAATCAGGTTCATATCTTATCTACTAGCTAAAATGGGCAGCTAAGTGATGGCACAGAGCACCAGGCCTGGAGTCAGGAAGATTCATCAGGAAGTTCAAATGACTTCACTTACTACTGTGAGACCCCGGGCAAGTCACTTAACCTGCTTGCCTCAGTTTCCCCATCTGCAAAATGAGTTGGAGAAGGAACCACTCTGTCAATAAGACAAGAATGCTGCTATGATTCAATTCAATTCAACCTTAATAAGGTTAATACCACACTAAGACTTTTAGGGCACATGTATATATAATACACCTACTATGTGCCAGGAATCAGCCTCAAATCTATGACCCTGTGATTCTGGGACTCTGTCTGCAGATGACTCCAGGAGGACCAAGGAAGGGAATGATTTCATTGCCAATTGAACCAGGGTGAGCTCTCCCACAGAAGGCTGGACAATTAAGGAGGCCCAGGAAAGCACTTCCATGACAGATGGTGAGGAATTTTCCCTTGGGTCAATGTTTCCTGAAAGGAAAAACAGATGTCAGAATTCTGACTTGAGAGAAGCCCCCTCCTACTCATTAAGTGGGCAACATTCTGTACCATGCTCTCCTTCCCTCCTCTCCTTCCTCCGCTTCCCTCCTCTCCCCTCCCCGCTCTCCACTCCCTCTTCCCTACTCCACAACCTTCTGTAATTTATCTGTTATCTATTAAGTACCTGATACAGAAAAGATTCCATTGTTTTCAGAATAGAGGTCAAATCTAGTCCACAATTATCTTAGAGTTTGGGAGGAAGACAAAGAAAAAAGATATCAAATGATAAAAAAGATTCTCACACCATGATTATTTGGGGGACTTGTACAGAAATCTTTTTATTTGTTTATATTCTCGATAGGATTTCATTTTTCCCAAAACACATAAAGATAGTTTTCAGCATTCATTTCTGTAAGATTTTTCTGTTCCAAATTTTTTCTCCCTTCCTCCCTCACCATCTCCCTCCCCTAGATAGCAAGCGATCTGAGATAGGTTAAACATTGTACAGAAATCTTTCAAGTAACCTGTCGTTGCCAAGTTTGGTGACATCTACTTTACTGCCAAATTACATTGGTGGAAAATATTTCATTTTCGGTACAAACCTTCACTGAATCACAGAATTTCAGGGTTGGAAGGGTCCCCAGTGACCAAGTGATTACAATTTGAACCAGGACTCCTTGGCTTCCCTGTTCACCAACAAAGCCATTCCAAATAAATGGAGAAATATTGATTGAGCACCTACTATGTGACCAGAGCTGTGCGGGATGCAAAAGTAGAAGCTGGTCCTAGCAGGTAAGGAGCTGAAACCCTAACTCAATGGAAAGTATTCTCTCCGCTCATACCTAAAATTCACAGCCTCCTCCCCAGAGCCATAATTAAGAATTTTGTGCCAAGGGCAAAGTTGCCCTGGGAGTACCCAAAGTAAAAACTACAAAGGAAAGTCCTCAAGCATTGTGGTCATACTGTTGCCCTTAGTGGGCAAATCTTTCCCGGACCACTATTTCAGAAAGACCCCAACCACTTTTTAGTCTTCCATTCTTTAGCCTTCCACCATCTTCTTGATAACCTCACCAATTCGATTTTCCAACATCCCTTCCTGTCCCGATCCAGGAATCACTATCACATCTACCCTGCCACTGTTCCCAGAAAAGTTGTGTCTCTTTATTCATCTATGACCCCACTGACCATCTGGTAACTTTCAGCACCAAAATGCCCCCTTCCTGCCTACCATTCACTACCTTATAACACTGTCTCTTTCTCTTAGAAAATAAATTCTGTATGGGAGGGACTATCTTTGATTTTGTATTTATATTCCCTATGCTTAACACAGTGTTTGGCACATAGTAAGACTTAATAATTCTTTTTTCATTCATCCATTCTCAGAGGAGGTAAAGGGGAGATGATCAAGGTAGCAGAAGGCTAGAGCAAGAAAGGTTTAATGTAACCCAAGCTAGCATTAGCTTTTATTTTGAAACTACATCAACTTTCTGACTCATATCAAGCTTATGATTCATGGAAACCCCAAGATTATTTTCAGAAACAATGTTTCTATAACCAAGTTGATTTTTTGGGCCCATGTGCATGACTTTACATTTATTCTTATTGAATTTCTGCCTATTAGATGCAAACCAATAGTCTCATTGCCTATCAAGGTCCTTTTGGATCTTTACTCTGAAATCCACTGGGTTAGCTCTCTCCCTCTCAGCTTGATTCATCTATCAATTAATGAGCATACATACCATCTACAACTTTATTCTAGAGGCTGACAAAAATGTTAAATGCAGTTTCCTTAAGTATTCTATTAGAGACCTCTTGCCATGTTGACATTGAATCATTAACAATGGTTCTTTGAGACCAACCACACAATCAGGTCTAAATTCAACTGACTGTATTGTTCTCAAATCCAAATCTCTCTATCTTCACCACAAAAGTGGCATGAGGTATTTTATCAAAAGCTTGGCTAAAATTTAGGTAAATTCTATCCCTACTTTAATAACCCTATCAAAAGAAAATATGGCATGACTCCTTTTTGATGGAGCTATTATAGTTCTTTGTAATCACCACTCCCCTTTCTAAATGTTTGCCAATTCTATCTAATGATCCATTCCGACCCTTTTTAAAATCAGGACCATGTTTGTCTTTCTCCAATCTTGTGGTCTCTCATCTGTTTTTCCCTGCAGCTTCCGGGCTCCAGGTGGCTTTCCTTTCCCCTACCCCCATCTACTTCAGTAGATATAATAAATAAGCAACACCTCAGAAGCACTAAAAAAGAGCAGAAAAATATGCACCTTGAAATAACTCACAAAGCCAAGAAAGACAGAATCCCTTCTGGAGAGACATATTCCAGCAAAATTCCTATTTCACCACAGCAATTAGAGCCAGTACCAATTTGACCATTTGAGGAAAGAAAAGAAAGAGGGAGGAAGGAAGGAAGGAAGGAAGAAGGAAGGAAGGAAGGAAGGAAGGAAGGAAGGAAGGAAGGAAGGAAGGAAGGAAGGAAGGAAGGAAGGAAGGAAGGAAGGAAGAAAGAAAGAAGGAAGGAAGAAAGAAAGAGAGAAAGAAAGAAAGAGAGAAAGAAAGAAAGAAAGAAAGAAAGAAAGAAAGAAAGAAAGAAAGAAAGAAAGAAAGAAAGAAAGAAAGAAAGAAAGAAAGAAGGAAGGAAGAAGGAAAAAAGAAAGAAGGAAGGAAGGAAGGAAGGAAGGAAGGAACTTGCTAATAATTTTAAAAGTCCAAATGTGGAATGGGCTACCTTGAGAGGAATAAGTTCAAGTTCCCCATCCTTAGAGCTTTTCAAGGAGAAGTATGGAATTTTTTTTGGGGGCTTAAAGAAATTAACTGATTTCCCCAGGTTCATTTACATAGGAAATGACAGGGCTGAAGTTGAGATTAAAGTCACAGCATCATAAAATCATAGCTAGAGAGGAGGAGACTTTAAATGTCATTCAGTCCACATTCTTCATTTTATATATGAGGAAATTAAGAGCTGTTAAAGTAAAGGTACTTGCCCAGTATCACACAGATAAGGGCAGGATTTGAACTCAGATCCTGTGATTCCAAAAGTAGTCCTATTTCTAGGATGCCAGATTGCCAAGAAAATGATGGAGCCCTCTGATAGAGAAGGAGGGGGAAAGCAGGGAAGGAAAAGTGTGACATAAGCTAGATTTCAGGCGCCATTCCCCCTGTCACTGAGAGGCACTCAGGAGCACAGAAGCACAGAAGTTGAGAGCTGAGAGGACTCTTGCCGCCCATCTCATCTGGCCTGTGAGCTGAAGGAACAAGTGGTCATCAGTCCAGCTTCTGCTTGGAACTTCAAAAGAGGAAATACCCATGGCCCTTGAAGGCAGCTCACTCCCCTCAGGGATGACTCCTCCTGTGCTTAAGTCTAAGGTATTTTCTTTGTCGTTTCTGCCACACTGCTCTTGGTTCTCATTTCTAGGGCAAACAAACATCTCTCACTCTTTCAACAAATCCTCCGATGTCCTGAATCCCAGACCGCCAACCTGACCAACCTACCCTGAACACTCTGCTGTTCAATGATTTCAGTCCTGTCTGATTCTTTGTGACCCCATTTAGGGTTTTCTTGGAGGAGTTTGACCATTTCCTTCTCCAGCTCATTTTACAGATGAGGAAACTGAGGCAAAGAGGGTTAAGTGGCTTGCCCAGGGTCTCACAGCTAGTAAGTATCTGAGGCCACAATTTGAACTCAGGCTTTCCTGACTTTAGGCCTGATGTTCTATCTCTGTACCACCTAGCTGCCTCTAACCATGGCACATTGGTGGGGGCTTCGGAACTGTGTAGCACTATAAAAATCAGCCATTAAATCCTCAGGGCTACCTCTAGACCCTAGTAGGGATGCAATACCTGCTTTCTGGGGATGAGAATCATTGGTGCGAGTGAGAGTTGGATAGTGGCTCCAGAATATATGCTCTAGTTACACGCTTCACTTATTAGAATGTGAGGTCCTTGAGGGCAGGAACCATGTTTGCCTTTCTTTATATTCCTTGTGCCGAGTATATAATAAAGGCTTTAAAATGCTTGTGGACTGACTGATTGACACCGCCCATAGTGTCCCCTTCTGTAATATGAGGAGGCTGAAATAGAGAGTCTCTGAGGTCTCTTACAGCTCAAAATGTGAGATCCTGTGCAGGACAGGGAAGCCCACAGAACTCCAAAAAGGAAGTCAAAGGGTTTGATAAAGAAATCAGATGTTGTTTCTTGCAGGTTTCTGAAGCTGCTGGGAGCTTCTGCTCTGCTTCCCTCTGGCTTATGTCCAGTTTTCACAAACCATCAATCAGTCTATCAGTGAATATACATGAATCACAATGTGCCAGAAACTGTGCAAGGTAATGGAGTTATAAAAGCAAGAAAGCTCAAGAAGCTTATATCTGAAGGACAGCTAGGTGGTGCAGTGGGTAGAGCATCAGCCCTGAAGTCAGAAAGATCTGGGTTCAAATTTGACCTCAGACACTTAACAGTTCCTGGCTGTGTGACCCTGAGCAAGTCACTTAACCCCAATTGCCTCAGCAAAAAAAAGAAAGAAGTTTATATTCTACTGAGAGAATACAGGTAAGTAAACAGAGATCATACAGCCTGGAGCTCATGCTCTTCCTTTACAAAGTAAAGAGAAACAGAAAGCTCATCACCAGAGAGAAGCTCTTCCCAGGGAGTAGCTATGAAAGTTGTCCACACAGGAAATCCTAGGGAGGGAGGGAAGGGAGATGAAAAGCTGAGCTGACCTATTTTCTTCACATGTGGGTTATTTTTAATTGCATTTCCTGATTTTGTTTTGAATTTCACTTTTCTTCCCACTCTCTCTCTTTCCCACTCCTCCCTTTCCATCCTTTTAACCATTCTCTCATATCAGCCGAACAAGAGAACACCATCTTTCTTTGTTAGTTTGTGACCAGGAGTATGCTACTAGACATTTAACAACCAGATCTAAACAAGACCAAGAACCTGTGCACATTTTAAATGTCATCTTCGTTAAGTAACATTTTCTCCAGTACTTTCATGAATCTAGACCATAAACAGGAAAAATAAAAAATCAAGCCTCAATTTGTAGCATTAGCAGACTTCTGAGTTGTAAATGAAAATTCAATAATTGGCTCTCTAATACTGAATTGACTCCAATATGCCCTTCCATTGCTCCCCCATCTGAAACAATTGAATTCACTTCTGCTTCCCCTTAGAAACTTAGCCCTCCTCTCTCCCCTCACTAGTTTCCCCTCTTGGTCTTAACTGGTACCTCCTCCCTCCCCATATTTTTCAGGGCGTCCACCCAAGGCTTACCACTAAGAAACAGGACTCCAGGATCCAATCACAGATAATCCATTTAGCTGGAGACCTGGGGCAAAGATTTCCGAGCTTGAAAGGTCAATATTTACCTTAGCAAATAGAACTTCAGAGGGCTGGAAAAGTTCATGAAAAATAATTATAGCAGAACTTTTTGGGGTAGCGAATGAGCTACCATATGCAAAATGCTTTGTAAACCTTAAAACTCTATACAAATGGTATTAATATTATGAAAGAAATGGGTGGAAAGTGAATTCCGTTGATTGGGGAATCGTTTGGCCAAATAGAACACACAAACAAAATGGAAATTAGGAAATAATTGAGAAAATCTGTATCCATTCTTACTAGCATGTGACCTTGGACAAGCCGTCTTCCTTTTCATGGCTGTTTCTTCATCTACTTTTGTTGTTGTTCAGTCATTTTACTCATATCTGGCTCTCCGTGGTCCCGACTAGAGTTTTCTTGGCAAAGATCCTGAAGTGGTTGGCCATTTCTGTCTCCAGCTCATTTTACAGAGGAGGAAACTGAGGCAAGTGATTTGCTGGGGGTCATACTGCAAAGAAAGGCCTGAAGCTGGATTTAAATTCAAGTCTCCAAGCCCTTCTGTGCACTATGGCCACTTCATCTGGAGTATGACTCAATGATTTCTAAAATCTCTTCTAACTCTAAAGCCGTATTTCTACAATTCCAAGAAATCCAGAACAAGAAAGCTGAAAGAGAACTTGGCTATGTCCTCTTACAATATTATGAAAGGAAATAATGCCAAAAGGAGGAATTGTTTCTATTCCTCCTACTAACTGCTGTGAAAAACTTTGGTTCTGAAGGTTAGAGGGAGGAAACCTATTCAGTGGAAAAGGGAGGAATTATCTACCAGGGGAATGTTACATACGCTGTCACACTTAGTTGCATTATTGCTTGGTTTGGGGGTAAATTTGGAAAGTTCCATGGTGGAAAGAGAAATGGCTTTTTTTGGCTGTTAAAAAAAAAAAGACATTTTTTTATTGGAAAAGAAAAATGAATGCAGCAGGGAGTACTTTGGACACCAGAGATTATTATTTAATCTAATCCAGTCCAGCAAACATCTCTTAAAAGTCTGCTATGTGAATAACCCTGTACTAAGAGCTAGGAAGACAAAGTCATTAATAACTATTATTATTAATATTATTAGTATTTATGTAACACTTTAAGGATGGCAAAGTATTTTATAAATATTATCACATCTGAACCTCCTAACAACCCTGAGATATACTATTATTATCATCCCCACTTTACAGATGAGGAAACTGAGGCAAACAGGGTTAAGTGACTTGCCCCGAGTTACAGAGCTAATAAGTAGCTTTGAGGCAGAATTTGAACCAGGTCTTCCAGACTCCAGGTCTAACAGTACATCCACTGAATCACCTCCTGTCCCTTCCCTTCCATAAACCCAAGAGGGAATTCCCTGTGGATGACGAAATCCTCTGGATGTTCCTATTTATAGATAGCATTGTTTGCTTGCTTTAAGCCCTAAAACATTGCAGAGCTGTTGATAAAGATCTGTAATCATTCAGAGGAGGTTGGCTTGATCATCCATACAAGAAAGAAAGTAGATGGACAATATGCACCGTCCAAATTTCGTCATGAACAACCTATGGAGCTCACCTATCGGTTATTTATCTGCAACAAATAGTACAGGTAATCATTGAGTTGAGTCCCAAATTAAACAGGAAAAGGAGAAATAGTCATGTTGCTCCCAGGAAATAGCAAAGCCCTTTCCTGACCAGGTCAAGCTTATCATGAGAGGCAAGGCCCAAGTCCAGCCTTCTACTGGGGTATTTTGAGATGCCAGATAAACCATATCTGGAGAATGAAAAAAGAACATGACTCTGAGGGCAATAGAAAGGTACCTGGTGAATGTGAGGCAGCTGCCACATCTGACCAGAAGGAAACATTGAAGAATAGACGTAAAAGAAACCTTTAAGGGGAATATCAGAAGAGTAATAAGAGAGAGGGGAACAACAGGTGAATGTCTAGAGAGCTTTACCAGAATTCTGGCAAGTGGGAGAAAATGAGGATGGCTTCTAGCACAATAGATGGAGCCTCTGGGAAATTTGCGGGAGGGTATGGACAAGAAACCTCCAGGAGAGTCAGTTGTGGATGGATTTGTTCTTCGTCATTGGAAGAAACTTTCAAAATCAATGAGATCACAGATCTCCTTGGAGTATTTCAGGACACCTCACACCTCATAGCTCCTTAAGATCATGCTTGCTAAATAGATGAAATCAAAGTCACTTCCATTTCTAAAGCTGGAGGTCCACGGACTCTTAATCCAGACCCTGGCTGCTCAAAGCTCTAATTTTTCTGAAAACAAAAGTTGTTTATACTCTTCCTACTTTACAAAGCAAAAACAGAATCGCAATTGGGATGAAAAGAAATTCACAAGAGAACATGCTTAAACACAGTATGTCTTTGCTTAGAACCACGGCTCAAAAGACCTAAAACCAGAAAGGACCTTAGTGGGGTTCTCAGGATAACCCCCTCATTCCACAGAGGAGGAAATGAAAGGTCATGTGACTTGTTCAAGACCATTCAGGGAGAAAGTAGCAGAAGCAGGATTTGAACTCCTATCTTCTCACTGCCAATAGAATTCTTTCCATTGTACTGCACTGCCTTCACCTCAGGAGCATCTTTCCAGTTCCTTGGCCGAAAACATTCCAAAGGCTTCTTGGACCATTTTCTCAGAGGAACACAGCAAAAAAGCTTCTTACATCATTCCAAATGCCCGTCACTTCTTGGATGTGGGCAAGTTTCTCACTGGCAGCTTTCTGTCATGATACAGAGAGAGAGAGACAGACAGACACAGAGAGAGAGAGAGAGAGAGAGAGAGAGAGAGAGAGAGAGAGAGACAGAGACAGAGACAGACAGAGACAGAGACAGAGAAAGTAGGGGAGGGGGAAGACAGAGACAGAGAGATAGAGAAGGATACATGAGAAAGGGAGAGAGAAAAAAAGGAGGAGGAGGAAGAAGAAGAAGAAGGAAGAAGAAGAAAGACATAGAGAGAAGGAAGGAAGGAAGGAAGGAAGAAAAGAAAGAAAGAAAGAAGAAGAAAGAAAGAAAGAAAGAAAGAAAAAAGAAAGAAAGAAAGAAGAAGAAAGAAAGAAAGAAAGAAAGAAAGAAAGAAAGAAAGAAAGAAAGAAGGAAGGAAGGAAGGAAGGAAGGAAGGAAGGAAGGAAGGAAGGAAGAAAGGAAGGAAGAAAAGAAAAGGAAGGAAGGAAGAAAAGAAAGAAAAGGAAGGAAGAAAGAAAGAAAGAAAGAAAGAAAGAAAAGGAAGGAAGAAAGGAAGGAAGAAAGGAAGAAGGAAGAAGGAAGGAAGGAAGGAAGGAAGGAAGGAAGGAAGGAAGGAAGGAAGGAAGAAAGGAAGGAAGAAAAGAAAAGGAAGGAAGAAAAGAAAAGGAAGGAAGGAAGGAAGGAAGGAAGGAAGGAAGGAAGGAAGGAAGGAAGGAAGGGAGGGAAGGAAAGAGGGAGAAAAGGAAGGAAAGAGGGAGGAGGGGAGGGAAGGAGGAGGAAAGGAAAAAGAAAAAAGAAAGTCATTAACTTTCCCTACATGTGAACCACAAATTGTTGCATTCTAATGTCTTGATTTAAGGAGCCCATCTGGATCAAAGATGAGCTGGGGGGAGGGTGGGGAGGGTGCTCTCCTTAGAGAAGTCAGCTTTCCATATCCCAGAAGGCACTCAGAGACAGAGCAGGCATCCTCCAGGCAGGGTCGCGTTGCCAAGATTCCTGTCGGGTGCCCAAGAGGAAAGAATTAACAGGAAAAACACAAAGAGCTCCCAGAAAACCTTGGGTGAAGCCAGAGAATGACTAGGTAAACAATACTTTTCCTCCATTTGTTTGAGGTCTCCAAGAGCTAATTATTGGATTTTCTTGTGTTAGTGAAGACTTCCTTTCAAGAAAAAAAAAATCAAATAAAGTTCAATTTCCATCCAAGGAATTTGATTGATCTGAAATCCCACCTGTTGGGAGGAGGGATAGAATTGCTCTCACAAATCAGGAAGAGCAAAAAACTGCATTTTATTTGGGCCTGAGCACAAGAAAAGGACCAGAGTTAAGGAAAGGACTGTCTTCCCTGCTCCTTCTAATTTGCTCTCCTTCAAATTATCTTAGCTTGACTTGTTAGTTTGTTCTTGTATCCCGCAGTATTATATAAGCTCTTTGAGGACAGGGACTGTTTTTCTTTTGTATCCTCAATGCTTCAAACAGTTCATGCTACATAGTAGGAACTTAATATTTTTTTAGGATTCCAGTGAATTTTCCAGTGAATTTTGGGATTCATTTCTTGCTGCTCCACGTTCTATTTCCAGGACATGTATTTTGACCCTGGTTGATGAACACTTGATATGAAGAGTGCGTAATGTATCCTGGGACTTACCACTTTTAACTGTAAGATCCCCTGAATCTGTCAATCTGTACCCACTCTAAACCATCGCCCAACTGGTAGGTTTATTCTCACCAGTCAGATCAAGGTTACTAGCAGTTCAGAGCAAAAGTATTTAACAAATTGACACAGTTTCTAAAACTTTATTTTAAAATTAACAATAAAACACTCCCCATACCCCGCACTAAACTTGGGGACCGCTCTTGCACAAATTCCCATGCTGTTGGCAGAGAGGATAGATGTGCTGGGGAGAGAGACATGCATGCAGCTGGTACTCAAGCACACAAAAGGATGCTTGGCAGAAGTCAAGAATGAGGAAGTCCATGCAGCCGGCTGATGTCTATGAACCTCCAGTTCTTTGTTCTGAGTTCCAAGCATGGCCAGCAATGAAACCAGGCTGCCCTGGACAGCTCAAAATTTAGACACAAACACAAATATTACAGAAATCTAGGAACAGATGGTTTGTCCAGGAAGCCTTTAGGATCGTGAATTTAGAACCGGTCGTTACCTTAGAGGTCATCTCATCTGATCCCTTGCTCCCCATTTTACAAATGAGGAAACTGAGTCCAGAAAGGGAAGTGACTTAACCAAACCATCTTAAAAATAGAACGTGTCAGGATTTGAACTTACTCCAAATTCAAGTCAACAATATAAGTCAATGAGTCAAATCACTGAGAGGTAGTATGATCTCCAGATTTGGATGCAGAGTGAACATAGATCTGGAGTCAGGAGGACCCGAGTTCAAATTTAATTCCAGATCCTCACTAGCACATCAGCCACAGCCTGGAAAATTGCCTCAACAGATGGGCTAAACCCGGCTGAGGGTAGCCAACGGACCACAAACCCACCAGTGAGTTAGGGGTGTCTCCCACAAGCATGTGAAAACTGCCCCTGGTGGAATGGCTGGATGAGAACTATTTCTTCCCACAGCCACGAAGGCTCTGAAGCAGGCGCTTACAGCTCGCTCGGACAGCAAAGTCGCCCAGGTCATCCACCACTGCTAGGGCCAGCCCCAATTGCCTTGATTTTTGTCCCGCCACCTCACTTCTCCAATTCACCCAAGAGTTAAGACTTCATCCTGTGATGTCACTGGTCCTCCTCAAACACAAAGGACTGAGAACAACAATAACATGTATCTCCCAGGGTTATTATGAGGCCCCCATGAGGCAATATGTGTAAAATGCTTTGCAACTATTTGGCATTTGATAAATGCTTGCTTCATCCTCAGTTTCCCCCTCTGTAAAACAAGATCAGGCCAGAGGATCTCTAAGTCCCTTTCACTTCAAAAATCTCATTCTCTTTAAGCACAAGTGAATCCTTGCCTATGAAGAAGAAGAATCAGTCAAGCGTAAGACTAAGAAGTGCCCTTGGGCTGAGCAAGGCTGTTTTTACTCTCACCCACCCTGGGAAAGTATGAGCAGTGGAGGTTCCCACCCAGGCTCCTCCCAGAAACAGGCCCCACAGCCTTGGGGGGAAACCATATTTAGAAGACAATCTAGGGTTCATTCTGTCTTTATTCAGCAAATGTTTACTGACTGTCCACTCATGTGGTAGAAAATCCAAAGGTTAAAGTGGAAAGGACCTTGGAGTAAGGGTCAGAAAAAATCCCACCCATGACACTTACTACTGGCCTGACTTTGGACGATTCCCTTTTCTCTGAGTCTGCATCTGTTTCTATAAAAATCAGTGGTTGGGCTAGAGTAGGGTGAGATTCTTCATCTGGAGGCCAGTGACTCTTGTTTTAAAATATGTATTTTTTCTGATCATTGCATTTCAAATATAATTGGCTTCCTTGGTGATCTGTATTTTATTCGATGCATTTAAAAACATGATTCTGAGGAGGGATTCTGAGGCTGCCAGAAGGGTTCATGACACAGAACCTGGGCAGGCAGGTGGCACCAGGCCTGGAGTCAGTAAGAGTCAGATTCAAATCTGGCCTCAGACTTATGAGTTGTGTGTACCTGAACGAATCATCTCATCTTCTTTGCCTCAGTTTCCTCATCTGTAAAATGTCCCTATCCCTCCCTCACAGTTTTATGCATTATGTGTCTGTGTCTTCCCAACTGGATCATATGCTTCTCCAAGGCAGATTTTTTGGTATACCCAGGACATCAAAGCCCAATAAATATATGTTAATGATGATGAGGGAACAAAAAATGAGCCCAGTTGATGGACACCATGTGTCACTGACATAGGACCTTCAGCCAGCCCAGCCCAGCCAGTCTCTGCCTCCCTCGGTTTTCAATTTCCCTTTCTGAGCAATAGGGGCAACTCTCCCCAGGTTCATTCTCCCAGGATGAGGGGAGGCAGAGGCTGGCCCTGGGGATCAAAGGGATGAGAAGTCATGGGAAAGCACAGAAGGCCCAGGAATAACAGAAAAAGCCTGAGCCACAAGACCTGGGCAAATCCTGGAAAGGAGAGTGGAAATTTGGCCTTGTTGACATGTGAACTTTTTAAACAAAAAAGAGAGAAGAGTCCAGATTTCAAAAGAAAGATGGGACTGAGGGGTGGGGAACAGAAAGCTTCGCTCTGGGGCAGCTGGCGACCAGGACCCATTGGCAACCAGAACACATGAAAGTCTGTGCTCAGCAAGGCTCCACGTTCCCACAGTTGCTCACGCAAAGGGAGGGGGAATCTGTTGCCAGTGGGAAATAAAGAGACAAAGAAAGACTTCTTCTCTGACTGTTAATGTCCTTATGGGACCTAGCATGTCCAAAAATCATTTCTACTATGGATACACGTCAATCCGACCTTTTGGTGTTCGCTCCGCCTCCCAAGTCCCTCACCTTGGATCCTGGAAGTGGTGGTGGAGGTGGGGGAAGGGAGACCGCAACAACAATAAACAGCTTTATTTGATTAGTGTTTCTATTTTGCCAAATCCTTTACCCGCTTTACCTCCTATAGGAGCATGGTGTTTGGTACATTGAACTTGTAGTCAAGAAGAGGACAGGGATAGGGACTGGACATACGATTTCACTGATCTAAGATTCTATTGGTTAAGGTCATAGAGTCCAATAAAACACTTATTAGATCAATATTTTATCAATTTATAGAGTTGTCTAGAACAATGAGAGATTAAGGATTAAGTGTACCAAAGTGATTCTGGTCTTCTTGACTCCAAAGCCAATTCTCTACTATACCATGTTTCCTCTTAATGAATAAAGCATTTATTAAGCATTTCCTATGGGCAAAGCATTGTGCTAAGAATGGAGATACAAATAAAAATGTCAAGCAATCCTTGCTCTGAACAAGCTCATGGTCTCTCCGTCTCTGTCTCTGTCTCTGTCTCTGTCTCTCTCTCTCTCTCTCTGTCTCTGTCTCTCTCTGTCTGTCTCTCTCTCTGTTTCTCTCTCTCTTTTTGAGGGGCAGGGAGGCAATTGAGGTCAAGTGACTTGCCCAGCATCACACTAGTAGTAAGTATCTAAGGCAGCATTTGAACTCAGGTCCTCCTGATTCCTCAGCCAGGGCTCTAGCATCTAGTTGCCCCCAAGGAGTTCACATACTAAGGGAGAAGATGATACATTGGGAAGCTTTCAGCTACAAATCAAACAGAAAGATCCCATGGTCTTTAAGGTTCAGAAGCAAAGTAGATAGTCATCCTTCTTCTTTGATTTCACTTCCACTGATAAAATGGTATTCAAGTCTGATGTGCTACCATTTGATAGGGCCAAGGACTTTGGTGACAAGCTCTTTCTTTCCTAGGTCTTCAGTCCCCATAGCTATCACCCTTGTAGGAGCAGTCACTAGGATGCATCTCCACAGGGGCCGCTTCCCAGATCCTGGTTTGGAAGCATTCCCATTCCCAAGGCTCCTGGGATTGGGGTCCTGGGTTATCCCCATCAGGTCTAAGAGGAGATGGTGGCTTGACATGCCTGACCCATGTCCTGTCTTCAGCTAGGCTGGCTTTTCTGGGTACCAGTTGGCTAACCTTCCTCCACAGGAGTTGTTTCCTGGGATGATGGCTATAAGGATTGGTGGTCTAGGGAATGTTGCTCCTCCTGGGCTCCTCTGCTTATCTCTTAAATGCACATAGTAAGCACTTAATAAATATTTATAATTGAATTGTTGTTGGTTAAGGTCATAGAGTCCAATAAAACACTTATTAGGTACCTACTATGTGCCAGGTAATTTGCTAAGTACTGAGGATACTGCCCTCAAGGAGCTGACAGTCTAATAGAGGAAACAATGTGTATATAATGTACATAAACATTATAATATTAAACATAATTATATATTATAATGTTATAATTTTACAAACATATATATCTATATACAAGAGACAGGCAAGGTAAATTGGAGATAATTAACAGTAGCCTTAAGGCAGTTAGGAAAGACTTCTTCTAAAAGATGGGATTTTAGCAGAGACCTGAAGGAAGTAGCAGAACTAGGATTAAAACCCAGAACCTCTGGCTTCCGTTCTATATTCCATGGTTTTGTCCTTACCTCTGCTACTGATTCACAGAAAGACATTCCTTCTCAATTTATCCATCTGTAAAATGGGAATCTTGAAAATGATAGAATTATCTGATTTTATACAGGGAAGGGACTTTAAAAACCATCCAGCCCAGTGAACTTCTCAAGTAAGAGGATGCCCACATGACAATATGGAAAGACAAAGTCCTTCTTGGCAGAGGAATTCTAGAGAAACTCATCGATGTTTTCAATGTGGAAAAGTTGGACATTTGAGAGCTCATTGTAGAAATGGAGATAGAGTGAGAAGACAGGGTGAGAGAAAACCCAAAACCCCATGTCCAAAATGTAACCGAGGCTTTCACTGGGCCTCTAAATGTATATTGACCCAGAGGAATGAGAGGCAGGGCCCAGCTCCAAAGTATCAATCAAAGGACAGGTGGGGCATGATATCAGCTAAGGTTACACCCAGAGAAACTTTAGAAATTCAGGACTCTGATGTCATCAACCAACAGAAAAGCAATCAGGATTACAGTTGGGAAGAATACAGGCCTTTTAAGACAACAAGGCAATATCCAGTGCAAACAGCTCCAATGTAATTACCAGGTGATGAGGAGAAATCCCAAATTTGGTAAATAGAAGGGAATTAGATAGGTTAACTGCTTGGGGAAGAGGATCTGCTTATATTTCCACAGGTGGAAAAGGAATCAGATGGCTAACAATGAGACTGTTTCAGTTCTTGAAAAAACAGCAAGAATCATTGGATTCCTTGAGATGAAAAATTGTTGATGAGATTTTTGCAGTACTTCAGGGCTTACAGGAACTATTGGATTCCTGGCACATGAACTAATGGACAATGGAATCCTTTTGGACTATTTCTAGGACTTATGGACATGTGTAAATTTTCAGGATGATTCATGTTATTTGTTACATTACTACTATTAGCTTCCAGTGATTCAGAAAATATATGACTGGATGAGGATGAGGATCTTGCAATAATCTCATGCCCACCAGATGGGAATCCCTGGTCTTTTCCAATTCACTTATTTATAGATAAGGAACCATTCCTCACTCACTAACCTAAAAATCATGCTGAGCCAAAGGTCATCCATCAAAGTTCACCAATTTTCAATAGGTCTTTGGTTTTTAAAATGCAGGAAACTTACAGCTGTACCTTGTTCTCCATCCACAAATTTCCCATCTTCTATGATCCTTGTTCATACCCAGCCCCTCAAATGACTTGTAATCCCATTGATTTAGGAGATCTCTTGACAATCCAAATTGCAGCCCCTCCATCCCTGCCCCAGAGCTGTATTATCCGGGTGTCACCATGCAAACTTCCTCTGTTCAGTTCTCTGTTTTCCCAGCAGGCTCTTGTTCCATAGGCAGAATCTTCTAAGAAAATCCCACTGCGTGAAGGAACACAGTCCTTAAGGAAAATAAAGCCCAGTGAGCTTCTCTTAATAAAAGGCTGCTTCCTGGACCCAAGTTTTGGGGATGTGTAATTGGACAGACATGTCCCTGTGATCTCTGGGTAATGCTACAACACCAAGGCTGTCTCCCTGTTGTTACCTGCTATATGATGTACCCATCTCTATTTCTTTACATATATGAACTGGACAATATCCTTTATACAAATCTTCATGAGCAGTTCAACACTGTCAATCAACCAAGTCGACGAGCATTTATTAAGCTCTTACCATGGCTAGACACCACTAGGGATACATCTATATGTTAAAAGGAAGATGGGTCCTCCCTTCAAGGGGCTTACATTCTAATAGGGAAAGACAACCCATAAAAAGGAGGAGCAAAAACATGAGGCAAGAAGGGAGTACCCACAGGGCCAGAGTAGTGAAAGTGGGAAAGTCAAATTTGTATCACAAATTGTTCAGCCATTCCTCAGTAGAAAAGCATCGCTTTTGTTTTCAATTCTCTGCTATCACAAAATGTGGAACTTTGCTCTTTAGCAATGTCCTCCTCAAGGTATATAACTAGTAGTAGTGGCTAGTCCAGAAGGAACTCACCAATTTGAGAAGAGGACTGCAGGAACAGAGGGTGAAGGCAGCTATAGTAATGAGCTGGCCATCTACTTATAGCCATCGGGTTAAAAGTTGCATCATTCCTGCTCCTTAAGGACCACACCATTTTCCTATTCAACTCACTCCTGAAGCTTCCATATAGGTGGACACCTCTATTAGAAAATGAACTCCCTGAGAGCAGATATTGTCTGATTTTTTTACTCATATCCCCAATACTTATCATGGACTTCATCTATAGCAAGCACTTAATAAAGGCTTCATTCATTCATTCATGGATCTTTTCATTGCCCTTTGCGGTCACCTGCAATTTTGACTTTTCTGAGACTATGGGAAAAGGGATAAATAACTGGCTTGTAATTAGGAAAATGAGTTCAGATCCTGCCTCAGATACTTCTTGTGTAACTATGGACAAATTACCTCTCTTCTGTCAAATGGGAATCATGAAATAAATTTGTAAGGCTCAAATGGGATGATGTCACTAAAGTGCCTTATAGACTTAAAAGCACTACTTAAAAGTCAGTTATGAATATTGAATGAATGAAAAAATCATTCATTAAGCACTCTTGTTCGGTTATTTTGGGGTCGGATCTAATTGTCCGCAATGCCATTTGGGGTTTTCTTGGCAAAGATACTGAAAGGGTTTGCCATTTCCTTCTCCAGTTCATTTTACAAATGAGAAAACTGACTTGCCCAGGTTAGGTGATTTGTCCAGGATCACCCCACTAGTAAGTATTTGAGCTCAGGTCTTCCTAATTTTAGGCCTAATGTTCTATGCACTGTACCACCTAGCTGCTCTGAAAAAAATCAAATTGTCTAGCCATTCCCCCAAAAAAAGGCATTGATTGTTTTCCAATTCTTTGCTATCCCCCCCCAAAAAAAATGCTTCCATGAAGATTCTGGTGTAGAAGGTGTCTTTATTTTAGCCATATCCTCCTTGAGGCAATGGAATTTCCTAGTAAAAGAACAGGCATTTTTCAGCCAATTGATTTGCTGAATTCCAAATTGCTTTCCATCATCATTGCAGTAATTCACAGCCTCACCAACAATGCACTAATGTGCTTACCTTTCTGAAACCCCTCCCACACTGATTCCTCATGTCTTTTGTTATCTTTGCCAATTTTCTGGATTTAAAATGAAACTTCAGGGTTGTTTTGATTTGCATTTCTCTTATTATTATTGATTTTGAGCATTCATTTTATCATGTAGTTGTTAACAGTTTATAATCCTTTTTTTCAGAACCCTTTCTTCATATCCTTTGAATCTTCTCTATCAGAAAATGGCTTTTGGTCTTATATGTTTCTGTTGGTTTCCCATGCAGCCTGGACACCATATTCTTAAGTGAGAAATTTGACGCAAATATTTTTCCCTATTCAACTTTTTCCTTTCTTATGATGTGTGCATTAATTTTGATTGTTTGACAGTTTTTTCATTTCATGTCTGATGGGGAGCTGGTTCATATATAGACCCCATCCACTTGCTAAGATGATGCCTTTATTTGGAGGAAGCTAGTGAGCTAGGAAGAATCATAATGACTGGTGCTTCTGGGGACATTTGGTAACTGGTTTCATTTAGACATCCACATGACTGGGAAGAGTCTTTTCCCATTGTCTCTGTAGCTAGAATTGTCAAAGAATTTCAAAATGGCCCAAGTCAGCAGCATCATTTTCTCTGTGCTTCATTTGTGTCTAAGGGAGTGATTCTGTCACTCATGGGTTCTAGGGCTGGGAATGGAGTCTCAGGTCTTAGGAATGACAAAGGCTAGGAGGGATGAGACATGGAAATCTGGGAGGGAGAATACTGGCAGATCAGGTTTAAGGGTTTAATACTGGCAGCATTCTAGAATAATAGAATTCTAGATTCTAGAATGATAGCCATTTCCTAGATGTCTATCAGGAGATCTGCATAGGCTTTTGTGAGGATGGTTGTGAAGAGGAATGCTTCCACTACTTGGCCCTTGCTCTGCTCTTCCCGACCCTGGACCATTCTGCCAAGGGAATCCAAGATTTAGTAGCATGGGGTCAACAGCAGCATACGGCAGCTTCAGGTTTGCTAGTTTGTAAAATCTGCAGAGTCTGGACTTGCTTTGTGTTAAAGCACATGGTCAATGGTAGCAGAAACCCAGGCTAAGATGCAATCTTGGCTCTTTCCTCAAGGAGGCAGTTGGGGAGCATGGGAAACAGAATGTTCAAGTTAAAGTTAAGAAGACCTGAGTTTAAATTCTGCTTCTGAAACTCCCTAACTCTGATACTGTGGACACTTAAACACTGCCTGCCTTGATTTTCTTATCTGTAAATGGAAATAAAGGATACATGTGTTCAGGAGCAAGGAAGTTATAGAGGAAGGGACAAAGTAAAATATGGCTGGGGCTTTTCTAAATTAGCATTCCTAGTCCCCAATCAGGAGAGCAGAGCAGAAGGTACTTTAAGGCATGATCTCGGGTGTGACTGGTGAGGAGATTGAAAAGGCGAGATCACAACCATCATCAGGAAACTCTTGCTACTAAAGACAGGGAGGTGACACAGTAGAGACAGCAATGGGCCAGGACTCAGGAAATCTGACCTCTGTCTGCCTGTTTTCTCATCTGAAAAAGGGACATTAGAGGTTAATCATACTCCTCCATTTTATAGATTAGAAAGCTGAATCATAGGGAGATGGGATGATTTTCTAAGGTTAAATAGTAAGTAGTAGACCCAGGATTTGAACCCAGTTCTGCTGACCAGAGTTCATTTCACTAAAAGTCCCTCCCTAGTTTTCCTGGTCTAGTGGTCCCACCACCTAAAAGATAATTACTGTGGGCTAAGTATAAAAATAGTCCCTCTCTCTAACCATTGGAGTAGGAATCATTTTTTAGCCAGTGCTATTCTCCAATGAGTTATCCCCCATATTTTGTTTGTGTATAGCTGTTAGATCCTGAATTCCTGAGGACAGGAACCATTTTTTCCTTTCTTTATATCCCCAGGACTTATCACAGGACCTGGCACACAGTAGGCACTTGATAGATGCTTGCTGGCTTTTTAAAAACTGCTTTCTTCTCTTCTCTGGGCAAGAGAAAATAGCTTATTGCTAATTCCCGGAAGAGAAGGATGAACAGATAAATTAAAACATATTCAAACCCTGTCCTTCAACTACTGGCTTTCAGCATTTTAAACACTGAGTCATATTTGACAGGAACTTGGGCCTCCTTCTGGCTCACACATTCCCAGAAAGAGGAGTCTACTATGTTTTATTTGGAAATTTGAGCGTACTACTTATCCAAGGCTTTGACTCACCTCTTCATTCAAGCCTTCCATCATCCGGACATAAGGACCCCAGAGACCAGAAGAACTTCATCAATTAGGCCCCAACTCACAAATTTGATCCCAGGGTTGCTGACTCCAAAACCAGAGCCCTTTTCACTAAAACACACTCTCCTCTTGGTGTCTGGGTTCTCTAAGAATCAAAATCTGTCTTTTGGCAATTTCCATGTGTTTCTCCTTCTATGTCTTGTGGTACCATCTACAATTTGATAAACACACTTTAAGTCATGACCAACTCTTCATGATACTACTTAAATATTAATTATTAAATATTATATTATAAAATTAAATATTAAAATAATTTCTTGGCAAAGATACCAAAGTGGTTTACCATTTCCTTTTCCAGCTCATTTTATAGATGAGGAAACTGAGGCAAACATAGATTTTTTTTTCCCCTCTAGCTTTGTCTTTCTTCATCTCGTTAGGGCAAAAAATTGCTAAGCCAACATATGACCAAGCAGGTAGCAGGAAATAGCTACCTATGGATACCACTGACAAGAATACAAATAAAGTGAGCACTTTCTTCCTTGATGCTGCTTCTAAAGGACATTTACTTCTAGCCCAACTTGTGATCAGATCAGATCAGGCAAATATCACTGGAGTTTTATGATGTGTCTCTCTTCTCTGCCCCATCTTGTCATTATTCCTGCTATGAATTTTCTAAGTCAGGAGTCAAGGGTAGCATCTGTGTGAGAGTCCCACAGTGACAACCTACCATTAGATTTTTTAATAAATATATTTATAAGCACAAAAGAACATAAACTATATAAATATATTTATAAGCAGAGAAGAATATAAAGTATATAAAACATATTTATAAACATATGAGAATAAAATGTACATAAAATATATTTATAAGCATAGAAGAATATAAAGTATCTAAAACATTTATAAGCATAGAAGATACAAGTTATATGATATATACTGATAAGCATAGAAGAATATAAAGTATACAAAATATATTTATAAACAAAGAAGATAAAATGTACATAAAATATATTTATAAGCATAGAAGAATATAAAGTATGTAATATATTAATAAGCATAGAAAAATATAAAGTATAGAAGATAAAATGTATGTAAAATATATTTATAAACATATGAGAATAAAATGTATATAAAATATTTTTATAAATCTATGAAGTACACAAATGGGCAGCTAGGTAGCCAACCCTGGAGTCAGGAGGATCTGAGTTCAAATCTGACCTCAGATACTTAACAATTTTTAGCTGTGTAATCTTGGGCAAATCAATTGCCTTGCCAAGGAAAGAACAAAGGAAGGAAGGAAGGAAGGAAGGAAGGAAGGAAGGAAGGAAGGAAGGAAGGAAGGAAGGAAGGAAGGAAGGAAGGAAGGAAGGAAGGAAGGAAGGAAGGAAGGAAGGAAAGGAAAGGAAAGGAAAGAAAAAGGAAGGAAAATGAGGAGACTGGACTAAGTAGCTCCTGAGGTCCCTTCCATTCTACACCTATGGTCCCAAAGACACCCCAATAGAGACTTAAGATTCTTCTTAAAACCCTTGTTGGCTGATTGATACAGATAAGTGGATTTAAAATTAGCTGATTGTTATGACCCAAAGGGGTGACTGGCACATAGTGTAGATGCTTAATAAATTTGATGACAACTTAGCATGTAGAATGCTCCATTCATTGCACTGGCCCTTGGGTCTCAAGTTTAAAGTCTAGCATTAAACATAGCTATGTAATTCCAATCAAGTCTCTTCACCCCTGTCTAGCTCAGTTTCCTTAACTGTAAAATGGGGATAATAAGAGCATCTGCTTCCCAGTGTGAGGAATGAATGAGATAATATCTGAGAAGTGCTTTGTAAACCTTAAAGCATAATTTAAATGATAACTGATTATTATTTCCAAAGGGGTCTGGACTCCAACTCTTTGGATAACTCTCAGAAGAGAATGTCTTAACTGATTTGAAAATTCCTTTCTTTTTTCCTCAGTTGGAGTTGTGACTTGCCTAGAGTCACACAGCTAGTAAATATCTGAGGTTAAATTTGAATCCAGATCCTAGGACTCTAGGACCAGTATTCAATCCACTGTGCCACTCAGGTGCCCCTTTGGTTTGAGAATTTTAAGGCAGGAAGCAGGATTGAAGTCAAATTGATTCAATTCATTTAGTAACCAAGAAATTTTTAGTGGAAAGTTATCTCAGGAACCTTCAAATAATAGACAAAATATTAAATAAACTCAGAATCACGAATACCTGGGTTCAAAACCTGCTAGTTGTGTGACCTTGAATCACTTAAATCTCTCTGTGCCTCAGTTTTCTCCTCTGTAATACAAATGGGTTGAAGAGAATGGCCTCTGAAATCCCTCTTGCTCTAGGTCTGTGGCCCATTATTAGTGTCTCAGAATTCCAACCACCAAAAATCCCTACTGCAACCCCATCATGGACCAGAATTCCCTCTAAAAAGCCTCCGATAAGACACCACTCAGGATCTTCCAAAGAGAGGAACACACCTTCCCCCTTTCTCCCAAGGAAGCCCATGACAATTAGATTAGCTGTTATTGTTAGACAATTTTTCCTGACATCCAAACCCAAATCTGGCTCTCTATACACTCCAACCAATTGTGCCCTCCAGAGCCAAGTAATCCTTTAACAGGACCCTCGAGGAGGGCTATCATCCCCTTCCATGTCTTTTCTTCCCCACGCTAAGAATTTCTACTTGTTGAACCTATCTTTATATACCATGAATTTGGAGGCCTTCATCATTTTCTTTGACCTCCTCTGGACAAACTCCAATTTATATGTCCTGTGGTAAGAGTAGAATGATTCAAAATAACAGAAGTGAAAGCCATTGGAAAATTAAAAATACTTCCCTAATGAAATGCATTCTATTTTTTTGTTAGTTTTTCCACACACATTTCCATAGAAGCATTGTAAGCAGGTTGTATATAGTATATAACCTTCACATACTTGTAAGGACATGGATAAAATGACAAACATATAGAATCACAGAATTCAAGATTTGGAAAGAACTTCAAAGGTCAGCTTGTCCCACTCAGACTGAAAAGGGATTCATCCCCATTATCATGTGCCTGATGAGGGTTCATTCAGTCTCTACTGGAAGACCTCTGAGCAAGGGGAGCTTATCACCTGTCAAAGCCTGGGGACTCACTGTTAGGATATTCTTCCTGTCATCTAGTCTAAATCCATTATCTTCTCTCAATGCTCCTGGTTTTGATCTCTGGAGCAAGTCTTATTCTCCCCCCCCAAAAAATGATACCCCTTTAAATGAAAACTATCATGTTCCCTTTCCCCACCAAGTCTTCTCCAAGCTAAACAAACCATAATCTTCCGACTGGTAAAAGCAGAGAGTGGTTAAAAATGCATTCCAACACAAAAGAAGGCAAAGACAATATACATATGGCTGGAAAAAACAATCTAAGAATAACATGAATGGCAGGTTATTTGAAATGAAATATATCAACTAGAATCTGTATATTTAAAATATTTTAATTTTTGATCCATAGATTTTTTGCCTTTGTTTTCTTTCTTCTGTGAATTGATACTAATTAATTAAAGCCGATATTAAAGGAACAAAAAAAGAGTGGTAGATTTCCTATGAAGAATTCACAAGAAAACATGGTTAAGAAACATGCAAACTAGAGAGATATGGCCCTTGTCAGTGACAGAAGTAACCATACCAGTGAAATCCCAGATCTCCTCAAAGCACCCAAACAGAGAATTCATTCTATTTTTCCATTCAAAAGGATCCCCTAGAATTTATTTTTTAACAGTATGGATGTTGGCCAAGTATTATATCAACGTATTATTGGAATGGAAATCTCCTGGAGATATGGTAAGCGTCTAGAAGCTATGAATTCTTTCCAAAATGTGATAAATCACCAGTTCTCAGAGATGTACTGCTCTCAACTTCTGTCGTTAAGAAGTCAAATTGTCCAATCCACTCCTGCTGGGAGATAATGCAATCTCCAGCCAAAGAAAACTCTCAGATTAAATGAGGCTTGATTTTCCCTCTCCTTCAGAAGTCCATTGGCTAACTTCATATATATATATCTCAACTGGATGGTGCAATGGATAAAGCACTGACTTGGAGTTAGAGAGACTTAAATAAAAATGTGACCTCAGATACTTTGTAGATGTGCGACCTTGGGCAAGTCGCTTAACCCTATTTGCCTCAGTTTCCCCATCTGTAAATGAGCTGAAGAAAATAGCAAACCACTCTAGTAACTGTCAAGAAAACCCCAAATGGGAAAGCCAGACATGACTGAACAACAACCATATGTCAATCACTCTACAAACATTATTTCATTTGATCCTCATAACAATCCTGAAAATGGATGCTATTATTATTCCTGTTTTACAGTTTTTACAGTTTTACAGTTAAGGAAACTGAGGTTAAGTGACTTATCCAGAATCACACAGCTGGTATTTGAGTCAAGATCTGAACCCTGGTCTTTTTAGCTCCATCTCCAGCAATATTTAAACCCGTTTCCTATAAGAAATAAAAGTAAGAAGATAAATATCAGGAAATCTGATCTATAATAATAGGGGTAAAGAAGATAAAATGGGACAAATCAAGACATGCTAATTTTTAGGGGAATGTAAATACAATTGACTTAGGTTCAACAAACTCTTATCTAGTACTTACTATTCCCTCTCTGCAATTACTAACTCTGTGACCCTGAACAAATCCCATAATGTTCTTGACCTCACCTTTGCCATCTATAAAATGAAGCATTTGGATTAAATGGTCCCTGAAGTCTGTTCCATTCCAAATCTATGATTATGGGTTCAGAGATCTTTAATTTAGAGCTGAGAGAGACATTAGAGGTCAGCCCCAGGAGTAACAGGAGGATGGTCAATGCAACGACATGGAAAAGAGAGATGGAGCTTTCCTGTACAGTTGCTGTTCAGTGGTTTTTCAGTTATGTCTGATTTTTGTAACCCCATTTTGAGGTTTTCTTGGCCAAAAAATACTGCAGTGATTTGCCATTTCTCTCTCCAACTCGTTTAACAGATGAAGAAACTGAGGCAAACAGACCAGATTTGAACTCACAAAGTTCAAATGGAGTTCTGATTCCGGCACTTAACTGTCCCAAATTGGTACACTAGCAGCCAACAAGTTCAATTCAACCCAGTATATAGATCAGGAAACTGAGGTACAGTTTCCTGATAGGAGGATTTGCCCAACGTCACACAGATCATGGATCTACAATGGGATTTGAATCCATGTCTTCTCACTTTTGATGCAGTGCTTTTCTCACTTGGTTATTAGGTCACTGATGCCCTTACAAAGAAATTTTAATCAAATGATAAGATTGAAAGGGACTGAAAGAGAGAGCTGGTGGTTAAGAAAAAAATATGGCATGGTAGTTAAAAGCATTGGGCTTGGAATCAAGAATCCTGGTTTTGAATCCCATTCCCATTACCTTGTTAACACTTACCACAAGGTTGAAACGGGTGATGATATTCAAGTGTGGGCTGGCCTAGACTACTCTTTCCATGCCTTCCAGCTGAAATTCTGTGGTTCTTAAATAAAATGAATTAAATTGACTTCAGTCCCACTCCCTGCCTTAGAATTCTTAACCCAGCCAAGAAGAATCACTGTCTCAGAGTTCTTCAAAGAAAACGAGTCTAGACTCCATTGATGGGAGAGGTATATCAATGTCTTATAATACTATTGTTAGGAAGCTCCTCCAAATTTCTCATCTTTCCTCATAGGGACCACAGACAAAGTATTCACTTCTCTGCATCAGTTTCTTCATTTGTTAAAAGAGGGAAGAGATAAATCTGAACTCAGATCTTTCCTACTCCAGGTCCAGTGTTCTATCTACTAGGCTACCCAGCTTGCCAAGTGTATATGTCAAGTGTTTTAGTAAAGCACAAAGTGTTACTGCTCCTCTTTTCAGAAGTAGGGAACTATGTGTGAGAATATTACATAGCAGAGTCAGACATGACTGATGTACTTGATGGTGGGTTTTGCTGGACTTTTTTTCTATTTTTTTATTTTATTCATTATTTATTTATTATTTTATTTTATTATTTTTATTTTATGTATTATTTTATTATTTATTTATTTTCTATTTCTTTTATAAATCTTTGCTACAAGAAATGGCTTTCTAGGTATGGAAGAGAACGGGAATGTGCTCAGAAATAAAAGTGCTATAAAAAAGATACCAATAAGAATACAATATAAAAACTGAATGTTATTGAAATGTCAGGTGTTGTCTCTCAACTTAACACCCTGCTTGGGAAAGGTCATCCACTCACCCTTGGGCTTTTTGAGAGTGAATACAGGAATGCTTTGCTTTAAGGAAATTCGATATTTATGAAAAGCCAGAAAAGAAAACAGCTAAGTTAAGAGATAATTTTTATAAGTCCTTGACAAAAGGATCATGTACTTTGTGGAAAATTTTATCACAGGTTCTTTTAAATAGTGAGCTCTTCTGATTTAAATGTAAAAACATTTACAAAGCCAAAAAGTGCCTCCTTGTGGCTAGAAGCTGACAACACAGGAGTATTATGGGTGAAACTGACCCATTTATTTGGAAATTAGAGAGAAATTAGTTTATTAGAGATCATTCATTTGAGCCTTTGACTCTAGAACTAAAATAAAATCTTCCACGTGTTTTGTATCAGGATTTCAGCCAAAGCCATTTCTAAACTTAGGATTGTCTGCCATCCCTCACTTTCCTGATTAAGGGAGAAAAATAACTAAACCATTTCTTCTGTGAGACCCAGAGATTCCACCTGGTGAGCATGTACCCCGAGGAGGTCAGATGTAGAAAGGAAGGGCCCAGAAATATTAAAACATTCAGGACAGAGCTTTTTGTGATAGAAAAAAAATTATTGCCTATCAGCCAAAGTATGGCTATACAAATTGGAGTTCCAGAATGTAATGAAATATTGCTTAAGAAACAAAGAATAGGAAATATGCAGAGAATCATGGGAAGACTTAGTCTGATGCAAAATGCCAGTTATTCCTCAATTAAGATACTTCACCCCCCATTTCTGTGACTTTGCATTAACTTGTCCCTCAAGCCTAGAAAGAGCTTCTTCCTCACTTCCACTTCTTAGAACCCTTAGTTTTCTTCAAGGTGCAGCCCACCTGCCACCTTCCGCATGGTGTCTTTCCTGGTGCCTCTCACCAGGTTAACTTGTATCTATTTTATGCCTATATTATATAGATATATGTTTAAAGTATACATATATGTAAATGAGCACTTATTACCAACATAATAGCATTATCTACTATGTACCAGGTACTGGGCATTCAAAAACAAAGAATAAAACAATCTCTATTTTCAAGGAGCTTATATTCTAATGGGAAATCTATGCTACTCTATGTCTATATCTATGTCTATGCTTATGTCCATGTCTATATCTGTGCCTATGATTATATCTATCCCCAAATCTATACTTATATCTGTGTCTATATCTATACCTATGTCTATGTCTGTATCTATGTCCATGTCTATGTCTTTGCTTATGACTATATCTATACCTGTTCCTCTGTCTATGTCTACATTTACATTTACATCTATGTCTATGTCAATGCTGATATCTATACCTATGTTTATGTCTATGCCTATGTCTACATCTGTGTCCCTGTCTATGCTTATTCTGTGTTTATATCTATACCTGTGTCTATGTCTATATCTATGTCGATGTTGATGTCTATACCCATGTTTATGTCTATGTCTGTATCTACATCTACATCTATACCTAGTCTATATCTAAATATCTATATCCATCCATCTATCTATCTATCTCTATGTCTATCTCAATTGTATATTGTCTTCCTTCTTAGAATATAGTCTCCTAAAGATCAGGGACTGGTTTTTTTTTGTATGTATTGTTGTGTTTATTTTGTGTTTTTATTTTTGTTGTTATATTTTGTGTTATGCCCAAAGCATAAAATAATTGATATAACATAATAAGAATTTAATAAATGTTTATTGATTAAGTAAGGTTAATTAAGTAGAGCCAAGAGAATAATTTACATGATTACAATAAACATGATTAAACAAAAAGAATAATGAAATGAAGTACAGAACTGACTACTCTTGGCCCTGATAAGAGATGAAGAAACACCACTCACCTTTTTGTCAAGAGATGGGAAGCTAGTGGTGCAGAATGCTGCTTACACTGCTTACAAATATGGTTGTTTTGTTGGACAGCTTTGCCTAAGTGCTTTGCTTTGGTTCTCTCCTAGGATCCATGATCTTTTACCATCTCTATTTTTCAGAGATGTCATCAGCTCCTATGGGTTTAATTATCACTACTATGGTAATTTACCTAATATGGTGGGGGTAATTAGCCTAATAACATCATTCCTGACATTTAGGGGGCATTTAATAAGTGCTCATTAATTGATAAGTTGATTTGTTGCAAGGAAAGATTTTATGGAGAAGAAGGGACAATTAATCAACATTTTTAAGGTAATCAGGATTAAGTGACTTGCCTAAGGTCACATAGCTAGTAAGTATCTAAGGCCAGATTTGAACTCTGATCCTCCTAACTTCATAGCCAGTGTTCTATCTGCTGTGCTTCCTAGTTGTCCCTAATCACCAGTTTTTTTTTTTTTAATTTTAAAACCTATCAGTAACACTCGTTTAAGGAAAAGATCCTTTGAGCTTCTTTGATGATTGACTACATTGTCTCCAAACTGTTGTGACAAGAATATTTTTCCTCACCCAGGATCACAACCAGTATATTTCAAAAGCAGCATTTGAACTCAAATTTTCTCAGCATCAAGGTCAACTTTGTATCCTGATGTCAAATTGCCTCCTGAAAATCTGTAACAAGGTTAATCTCTTGTACTGAAAATTAAGGTCTTTCTACAAAGACATGGAGGAAAACTAATTAGCACATTCCCAAATAATTACCTTTCACATAATATAATTAGCAGCCTTTCTTGGACCTTCCTAAAGGTAGTTGGTGGCTCAGTGGATACAGTGTTGGTCCTGGAATCAAAGATCTGAGTTCAAAAAGTATCTGTGTGACCATAGGCAAGCCATTTAACTACTATCTGCCTCAGTTTCCTCAACTATCAAATGAATCTAATAATAGCACTTGCCTCCCAGAGTTGTTAGAAGGAGCAGGTGAGATATTTGTAAATCACTTAGCACAGTATCTGGCACATGTAAACATTTAATAAATGCTCATTTCCTTTACTTCCTTTCTTCATTTCTTTTTTCCTTCTATTCCTCCAATGACTACAGGATAATCTAAAAGCATGAATATCTTTTCTCCAAGTGCCTGAGGTCCAGTGAGGAAGTTGGTTACCCTTGGGAAAATCTGATACTGGACTAGAAGTCAGGAGAAATCACCTCCAACATTCTCTACGTACATTTTCCTTTCTGAACCTCAGTTTCCTTATCTGTAAGAATGAGGATAACATTTATACTTCTAATCTCACAGAGTTGCTGTAAGGATCAAAAGAAATAAAGTACTATACAAACTTTATAGCACTAGATAAATGTCTGTTATTATTATTGTTGTTTTTTCAAGGATGCCACAGACAGTAGTGAACCAGTCCCTGAGTTGAACAAAAGGCAACAAGATGGTGCTATTATTAGCTTCATTTTATTATTGAAGAAACTGAGGTCGATAGAAGTTAAATGAATTGCTCAGGGTTAAACTGACAATAATATTTGGATTCAGATGTTCTTGATTGTTGAATTTTATTGGGAAGATTGCTCCCTAACTGATTTCAAGCTTTCCATGAAAGCAAAGGCCCATGCACATCTCTGTGGTGTTATGGTAAAATGTTGAACATCATTACTTCCAAAGAACCAAAAGTGAGTATTATCCAGAGAATGAAGGAAAAGTGCATGGTGGATAGAGCAAGACAAAACATGCAATTAACGAGAAACTCCAAAGACATCATGCAGGAACTGTAATATAAGAAGAGAAAATGAGTGGGACTCCTCAGCAAGAGAGAAGGATGACAAATGGAAAACTACTGCCCCACTGGTAGGTACCTTGAATGATGGGGGAAAGTGAGGAAGGCTCTAGAACATTGAGTGAACCCCTCTACTGTGGAGGATTAGGAAGAAATGGATGAGAACTACATAGGATGTACAATCCTAGACGGAATATAATCTTTATTATTGAGAATGATTTCCCAAATGGATGAGGTCACAAATCATTTCAGCATTATTTTTAATGTATCCTAAAACCAATATAATAATAGAAAATTCAAAGATACATCTCTGCTTCACTTTAAGCCAGATCACTATAATTTTTAAAATTCATATGTAAAAAACTATGGAAATAGAAAACTAGAAGTAATTATTTATTTCTTATTTCAATATTTTGGGTTTCATTGTTAAGTTTCCATTTGGGTCTGTGTCTTTGGTTTATAAGCCCTGAACCGATTATTATTTTCATTGCATTATAATCTCTGTAAGCAGTATTAACTCTTTCTGCCTTTTTACATTTGTTCACATTATCTCTGTGTCCTAGTACATAGCCAATTTTTGTGTAAGTTTCAAATGTTACTGAGAATTTGCATATTGTTTTTGCTGTACCATTTAGAAGATGTCATACACATTTTAACTCTAATTTCTCCTGCATTTTGTTCACTTCTATATTTTCCCTTTTGTTTATCTTAGAAGTAATTCATTGTATTTCAAAAGAATTTTTAGCCTCATAGAAGAGTTCATGGGAGAAGTGTTCTATTTTAGCTCAAACTAAAACAATTTTTAAAACCATATTTATGCATAACTATTATATAAGATTAAACTGTGATTTCCTCAGTGTAGGGAGTTCCCTATATGGAAACTCCCTCTACCAATACAGATCAGTTTATAACCCATAGTCTCAGAAAGTTTGCTAGGGACTGAGAATTTAAGTGACTTGTCCAGGATCACAACCAGTGTGTGTGTGTGTATGTATGTGTGTGTGTGTGTTGTGTGTGTGTGTGTGTGTGTGTGTGTGTGTAATTTTTTTTCTTTTTTCTGAGACAATTGGGATTAAGTGACTTACCCAGGATCACACAGCTAGGAAGTGTTAAGTGTCTGAAAGTCAGGTCCTCCTGATTTCAGAACTGGTGCTCTATCCACTGCGCCCCCAGCTGTCCCACAACCAGTATATTTCAAAAGCAGCATTTGAATTCAAATATTCTCAGCATCAAGGTCAATTTTGAATCCTAATGTCAAATTGCCTCCTGAAAGTCAGAAACAAGGTTAAGCTCTGTTGTGTCCCTATTTTGACATCGGATAAGTTGATGACTACTGACGCAGAATGTCCAAATGGGGGAACCTCTCCACTAATTTTTTTTATTTAAATAAGAGCCATTCAGAAATTTTTACTAAAGAATTCAGAATTGAAACCTATAACACTGATATACATATATATATATATATAAAAGAAGATTTCCCCAAAGAATCTAACTAATCTCATTTTAAGTCCATGACATGAAGAAACTGGAGATGTTTGACATGGAGGAAAAGATTCCAATATTGTATCCAAGTATCTGAGGAAACATCCTACGTAGGAGAAATTAGATTGGTTTTATAGGATTGGGGCCGTGAAGTCAAGAAAATCCGAGTTCAAATCCCGTCTCAGACATTTAATGATTGTATGATCCTGGAGAAGGATCCTTGCTGGTTCCCAGTTTCTACCTGTGGAAAATGAAGCGGGCAGATTCAGTAGAATCTATGGTGTCTCGTAGCGATGGCAGACATGACCGAGTTGACATGACAGATCTTATCTCAGATCCTTCCTAACTCTGAACTTGTTGATCTCTGAGGCCCCTCACACTCTGAGATTCTGTAAACCACCCACTCACTCCATCAGCCAGAAAGTTTTAGAAATGGGAATTTTGCCCAAGTCTTTACCTGTCTTTAGTTCTACCACTGGCCAAATTCCTCGAGTCCTTTTAAACTGTACCCAAGGAAAAAATAAATCTCAACAGAGATTAAAATAAACTACCCGATTCAACATTATTTGACAGAGCTAGATTCTAGCCAACAAACTGCCTTCCTTGGGGAAAGAAATAGTGCAGGCTTATTCTGAGGTGACCTATAAATTAACAGAAGCCTTTTCTGAATTACTTACTACTTATCCCACTGCAATCTCAGTTTAGCTTTCTTGCAAACAATCTCAAGATATCTTGATAAAGTGGAAAGAGTTTTGGATCTGCAGTCAAAAGGGTTTCTTTGTTCAATCACATCCAACTCTGCGTGACCCCATTTGGGGTTTTTCATGGCAAAAATATTGGAGTTGTTTGCTATTTACTTCTCCAGCTCATTTTACAGATGAGAAAACTGAGGTAAATAAGATTAAGTGACTTGTCCAGGGTTACACAGCTAGGAAATCTCTGAGGCCAGATTTGATATTTTCTTGGCAAAGATACTGGAGGGGTTTGCCATTTCCTTCTCAGCTCATTTTACGGATGAGAAAACCGAGGCAAACAAGATGAAAAGTTACCCATGATCACATGACTAGTAAGTGTGTCTGAGGTCACATTTGAACTCAGATCTTCCTGACTCTAGACACTCTATTCACTGTGCTACCCACCTGCCCCAGAGACCAGAGGACCAAGTTCAAATCCTGATTTTGTCAATTAATATAATAAAACTTGCACGTGTCACTTTTCTCTGGGCCTCAGTAAAAGGCTCCCTTCCCCCTCAGTAAAAGGAGGAGGCTGTGTCAGCTAAATGATCTCTAAGTTTCCTTCTAGCACAAAATCTGTGTTTCTATGGCTCATTTATATTAAATTCTGGCATTAGATATTGAATTTTATTTTAGAGAAAAAATAAAAGATATAGTGAGAAATAGGGAGGAAAGGACTGGCCTTGAAATCAGAAAGATCAGGCTTCAAGCCCTCCATCTGAGACATACAATTTTTATGATCTTCCCTCCTCCCCAATTGAACAACCCTCTGGGATTGATATGTGCGTATGTATGTAAATATGATGGATGTATATTTACCCGATTGCATCAGTAGAGGGAATTTCCATACTGGAAGTTCCTTACACACAAGTCTGGATAAAGAAGGGGGGAGAGGGAGAGAACAAAAACATTTTAAAAGGTATTTTTCCTGAAAAACATCTTCCTTCTAAAATTCAAATACAGAATTTGAAAAGAAGCCAGACACATCACACAGTGATATTCCATTTGAACCTATAAGGAAATTTCCAAGGCTTAGGAATACAGTAAAATCTTCCATAACAGCCTATTCAGGATGTGGAGGTAAACTGGGGTTCTTAAGGGTTTTGCCAGCAGAAATGATGCCAATCCAGAAAGGCTTTGAATACAGCCCAGTAGCCAGATTATATGTCTAACATCCAAGAACCAGACTGGTTAAGTTTGGAAAAGCACATCAGAAAGCCTGGCTACCTCTGTCGCAGTGCAGAGAAGCCTTCAGATTTAGGGTCAAAGGGCCCAAGAACGACTCTGGTTCAACCACTCATCAGAGATGAGATCTTGGGCAAGTCATTGGGAATTCAGCTTCCTCTTTGGTAAACTGAGGGTGTTGGATTAGAAAAACCTACATAATCCTTTCAAACTCCAAATTGTTGGACCTAGATAATTTTTTTCAATGCATGAAGCTCTTATTTTATGAGATTAGTCACCTGCCTTTCCTGAGGCTCATAGAAAGGAGAGGGGATTTCATCTACCTGCCCAAGATGCTGGAGAACTTTCTAATTTTTTCTATAGATACCAAGTCAAGTCAGATCAAGTCAACTCTTCTTGCCTTTTCATCTTCCTATATTTGCTTCCTTCAAATCTCAGCTAAAGCCTTACCTTCAGCAATAAGCCTTTCCTTGTCTTCCTGCATCCTAGTGCCTTCCTTCGAATGTGTTGTCTTCCCTGTTAGACTGTGAGCTCCCCAAAGGCAGAATCAGTCTCTTTGTCTTTCTTTGATTTAGTGCTTAACACAAAATCTAGTACATAGGAGCTGCTCATCAAATGCTTAATAGCTGATTAATATGGCTGTGCTGTAAGAAATGATATCAGGTTATAAATTTAGAGAAGCACGGGAAAAAACAGATAAAGCAAAATCAAGTAGCAAAATCAGGAAAGCCATCGACATAATGGGTACAACAATGGAAATGGAAATTCTAGGTAATTATCATGATCAAGGTTGACATTGAAGAATGGATTTAAGAATGTCTCTCTCTCTCCCTTCTTTGTAGAGGTAGTAGTCTATGGGTATGGAACACTGAGTATGTTAGCAGAGGTGGTGGCCCATGGGTATGGAACACTGAGTATGTTAGCAGAGGTGGTGGCCCATGGGTATGGAACACTGAGTATGTAAGTAGAGGTGGTGGCCTATGGGTATGGAACACTGAGTATGTTAGCAGAGGTGGTGGCCCATGGGTATGGAACACTGAGTATATAAGTAGAGGTGGTGGTCTATGGGTATGGAACACTGAGTATGTTAGTAGAGGTGGTGGTCCATGGGTATGGAACACTGAGTATGTTAGCAAAGGTGGTAGTCCATGGGTATGGAACACTGAGTATGTTAGCAAAGGTGGTGTGTATGGGTATGGAACACTGAGTATATAAGTAGAGGTGGTGGTCTATGGGTATGGAACACTGAGTATGTTAGTAGAGGTGGTGGTCCATGGGTATGGAACACTGAGTATGTTAGTAGAGGTGGTGGTCCATGGGTATGGAACACTGAGTATGTTAGCAAAGGTGGTGTGTATGGGTATGGAACACTGAGTATGTAAGTAGAGGCAGTGGCCCATGGGTATGGAACACTGAGTATGTTAGTAGAGGTGGTGGTCCATGGGTATGGAACACTGAGTATGTAAGTAGAGGTGGTGGCCTATGGGTATGGAACACTGAGTATGTTAGCAGAGGTGGTGGCCCATGGGTATGGAACACTGAGTATATAAGTAGAGGTAGTGGTCTATGGGTATGGAACACTGAGTATGTTAGTAGAGGTGGTGGTCCATGGGTATGGAACACTGAGTATGTTAGTAGAGGTGGTGGTCCATGGGTATGGAACACTGAGTATGTTAGCAAAGGTGGTGTGTATGGGTATGGAACACTGAGTATGTAAGTAGAGGCGGTGGCCTATGGGTATGGAACACTGAGTATGTTAGTAGAGGTGGTGGCCCATGGGTATGGAACACTGAGTATGTAAGTAGAGGTGGTGGCCTATGGGTATGGAACACTGAGTATGTTAGCAGAGGTGGTGGCCCATGGGTATGGAACACTGAGTATATAAGTAGAGGTGGTGGTCTATGGGTATGGAATACTGAGTATGTTAGTAGAGGTGGTGGTCCATGGGTATGGAACACTGAGTATGTTAGTAGAGGTGGTGGTCCATGGGTATGGAACACTGAGTATGTTAGCAAAGGTGGTGTGTATGGGTATGGAACACTGAGTATGTAAGTAGAGGCGGTGGCCTATGGGTATGGAACACTGAGTATGTTAGTAGAGGTGGTGGTCCATGGGTATGGAACACTGAGTATGTAAGTAGAGGTGGTGGTCTATGGGTATGGAACACTGAGTATGTTAGTAGAGATGGTGGTCTATGGGTATGGAACACTGAGTATGTAAGTAGAGGTGGTGGTCTATGGGTGTGGAACACTGAGTATGTTAGTAGAGGTGGTGGTCCATGGGTATGGAACACTGAGTACGTCAGTAGAGGTGGTGGTCCATGGGTATGGAACATTGAGTATGTAAGTAGAGGTGGTGTGTATGGGTATGGAACACTGAGTATGTAAGTAGAGGCGGTGGTCCATGGGTATGGAACACTGAGTATGTTAGTAGAGGTGGTGGTCCATGGGTATGGAACACTGAGTATGTAAGTAGAGGTGGTGGTCTATGGGTATGGAACACTGAGTATGTTAGTAGAGATGGTGGTCTATGGGTATGGAACACTGAGTATGTAAGTAGAGGTGGTGGTCTATGGGTGTGGAACACTGAGTATGTTAGTAGAGGTGGTAGCCCATGGGTATGGAACACTGAGTACGTCAGTAGAGGTGGTGGTCCATGGGTATGGAACATTGGATACATTGATAGATGTGGTAGTCTATGGGTATGTAACTAAGACAATGTCAGACTCCTTTGAGTATCTGTTGGAGATTCTGAACAGTTTTATGTCTCTTTTACATTCTTTATTATAAGGGTGGAGAAGAGGGGAAGGCGTAAATTGGGAAACTAAGAGAGATGTAAAAACAAAGATAGAAAGTTTTAAAAAGATGAGCCTTTGCTTTAGGGAGAAGCATGGGGTCATTAAAAGAGATTTTGCAGTTTAATTCTGGACCCAATTTAGCGTTTATTTGTACCATCTGTCCCCAATGCACCCACTAATGGACAAGCTCCTATTGTGTCCATTCAGCTTCCTGTCAGAATCTGGGGAATAGACATGGTTCTTCCCAAATATCCCTAATCTTTGACTGAGATATGCTAACAATTTTCCTCAAGATATAAAGATCCCCAACACACCCAAACCACACAACACATTGTAGAGTTTTCCATTGGGCTGGACAGAGCTGGAAGAGCCCTCGGCAGCCATCCAATAGAACCTAACCCCAAAAGGAAGCCCCTCTATAAAATAGCCAACAAATAGATTGCGATCTGTGTCTTTGGACAAAAGAAAAATCGAGTTGGACAGAATCATAAATCCATATGACTATTTGTTGTTGGTGTTTGTCCTTCGTTCTTGAATGACATCAGGGAGGTGATGCCATGATATGCGAGTTGGATTTATGGGAGGGAGGGCTGTTTGAGGTCACCAGACTCACTTTCCCTCCAGAGCCATCTGGGACCAGGGGCCGAATAGAGATCAAGATGACTGAAGATGGTGGATGCCAGTGGGAGAGCTTGGCCTTTTTAAGCTAAGATCTTCAACCAGTCCCAGTTGACTGAGGCAACACCCATTCAGTGATTAAGGTTAAGTAGCAATTGAACCAAAAAAATCTCCTCTTTAGGCTAGTCCCCAAAAATCTAAATAAATAAATAAGCGAAGGCAAATCTTCAAAGTTGTCTTAATTTGCATACCTCCTATTTGGTGATTTGGAGCGTTTTTCATACCATCATTCACCAAGCATAAATCTTTTTTTTTTTTTTTTTTTTTTTTTTTTGCTGAGACAATTAGGGTTAAGTGACTTGCCCAGGGTCACACAGCCAGGAAGTATTAAGTGTCAAAGGTGGATTTGAACTCAAGTCCTCCTGACTTCAGGGCTGGTGCTCTATCTACTACACCAACTAGCTGCCCAGATCACCAAATCTAAATCTAAGTGAAAATCTCTCATCAAGAGAAAGCCAAGAGGCAATCCATTCCTTTTTTGGAAAACTGTAAATCAGGAAATATTTCCTTACATCCTATGGAAATTTGCCTCGCTGTAACTCAACCCTCTCCCTGCTCCCTTCCAGACTCCTCACCCCTCAATTGATCCTGATACTGTCCTCTGGAGCCAAACAGAACAAATCTAATCCCAATTCCATATAACAACCTTTCAAATATTTGAAGACAATTAGAATGTTTTTTCAAGTCTTCTTTTCTTTGGACTAAATATGCTCAGTCCCTTTAACCAATAATCATACAGCATGGATCCAAGGCTCTTCATGATCCTGGACATTGCCTCCTTTATCCATTCTCCCACTTATCACTAGTCTACTTCAAGTGGTATCCAGAAGGGACTTCAAATGTGATTCAGTGAAGAAGAAAAAGACTGGGGCAGCTAGATGGTGCAGTGGATAAAGTGCCGGCCCTGAGGTCAGGAGGACCTGAGTTCAAATCCAGCCTCAGACACTTAATACTTCCTAGTTGTGTGATTCTGGGCAAGTCACTTTGCAGAGGCTGGAACTTTAGAGAAGTATACTTGAAATAAGGTGTTAACTCAGTGAAATTGATGAGATGATGGTTCTCTAGTATACATGTACTTAATATTTAGCATGGTGATGTAATAGTTCCCCAATTTAAATACCCTATTACAATTACATCATTACAGTATACTGAGTATGTGTGAACTAGAGAACCATTACAAGTAACCTCTCAAGTTCTTTTGGGATCCTGAGTCTGTAACCCGATATATTAGTAATATCTCCATCTTACTTTAGCCAGTGCCATCAAATATGATGAGCAAACCTTTTATCCAAGTTCCTGCTAATGTATTAAACAGCACAGGACCAAGAACAGAAATAAACATTGCCTCTTTGCTGAACTGTTTGTTGTTGTTATGGTGATGGTTTTCCTCTGTTTTAAAGGCAGGTTTATTGAGTAGTGGAGATCTTTGGATCACAAATTACAAATTTCTTTTAAATTAGTTCCCATGTACAGTAAAGTATCCTAATAATGAAAACAAGGAGAAAAGACTGTAGCAGAAGGTAAAGAGGGCTTCCCAGGGGTGTGCTGGAGACAGCTTATATCAGCTCATAAGAGCTGATTGTCCGATTTTCATTGTCTTCGTTTACTCTTCAGAAATCACAAACAAACAAATAAAGCTGCACATCAGGCTCGACTCATTGTCTTGTTTGTTGTCGGATTTAAGAAAGTGACAGAGAAAATGTTTGTAATATAGGTTAAACTTTAAAATATATCATGCGTATTTTCCCCTGGAGAACCAGTTGTTAAATATTTGCCAGTATTCTCTTGGATTCTCTCCAGTTGAATGAGATCTTTGAGCAAAGGCAAAACCACTTGTCAGGAACGATGGAGACTCTCATTCGGTTATGGATTAGACCGGATGGCTGCCGAGGTCCCTTCCAGCTGGGACATTCTGTGAAGTCCGTCAGTGACATTTCTCACATAATGGATGAGTCCCTCTCTGATACAAGTGCACGGGGAGACAGATTTGCAATCTATAAAGGTAACCAGGGCTCACAATGAATAACTCCTCTTCTACCGACTGCTCTCTAATGTCGCGTTCTACACTTTTCTGAAGGAATCTGGTTGGGAGAGAACATTTCCAGGCGTTTTATTCAGGATAGAGCACTGAGCCTGAAGCTCAAATCTGGTCTCAGACACGAGCTGGTGGCCCTGGCTACGTCAATTTACCTTGTTTGCCTTGATTAAAAAGGGGATCACAACAGCACCTGCCTCCATCAAATGAGATACAATTTGTGAAGTGCTTAGCAGAGGGGCTGACACATAGTAATAATACATAGAAATAATGTTTCTACTATAACACAGCCATGCTTGCATAAGAAAAATCCCAATGGCATTATTAATCAGTTTTGTGGGATGCTGTGAAACAGTCTCCTCCTGCTAGGTTAGCTAAGTGGTACCATAATGCACAGAGCATGGGCCTTGGAAGTCAGGAAGATTCACTTTTGTGTGTTCAAATCCAGCCTCAGACACTAGCTGTGTGACTCTGGGCAAGTTGCTTAACCCTGTGTGCCTCAGTTTGCTCATCTGTAAAATGAGCTGGAGAAGGAAATAGCAAACCACTCCAGTATCTTAAATAAGCCTAAATGGGATCACAAAGAGTTGGACATGACTGAAAAATAAGTGAACAACAGGCAGCTTGGCATGGAGTCAAGAAAACTTGGATTCAGGTGTTGTCTCTGACACATACTGGCTGTGTGACCCTACACAGGTTCCTTTATTTCTCCGAACTTCACTTTTCTCATCTATAAAATGGGGCTATAATCTATCTATCTATCTGTATGTGTATTACATATAACATGTGTATATATGTATACATCACAAAGGTATTATGAGACTTAAACATGACATACATATGCAAAGGTTCTGTGGTTATAACAGAAACATCATAAAGCTAAAGTGACCTCAGAGGCCATCAAGTCCACACCCCTGGTCCATTTTACAGATGGGGAAACCGAGGAACCGTCTGCCTAAGAGACACACCAAGGACCACCCTGCTTAGAAGTGTCTGAGCCAAGCTCTGGACTCAGATCTGACTCCAAGCCCAGAGCTTTATTCTCTTTGCCAGCTACAGAACTCCTTCCACCACCTATGAGTTCCATTCATGTAAGTGATGAATCCTCTGAAGTCCTCCTTTTATTCCAACTTTCAGGGAATATTTCCATTGGGCTGGAACCAATTACCATAGTTGGCCTAATCATCACCTCTTTGAGCAGAATGAATTAGGAGAGAGTCCTGCAGCCGTGTCTGAGTCTCAAAGAAATGAAATTTCTTGCCCAGAATTACACAACTGCGTGTCTAAGTGGGATCTGAACTCGGCTCTTGGCCTGGCTCAAGTTCCAATGCTCTCCTCTATGTTTCTTCACTTCTCCGTCAGGAGATTAAATACACAATATTATATGTAAAATATTGAGAGGTTGGGGTCAATTCCTCCCATCTAAACAAGGTCAGAAGATGAGTGATGATGGTAATTGGCTTTGGCAGCTATAGGGTTAGCTATGTGCCAGGATAGGTGGCGGAATGGAGAGAGCATCGGACTTGGAGTCAGGAAGATCTGAGTTCTGAGTTCACTTCCTAGTTGTGTGTCCCTGGGGAAGTCACTTAACTCTGCCTCAGTTTCCTCATCTGTAAAATGAGCTGGAGAAGGAAATGGACGATTGTTCTAGTATCTCTGCCAAGGAAACCCCAAATGGGGTCATGGACAGTTGGGAGTGACTGAAATGATCCAACACCCTAAGCACTTTACAACTATCATATCATGTGATCCTTCACAGCAACCTTGGGAGGTAGGTGCTGGTTTATCCTCATTTCACAAATGAGGAAACAGGTAAACAAGGTGACTTGACCAGGTCACCCAGCTAATCAGTGTCTGAACAGCAATCTCTTCTCTTGGCTAAATGGCATAATCTTGTCTCACCGGTCTAGGAATGACAAAGCATAGCCCTTTGATCTCCATCCTCTTTGGGCACGTAAAGCAGGGCTGTCTGCTTACATTGGAGTAGGTGTCTGAATACTGACACACTCCATGGCTTTCCTCCATGTCAAATTGCTTCCATGTCCTTTTCTGTCCTCCAGCTGCAATGAAAGAGCCTCCCCTGTTTTTTGTGGCTGTTTCTCCTGAAGATCATCCTGATAAAGGCAAGAACTGTTTCGTAATAATGGGTACCACAAGAATTATTCATTGGTCAAATGGACTGATAAAATGCCTACTGTGTGTACTCTTAATAATGGGCACCACAGGTTAAGGACATTTAATCAGTCCAAAAGACTTATTAAGTTCCTATTAGGGGCACTTCTTAATAATGGGTCCCACAAGTTAAGGACATTCGATCAGTTAAATGGACTTATTAAATGCCTACTGTGTGTACTCTTAATAACAGGCACCACAGGTTAAGGACATTTAATCAGTCCAACAGACTTATTAAGTGCCTACTGTGTGTACTTCTTATTAATGGGCACCACAGGTTATGGGCTTATTAATCAGTGAATGGACTTATTAAATGCCTACTGTGTGTACTCTTAATGATGAGTGCCACAGGGTAAGGACATTCAATCAGTCAAATGGAATTTATTAAGTGCCTACTGTGTGCCAAGCACAGACTTTGGGCAATGGATACAAAGACAAAATGGAAAACAAACTGCCTTAAAGATGCATGCCCTCTCCCATAATCAACAGCCTTTGACTAAGTCTCTACTCTGGACCAGCATCAGGATTTCAATGATCTCGAAGACTATCTCAACTAATAAAAGGAAGCACATTCTCTGTAGTTAATGGGCTTAGAGAATTGTCTGGCTATTGAGAGTTTAAATCAAATCAACACGCATTTATTAAGCTCTCACTATGTGCCAGGCACTATATTAAATAACACCAAGATTCTGAAAAAAAGCAACACAACGAATCCTAAGACTCATAGGAAATGTGCGCTGAGCACAGCCCTGTTAGCACTTTGTGAGCCATCTGCTTTCTAGATGAACATTCTTTCCACTTAAAATTAACCAGTAGAGAGTTCTTTGCTGTCTTCCCCTCCCACCACCCACCACATTCATTTGTATTTCTTCAGAGAATGTGTGACCATGGTCGAGTCACTCAATTTTTCCATTAGGAAGATGGAGATGATTTCGGTGTAGTAGTTTTTCAGTCATGTCTGACTCCATGACCCCATTTGGGGTTTTCTTGGCAAAGATATTGGATTAGTTTGACATTTCCTTCTCCAGCTCATTTTGTGGATTGAAGAAATTGAGGTGAACAGAGTGAAGTGACTTGCTCAGGATCACACAACTAAGTAAGAGGCTGAGACTAGGTTTGAATTCAAAAAGATGAATCTACTTAATTCTAGTTCTGGTGTTTTATGCACTCTGGCACCACCCCATGGCCCACATGAAGATAATAATGATCTCTACAGATCTCAAAGAATTGTACTGAGCCCCAAATGAAAAGATGTCTACAAAATACCTGCAAATTTAAAAGTATAAGAATAACAAATAATAATAATAAATTAAAAATATAATAATAATTTACATAGATTTTATGTAAATTATTGTTATACTTTTATTATATTATTATTATTTACATAAAGCTTTAAAGTTTCTAAAGTATTTAACAAATATTACTTTATCCTCACAACAGCACTGGGAGGTAGGTGCCATTATCATTCCTACTTTACAGATGAAGAGATTTGTCTGAGGATGAAGACTCACCCAGGATCACACAGCTAGTTGTTTGAGGTCGGTTCTGAATTCAAATCTTTTTGACTCCAGGTCCAGTGCTTTATCCAAAGCCGACAAAAGGCAGCCAGTGAGTGGCACAATGGATAGAGTACTAGGCCTGAAGTCAAGAAGGCTTGGATTCAAATTCAGCTTCAACTAACCATGTGAACCTGGGCAGGCACTTCATCACTGGGTGACTCAGTTTCCCCAAATGTAAAATGGGGCTAATAATACCATCTATCTCCCGAGATTGTTGTAAAAATAAAATGGGATATTTATAAAATTACCCAGCACATAGTTGGTGCTATTCCCTCCCTATCCACTGTGTCCCAAGCTGCCTTATATAATTGTTCAGTCTTTCCATCATATTCAATTTCCCCTGACCCCATTTGGGGTTTTCTTGGCAGAGACTGGAGTGCACACATGCAAATATCTTCTCTTCTTTGACCTAAATATCCCTGGCTCCTTCAAGAAATTATGCTGGCTGCCATCCTCTCAGGGCTTTCCCATCAGTCAATGCCCTTCCTCAGCTGTAATGCCCAGAGCTGCACACAGGACTCCAGCCATAGCCTGACCAAGGCCCAGGACAAGACCATTACCCCTCCAACCCCGCTCCTTCTGATACTGCCCGTCTATTCATACAACCCAACACGGTGTCACCTTTTTTCGCTGCCTTTCCACTCCCATTGAGTCACAGTATAAAGAAGCCTTAGAACCAGATTAGGCTAATTCTCTGGTTTTTACCAATACAGAAATTAGGACTCGACAAAATGAGTGATTTACTCAAAGTCACACAGGGACTAAGTGAACTCTAATGACTGACTCCACATCCAAGCTCTTTCTATCACCCCATAACACTACCTCAATCCCAGCCGAAGGAGGTCAGAGATAAAGGGGGGAGGGGGAGGGACAGTTTAAATTGGGAGGAAAATCCATCATTCAACCATATGATTTTTCAAAGACAAATGTAAAAAAATTAATCTTCCCAAACCTAAAACTTCTGATCGTGAATTATATTCTTTTATTCTGTAAGACCTGTAACATTGGCTGTAGAAATGAGAGATCATTTGGTTTCACTTGGAAACTAGTGTGTGTGTGTGTGTGTGTGTGTGTGTGTGTGTGCTCATGTGTATGTGTGTGTGTGTGTGTGTGTGTGTGTGTGTGTGTGTACATATACACACCAACAAAAACAACAAATCAAGCCCAGATTTTTAGCATTTACTGATTTCTGGGGAGGAAGTGCTCACAATGACAATTTAACAATCAACTAGATTGTTAAATACCAAAGCATCCAGCTTGCCACTGTATATATACATATACATATAAACATATATATACTAGAAAAGAGGAAGAAGAAGAAAGAGAGGAAAGAGGGAAAAGAGGAAGGAAGGAGGAGAGGAGGAAGAAAGAGAAAAGAGAAGAAAGGAAGACAGAGAGAAAGAAAGGAAGACAGAGAGAAAGGAAGAAAGGAAGACAGAGAGAGAGAGAGAGAGAGAGAGAGAGAGAGAAGAGAAAGAAAGAAAGAAAGAAAGAAAGAAAGAAAGAAAGAAAGAAAGAAAGAAAGAAAGAAAGAAAGAAAGAAAGAAAGAAAGAAAGAAAGAAAGAAAGAAAAACTTGAAGATTAATGGCCTAGCTCATAACATAAGGGAAATGCCAAAATGACAAGACATTTTAAATGCTTGTGGATTGGACTATGTCAAAATAACGATCCCTTGTCACTTTGGGCGGCTTCATTTGAATGCTATGAGTTATATTCCTTAGCAACCACATTTAAAATGTTCTGCTGGAAATACATGTGGTGCCCAGTTGCTTCAGCTCTTAACAGAACAGTGCAGATGTGCCCTATTTTAAGAAAACCCAATATACAGAAACCCAGACTTAGAAAACAGATAAATTAAAGTGTGCCTTCACAAAAAAGATCCAGCACTCAATTACTTTAAGCTATGACCCTTGCCCCACCTGCATAGTGGGTTTAAGACCTTAGAATGGAAGGAAAGGAGATAAGCATTAATTCAAGTACTCACCATTTGCCAGAAATGGTGCTGACACTGCAGATACAAATATAGAACAAAAGAAATTCAGCCCCTGCTACCAAGAAAAAAATTAACAAAAAGGAGCTGGGGGTGGGGGATACCTGGGAGGTACATGACTTGATTTAGAAGTCCAGAAAATGCTGGGAATGAGGCCAGAAGGAGAATGAACTATCAGCCCTGGGCCCTTCCACCAAATGGAGGCTGCAGGAGGGACTCACCAGTGGGAGAAGGGGGTAGGGGCCTTGGATGGGCTCATTCTACTTAGAATGCCAAAAAGGCAGCGGGACACACCAGGAGGAGGAGGCAAGTGGGGGAAGGCTGGTCCAGAGCGAGGAGGCCCCAAAAACTAAGGAAAGTTCCGAATGAAGCCACAGCAGAAGGGGATGATTTTGAAGAGCAGAGAAAGTCAGGAACAGGCTTAGAGGAGAATGCAGCTTGCGTGCATTTATCATTCCTGCAATTTTTCAAGGACTCATCTCACATACAGAAAGCCACCCCTGAATAATATATTATAATGAAACCTGCACCTGGAGAGACAAGGTGATTTAGAGGAGATGCTACTATTTCACAGAGTCCCAATGTGGGAAGGCCCAGGAGAGACCAAACAGAACAACCCATTCCTGGTTAAGAATCCCCCGACTCCAAAAGGAAGTGGGGAGGAAGCTCAGCTTGGAATGCTTGACTTGGAGTCATCCTACCTATGTTCAAATCCTTTGGCAAACCCTTCAGCTGCTTCCTCATCTGTATTTTTTCTCCAATCTTAATATCCCTGGTTTCTTTCAATCAAATTTTTTTATGAGAGGGACTTAACAATAATATTAATGGAACTCCTATGTGTTCAGAGAAGTATTCACCCAAAATGAGTGCAGATAATAGAACGTAAGCTCCATGAGGGCAGGAACAATTTCATTTCTGTCCTTATCTCCCCAATACCTATCCCAGTGTCTGTCAGAAGGTCTTATGAGTTTGCAGATATTGTTTTTTGTCAAGTATAAGATGCAATGTAAATATCATAGAAAGAAAAAAAAATGTATGTGTTAAATTGAATAGTATAGGCAGCAGCTGGGTGGTGCAGTGAATAGAGCACCAACCCTGAAATCAGGAGGACCTGAGTTCAAATCTGGCCTCAGACACCTAACACTTTCTGGCTGTGTAACCCTGGGCAAGTCACTTAGCCCCAATTGCCTCAGCAAAAAATAAATAAATAGAACAGAACAGTATAAACAGAAAGAAAATCAGTCTTGCTCTTATCCACTATTCCTCTCACTTTGTTAAAAAGAATGAGTGTCATTTGTAAGTCTGATTTTTCTCCATTCCCTAATGACAGCCCCACCCTCCAACCAAGCCAAAAGATTTTTTTTTTATTTTGTTGGAGATCTTCACACAAGAATTCCCCAATACATTCCTAACAGTAATCCATTATAGACAGCACATTCTTTTGCAGAGAATCTGGGACACAGAAATGAAGGAGCTTCATAAAAATAAAAAAGACTTAGAGCTGGGAGGAACCACACCACATGGCTGTCTTGAGATCAAGTGAGATAATTAAAGTACTTTGCATCTACACAAGAAGGTCTTAACGTTGTCTGTGCCCTGGACCACTTGAGCAGTCTGGGAAGCTTACGGACCCTTCCTCAGAATCATGTTGATAATTGTATAAAATGAAATTCATAGGATTACAAAGAAAACCAATCATATTGAAATACAATTAGTTTTAAAAACAAGTTTACACAGGGACACTGATACATTGTTGTTAGAATTGTGAATACATCCAGCCATTCTAGAGAGCAATCTGGAACTATGCTCAAAAAGTATCAAACTGTGCATACCATTTGATCCAGCAGTGTTACTACTGGGCTTATATCCCAAAGAGATTTTAAAGAAGGGAAAGAGACCTGTATGTGCAAGAATGTTTGTGGCAGCCCTGTTTGTAGTGGCCAGAAACTGGAAACTGAGTGGATGCCCATCAATTGGAGAATGGCTGGGTAAATTGTGGTATATGAATATTATGGAATATTATTGTTCGGTAAGAAATGACCAGCAGGATGATTTCAGAAAGGCCCAGAGAGACTGACAGGGACTGATGCTGAGTGAAATGAGCAGAACCAGGAGATCGTTATATACTTCAACAATACCATATGATGATCAATTCTGATGGACCTGGCCCTCTTCAATAATGAGATGAACCAAATCAGTTCCAATAGAGCAGTAATGAGCTAAACCAGCTACACTCTGGGAGATGACTATGAACCACTACAGATAATTCCCAATCCCTCTATTTTTGTCTGCCTGCATTTTTGATTTCCTTCACAGGCTAATTGTACACTATTTCAAAGTCTGACTCTTTATACAGCAAAATAACTGTTTGGACATGTATACTTATATTCTATTTAACTTATACTTTAACATATTTAACATGTCTTGGTCAGGGGAAAGGTTGGGGGCATCCAGGGAAAAAGTTGGAACAAAAGGATTTGCAACTGTCAATGCTGAAAAATTACCCATGCATATATCTTGTAAATAAAAAGCTATAATAATTTTTAAAAAAACAAGTTTACAAGCCCCAGGCAGACCAACCTACTCATTTTTACAAATGAGGAAAACAAGCTCCGGACAGATTGAGTGATTAACTCAGTGTGTCACACAGGTAGAAAATATCATAAGCGGGATTCAAACCCAGTCCATCTTAACTCAAAGATGTACCTAGCCCAGGCTAACATGTACCCAGAAGTCACCTAAATATTAGACTATGACCTTACCAGAGAACAATAAGAAGGAAGAGAAATGTAAAAGTGATATTAAGGAGTTTGAACTCCTAAAGAGGGACAAAGATTGGTTTGGGGATTGAGAAATGTGGATACAGGAAGAAATTTGGACTGAGGACAGAGGAAGAATTAGTCAGTCTCAAGTCCATCCAGGAGTTATAGAATCTGGGTTGAGATCAGGTAAGTTTATCTAATGTGAGGAGCCTTGGCAGAGGCAAGCATCCCTTAGAGCAACATTACAACTTCCCAGACTAGCCATCATACGGAAAAGTCATTCTGCTGGAGGAGAAGTCGGCCATCCCCACCAACTGCCACATACAGGACAGGCAGGCTAGCTTAACTGAAACAGCAAAGCCCCTGGAGGGACAGAGCCAAGGCAGCATGTTCCAGTCAAGTGGAATCATCACCACTATCCCAATAGCTTAAGAGTCTTAGAGTCTTGGAAATCATGATGAGTTCAGCCACAGTAGCCACTGTGGAGATGCAGGAGGTCAACTGCTCTTCCAGGTATCTCCTCTTTTGGAGATCCAGAAAAGAAAATCTTGACAGTCATCTGGGGAAGTCCAAGGACCCTTGGATTCCTCAGAATCATGTTGATAATTGCATAAAATAAAACATGTAGGATTACAAAGACAACCAATCATATTGAAATACAACTATTTTTAAAGACAAGTTCACAGATCACAGGTTAAGACCTACTGCAGACCAACCTACTCGTTTTTACAAATGAGGAAAACAAGTTCCAGACAAATTGAGTGATTTGCTCAGTGTGTCACACAGGTAGAAAATATCAGAAGTGGGATTCAAACCCAGCTCATCTTAACTCAAAGACATACCTAGCCTGGGCTAACATGTCCCCAGTAGTCACCTAGATATTGAGGACAATAAGAAGGACAGACTCTGTCAAATGGTTCAACTTTAGAAATATATGATTTTCTATCAGCATTAAAGAAGTGGAATGACCATCTACTTTCCACCTGTACCCTAAGAATTATGGGACTTTCCATGGGACTCCCAGCTGAAACCTAGTTACTGATGTAGTACATGGAGACATGGCAATAATCCTAAGGCAACCTGGCCTTGGGAGTGATGTAGTTGGAAATGATATATATTTTTTCTCATAGGTTATTCTTATTCTGTCCCAGTTTATTCTATAGCACCAGGAGGCTACAGTTACAAATATTGCTGGTTGTCAACAACAGCCTGTTGTTAGTGATAACAGAGTTTCTGAGACTGATGAACAGCAATAATGAGGTGACTAAAGTTGAAGCAGGCGCAAAACAAAATTGGGTGCCTGTCACTTGACCTAGTGACGTTTCAGAGCTAAAAATATACCTCTGGAAGCTTTCTCCCTTGAGCTCTGCCCAGACAATTATGGGTATTGCACATGCTCACAGGGTCAGAACCAGATCACCTCTAAACCATAAAATTAGCATATCAGCAACATGATTTCTCTTTTTCCCATAAATTTATCTTTTTGCCCCTGGTCCTTTGCTAACTTCTTTTAGAACTTATCCACTTTATTTGGCATTACAATTAGAATAAATTTTTCCCTTGACTTGGAGATGGGTCCAAGGCTGCAAATTCTTTTGAGACACCTAGTGAAACTAGTCTAGAACCCCAACTTTTGGGGGGTCCTCTTGAACCCCAACAATATCATTTCTCTCATTGGAGCGTGAGCTCCAAAAGCCGGAGTGTCTGTCTCTTTGCTTTTTGTAGCCCCAGAGCATGTAAATGTTCACTAGTTCATTCATTCATTCCAAACCACCTCTACAAAGCCATCTGACCATGTCATTCCTACAGAATAAAGCCCAGGCGCTTCCTCTTGCTTCTAGGATAGAAACTCCCGTTGGCCATTGAGAGTTCTTCACAGTTTGGCCCCAAAGCACCCTTCCAGCTCCTCTAGACATTATTCTTCTTCCTGCACTCTCTGGTCCAGCCACAGTGGTTCTCTTTCTGCTTCTTCCATTGTCCATCTCTGTGCAGCCCATTTCAAAAAAGCGAGCAACTTGGGAATTGCATTTTTTTAAGGCAAACATTTATTGAACATTCAATCATGAATAATAGAACAATGCTATTTTTATTCACCAACATAAAGAAACAAACATTTAACTAAATACTTCTATTATCTTGGCAAATACAAATTTTAACATGAAGCCCACTTGGCACATTCAGTACCCACGCCATTGTGCTCGGTCAAACTTTGCTTGGCAGGGATTTCGTAAAGGAGACTCCTTCTTAGTGATGGGTTGGCTGGAATGGACTCCACGGGCCTTTCTAGCCTGGAGGGGGGTCATCTCTAAGGTCCCTTCCAGGCAGCATGGGTCAGTGAGGAGAGCGGGTTCAAATCCCGCCTCTGACATCACTACCTGTGGGTTCTTCGGCGGTCATTTACCTTTGTTCGTTCTGAGATTCCTCAGCTATAAAATGAATGGCCTGATCTCCATGACGCAGAAAGTCCCTTCCAGCTCTGGATTAATAATCCCCTGAGCCCACCATTCTGCGATTCTGCTCTCCTCCCAGCCCTCCCAGATGCTTCTGGTCCTTGGTCAGATTCTTGTTCAATACAACTGACAGCAGGTGGCGCCCAGCTCACACCAAACTCCAAGAGGTTTCTTATGGAAAAGATGGGTTTTTGTTCATTCAGCCAATTCTTAAATTCATACAACACACACACACACACACACACACACACACACACACACATACAATACATACACACAGACTTACACACACAACACATACACACAGAGACACAACACAGAAAGACACACAACACACACATACAACACATACACACAACACATTCACAAACAACATACACATACAACATACACACACATACACACACATTTATGATCTCTGGGAATTCATTCGACAAGTACAGCCTCCCTCCTGACATCCACTGTCTTCCTGTCTAGGGGCTGGACACTAATAGGATACTCTTTGCCTCCAAAGAGCTTCCCTACTGCTGGCTCATCCAAGCCAGAGGCAGTTTAAGGTGATTTAGGAGGAAGAACACTCACCCAGGGGACTGGGTGTGAAAGGCTGCCCATAGGAGGTGGGGAGCCAGCTAGCTGAGCCTGAACAAAGTCTGTTGTTTTCTGAAGTACAGGTGGAAAAGGAGTGATCTCCAGACCAGAGCAACCATCCATATAAAGATGTGGAGATGAGAGATGCAGTACCAAAAATAAAACGAGGAAAAGACCAAGCAAGCATTTGTTGATAATAGCTAGCATTTATGTGGTGCTTGAATGTTTGCAAACATTGTGAATATTAATTTATTGGAGACTAACAATAATCCTGAGGTTGTGTGCTCTTATTATCCTCATTTTTCATTTAAATTTTTTTAAATTTAAACTTTTTGTCCAGAATCACACAATAATTAATTATCTGAATTAAGATCTTCTGGATTCCAGGTCTTCCTGATTCTAAGTTCACTCCCAGCTAAATGGTGCAGTTCATAAAAGCACTGGACCTTGAGTCAGGAAGCCTCGGACACTTACTAGCTATTGTGATTTTGGACAAGTGACTTAACCTCGGTTTGCCTCAGTTTCCTTATCTGTAAAATGTGGATGTTAAATAGCACTTACCTTGTAGGATTGTTGTGAGGATAAAATGAGATATTTACAAAGCATTTAGCACAGTGAATGGCATGAAGCAGGTGGTATATAAAAGTTCGTTTCTTTCTCTTCTTCTCCTTTATTTGGCTGCCTCAAGCTTCAGACGCTAAAACTAAGCTCCGGGAAATTAAAGACTAAAATAAACATGGGTCCTTCCCTCAAGAAGCTGATATTCTAATGTGGGGAGATGAAATATCTAGATATCTATCAATCAATTAATAATTTATTTATTTTGACATTATTTTCATTAACATCTTATTCTGTCACCCCATTTGGGGTTTTCTTGGAAATATACTAGTTTGTCGTTGGGTTATCATTTCTTTCTCCAAATCATTTTACAGATGAAGACTTGCCCAGAGTCACACAGCTAGGAAGTGTCTGAGGTCAGATTTGAGCTCAGGAAGATGTATCTTCTGACTCCAGCATTCTACTGTGGTACCTAGCTGCTCATTTATTTTGACAAAAAAAAAGAAATAAAGACCAGTCCCTGCCCTCAAGGAGCTTACCATCTACTGGAGACGATAGCAAATATGTGCAAACAAGTTTTATACAAGATAAATGGGAAATAATTAACAAAAGAAATGCTCTAGAATTAAACGAGATTGGAGAAGGCTTTCTGTAGAAGGTATGATTTGAGTTAGGACTTAAAAGAAGATTGTAAAGCTATAGGAACATATGCATATCGATGTATTTGTATGTATGCAATACATGTATACTAGAGAATACAAGGTAATTTGAGGACAAATGCACTCTCAGCTTCCAGGGGATCAGGAAAGCTTTCTGTAGAAAATGACATTTGTGCTGAGCCTTGAGAGAAAGAGATGACTGGTAGAGTTCCTTGAGGCCTCTGAAGTTTCCAAAAAAGGTGAAAAGATGATTTCTGGTGATCTTTAATATTTACAGGGTCTCCTCTCCTTTACTCTAACCCCCTGGCATGTATATGGATCCCTTATGCCCTTTCTTGTGCTACAGAGAGATAAGTGGAGATATTCAAGCACTCATTCATTTTTCATCTCTGCAGGTTCATAAAATAATCATATTGTTTTTGCTTCCCCAGCTTTCCCATGCTAATGTTTCAGGTTTTGTGATGGAGTTCCCATTGTAGCCTCAGCACTGGAAAAGCAGTAGAGGGAGAAAGGGGTCAGACTTCACCGGGAAGGTTTCTAATTTCACTACTAATAGAATTCTCCTAGGACTGGGTGGATGAGAATCATTTGGAGCCCTGTTTGGGGTAGATGCTGCTTTGCTTAAGCATTCACTGGGCTGGGTTCTAGGGAGGATATTCATGGGGTCAGGGAAGAGGAAGTGGAGTGAGTCTTGGTTAGGAGGTCAGAGGTCCCATGTTCAAATCCCAAGTTCTATCAACTTCTTCCTTCTGAGAAACTTTCAACAGTGGAAAGGACATGTTGGAATCAGAAGGACAGTTCAGATCCCACCTCTTACACATTCTCCCTATGTGAAGCAGGTCAAGTCAAGAAAGACTCCCTGACTTAGCTTCTGTCAAAGAAAGGAAGGAAGGGAGGGGAAAAGGGAGGGAGAAAGGAAGGAAGGAAGTTAGGAAAGAAGGAAGAAAGGAAGGAAGGAAGGAAGGAAGGAAAGAAGGAAGGAAGGAAGGAAGGAAGGAAGGAAGGAAGGAAGAGGGAAGGAAGGAAAGAAGGAAGGAAGGAAGGAAAAAGGGAAGGAAGGAAAGAAGGAAGGAAGGAAGGAAGGAAAGAGGGAAGGAAGGAAGGAAGGAAGGAAGGAAGGAAGGAAGGAAGGAAAGAAAGAGGGAAGGAAGGAAGGAAGGAAGGAGGGAAGGAAGGAAGGAGGGAAGGAAGGAGGGAAGGAAGGAAGGAAGGAAGGAAGGAGGGAAGGAAGGAGGGAAGGAAAGAGGGAAGGAAGGAAGGAAGGAAGGAAGGAAGGAAGGAGGGAAGGAAGGAAGGAAGGAAAGAGGGAAGGAAGGAGGGAAGGAAGGAAGGAAGGAAGGAAAGAGGGAAGGAAGGAAAGAGGGAAGGAAGGAGGAAGGAAGGAAGGAAGGAAAGAGGGAAGGAAGGAAAGAGGAAGGAAGGAAGGAAGGAAGGAAGGAAGGAAGGAAGGAAGGAAGGAAGGAGGGAAGGAAGGAGGGAAGGAAAGAGGGAAGGAAGGAAGGAAGGAAGGAAGGAAGGAGGGAAGGAAGGAAGGAAGGAAAGAGGGAAGGAAGGAAGGAAGGAAGGAGGGAAAGAAGGAAGGAAGGAAGGAAGGAAGGAAGGAAGGAAAGAGGGAAGGAAGGAAGGAAGGAAGGAACGAAGGAAGGAACGAAGGAAGGAAGGAAGGAACAAAAAGAGAGAGAAAGAAAAAGAAAGGAAACTGAGCTAAGTAGATGGCTACTGAGCCACTAGCTCTGGATTTATGATCACTATAACCCTCTCTAAGATACATTTTCTTCATCTATACAAAAAGAGAGGTTTAGAATCTCAAATGGCCTCTAATTCCTTCCCTAAATCTATGATCTCATAATATTGAAACCAGCACAAAAGAGGGCCTGCCCTTAAGGAGCTTAGATTCTGCTAGGAGGAATAGCATCTAGACAGAGAAGTAAATACAAAGTTTTTTGGGAGGCAGCTGGAAGGATGGGAATAATCTCTCTATGTAGCGGAGCTCTTGAGCAGAGTTTTGAAGGAAGCTGAGGATTCTATATTCCAAGCCCAATTATGTTCCTCCTACTATTATGTGCCAGTGGGTGCCTAGTACATCAGTCCACTTAAATGTTTTTATGGGGCTTTTAGAGAAGTATAATATAAAGATTTCCCCCAATTCTTTAGAGTTGTTCTCTCTCCAGTGCTACCTTAGTATCTGGGGAGATTGGGCTCAAACCTAACCTCAGTCTCACCAAGTTCACATCTAGATGTTGTATGAACCCACTGGTCTGGGTCCTGAAGTTCAGTCCCCAAAATCAATTCTTATTCTTTGGATAACTAATGCTGACCTGGCTTCAAAATCTGATGCTGGGTGCTGGGATGCCAGGACATCCACCCTGTAATCCTTCAACAAAAAGAACAACTAGAATTCAAAGACACAAGCCTGTTTCTTGGGGCCACGTGGCCTCAGAGATGTTAAAATCCAAGTTTTCTCCTCTCATATCAACACCACTCACCAGACACTTCATGTGAAGGAGTCAGACTAAGAGATACCATACAATGTTGTGTTCCATGCCTGGAATGCTCTCCCTCCTTACCTCTGCCTTGGGTTTCATTCAAGATACCTCAGATCTCATCTTCTCTAGGACACTTTCTTTGATGTTATGGTTCCTTTAGTTCTTCCACTTTCCCCTTCCCAGATTAACTTCCATTTATAATGATTATGTCTTATATTTACATATTTATTTATATATTCTCTCTGACTTTAGATTATGATCTCTTTGAGACAATGTTTGCCTTTCTTTATATTCCCAGCACATTGTACAGTATTTGATACATAGTTAGATATTTAATCAAAAAAGGTTTTGTCTGATTAACTGGCTAGTTCTGAATCTGGATTTCTATATGTCATTTTCATACTAATTTTGGCATATAAACATAGGTAGGTAGTTAGATAGATGGATGGATAGATAGATAGATAGTGGGTGGGTAAATGGATGGATGGATAGACGGATGGATAGATGGATGATGGATAGATAGATAAATGGACAGGTAAATAGACAGTTACATAGATGAATGATAAATATATAAATAAGTGGATAATGGATGGATAGATAGATGTAGGTATGTATGTAAGTGTAGACTGGATCATAGATTTGGATATAGAAGGGACCTTGGAGACCCCTAGGCCAACTCCTTCATTGACCCAAAGAAATTAAGTCACTTATTCAGGGTCACATGAAAATCCGCAACATATTTCCTCACTCTGTCTTCCTCTCTATCTACTATATCATGCTGGTCTTCTCTGTCTCAAATACTGTATTTTTTTTTCCTTTTTTGGAAGGGAGGAGGTAATTGGGATTAAGTAACTTATCCAGTGTCACACAGCTGGTTTCACAAATTTGAATTCAGTCCTCCTGATTTCAGAGCCATGTTCTATGCACTGTTCCACCTAGTTCTTCCTCAGAATACTTTATTTTTAAAGTAAAAAAAGTTCCTTTTTTCTAAGTAATTAGTAATTCATTCCTGATTGCCCTTTAAGAATATTGTGACCCTGTCTGCATCAATTAAAATTCAAAATCAAGACAGAGAATTCTAAAATTAATCCAATTTAAAGTTAGATGAGTATTACTAAAAATGTTTTACATTGCTAGGAAGTCAGGATTCAGGTATTGATGTATTTTTCTTGTCTCTAAGAGCAGAAAAGAAAAAAATGAAGAAAATTTTATATAATTCTATAAATCATAATGTAAATGCCCAGAAATGCATAATAAATATTTGATGATGATGTCATGGTAGCAGAGTCATGCACATTCTCATTTCTGCTTTTCATAGGACATTATGCTGATTTATATGGAAGCACCTTACTCTTCGACATGCAACCCCCTCAAAAATCCCACCCCTAGTTTCAAGGTACCTTGCTGATTCACATTCATTCAGTCATCGTTCACATGTCATTACTCATCTGTTATTTGTCAAGCAGCAAACATACTTCATCCTAAATGAAAGCATTTAATAAAGTTGCATGAAAAGAATATTTGCAATTGAATTTCCACTCCTGACAAATCTGGGGCACAATCTCCCACAAACTCATTCCCTAGCAGTGGAAAGAATGAACGTATTCAGGGATCATGTATGAAGCATATATATATATAAGGAAACACATCCAAAGATATACATGTGGAAGAGGACATAAGTGGCTGGGGAATCAACTCATGCCTCTGTTATCAGAACCCTGAGAATCTGGGGATTTTTAAATAGGGGGAAGTTCCCAAGATATAAAATGAGCAAAACCTAGATTCAAAGCTCACACCTGATGCTAACTAGTTGTGTGACTATGGCTGCTTCTTCACCAGTGTAATGGAAATAATAATACCTAAAATGCTCATCTCAAGGGGTTATTGTGAGTCTCAAATGAGGTAATCTATAAAAAGTGCTTTGCAAATGTCAAAATGCTATATAAATGTCCATGATGATGAAAGTGACGATGATGATGATGTCATTGCGCTCTTCTTGCTTGTCCCATTTCCCACCAATCATTGCTCTCTGCTGAGATTATTCACAACTGGGTGCTACATCACACTGTTTCCCACTAGATACAAAGTCTTTGTTGCTCTCCATTGGATATTATCATATCTTTGTGGCTGCAAAGTCCTTGCTTCTACCATCTAATGGATGTGAGTTTTCATCTGAGGTGCTATACTGAGTCTCAAGATGACCAACGTGACCCCAACTGCTAGGGCGCCTTGACAAGAAGGTATAGGGACCTATGTGATAAGGGCAGTCCAGCAGCTTTTTAGTCACAGCAGAGACAGAGCCGTTATATCCAACTCAAGGACCACCAAACAAAGGCTGAGTACTCTCAGGCTATGATTCAATCTATTTTGGACAACTTTCTCTGGCTAGTTAGATCCAAGTCTCCAACTCAAGCTTAACTCAGGGTTAGAAAAGTTCCCTAGAGGAACTTTCACATAATTTTTTTGTTCTTTGTTCACATAATTTTTTAAGCACACATTTTATCATTAAGATTGGTTACAGACCCCTACCAATCTGATCATAAATCATGTTTCACTTTGTTAGAAAAGTTCTATAGTCTGGTGGAATAGTATATTGGGTATGAGTGGTCCAAGAGCCTAAAATACTGAATGCTGAAAGAAACTAGTTTATGCACTAAACATTTTGTGCCTTGGTCAGACATTAACATGATTTCTGCATAAAAGGATAAAAAAACCCAATGTTTATTCATGCTACTTTTCATCTATGTTTTATGTTATTCCGGATTGCTGAATTTTTTATCAAATTAAAGCTTACTGTAAACATTTGCTGTCCTACAGACAGATATGTCATTGCCAGAAATTTCAATAATTAAAGTTAGAAATAGAAGCTAAGATTATTTTCCTTATTGTTAAAAACTAATGTCCTTAAAACCAGAATATTACAGTTTTTGTGCTTTTGTAAATTGGACGTCTTAAACTGAGTACAATTTAAGGGATTCTTCCTAATTGCAGGAAGGTACTGTTTTCTCAACACTGTGATCTGATCTCTGACAAATATGTACTAGACACTCTGTAAATGGCTATCAAATCAATCATAAACTGAATGTACAAATCTTAATGCTAGTGCTGAATCTCTTAAGAAGAGTCATCATGATTTAAAAATTCTGACTTTCATAAGACATTAGGCTGATTTATATGGAAGTACCTTACTCTTTGACATGCATCCCCCTCAAAAATCCTACTCCTAGTTTCAAGGCACCCTGCTGATCCCCATTCATCCAAAGTCATAGCTTACAAGTTACCAGTCATCTGTTACTTGTCAAGTAGCAAACACACTTAATTATTTAAAAATTTTTCTGCATCAAAGTATCAATCAAAACTGCAGCTAAAACACTAATGAATGTTAAAATGTAATGCTTTAGATGTACCTCCTTTTTAGATTTTATTTTTCACTTTGTTTTCTGCTATTTTTACCATACAGTCATTTAAATTTCCTACATGCTAACTTTTCATTTGTGCAATTGAAATAAAATAAAATTAAATTTTATTAAATTAAAATTTTAAAAATTAATAAAATAAATTTAAGTTAAATAAAAATAAAATAAAATTGCAATATAAAAATGGAATAAAAATATGACCCACAATTAGAGAACTTTCTCCCATCTTCACTTTCTCTCAAACTTCTCCAAAGTAAGAAGTATGCTCAAGATATCGGGTAATTTCAGTTATCTCCACAGTCTAAAAAGAAGAATCATGATAAGGTAGTTTACCCAGTGACCTAACAGCAGAGAAGGCTATTTCCTAATCCCAAATGTGCTGGGATACCACACTTCTATAGACTGCACCCCTCTCCAAACACAAAAACCAAAAAGCTAGAGCTTGCTTTGGCTGAGCTACACTATGGCAGACTCTGTGATACCCCAGTTCTCAGCCAGAAAATTGAGGAAAACAGGGAAATGGAGCAAGACAGCATAAGTATAGAGCCATCAGGCCTGAAGCAAAAAATTGATCACCAAATAGAGCCAGGTCTGACCCCCTAAAAGTTCTCTAGGACAGACTGCTACCAATGAATATGAAGTATCCATCATGAGAAATCAGTGAGACAGCTTTAAGATCTGTCCCCAGGAAAGAGGAAGGAGTTTGAAAGTGACCAAAAGTATACACACAACTTACCAAAGATCCCTGGAGGAAGACAACACACATAGTTAAAGAGCTTGATTACAAACAGATGAACCAATTAATAGAAGGACTAAATGAATCTACCTTTAAATTACCTATGTTTAATATATATGCACATTAAAAACATATATCACATCTCTATTTTATATAATGTTATGTTACATATATTATGTCTCTATTATATATCTTATATCATATACATATTACATCTATATTATAGATGTAATATATCTCTTAATCTATATGTCACATAGATAATAATTAATATACTATAAATGAGTCTAAAACTATGTTCATTAGTTACCTGGACATTCCCTTCTCAGGATGCTCATTCAGTCAAGATTGGGAAATAATAAATACAAAAGAAACAAAGACTCTATTAGCCAAGTAAGGAGAAGCAGCCAATTCTCCTCTACTCAGAAACTCAAAACAATTCTCTTCCCTTGAAAATCAACAGGGAAGAATATTGTAAAATAGCAAATAGCAAAGGGTCTTAAGAAGGAATATATCAATTCTTTCATTTGCAATCTCAGTCCTGGCTCAGAGATTTCCCAGTCATAACCAACCAAAAGTCTCCTCAATCTTTTGTGCCATCAATTCCAAGTCACTCGTGGCTGGAAGAAGATTAACCAAGCTTCTATACATGGTTGAACTGGAATCAGACTGAGCAATATCTGCACCTACTCTGTATAACTTACTAGGAAGGGCATACATATCTGAAAAAGTTCTAGGGACTTAATCTCTCATTGATTCCATTAGGAATCAAAATCAAGTTCGCTGGACTGAATTGCACATTCTATTATCTTCCATTTTATAAAAATCAAAACAACATTTGTTTCTTTCCCATCTGAAAACTCCTCTTCTATTTTCCACTCTTTCAAGGTCATTGACAGTTACTCAAGGAATCATATCTGCCAGTACATTCAGGATGTTGGTAAGCAGTTTGCTTGGGTTTAGTGACTTGATCCATCAAAGGCACCTAGAATGTAATTGTTTGAGAAGAAAAGATGTTTTAAGTTTCAAGCTAGTTGTAGAGATTATCTCTAAGGTTACCTTCATCTCTAAAACCCTATGAGTACACAAAGTGAGCAGGATCTTTTTACTTCAAGATGGACAAAAATAATGATGAAAATCAAAATTCAAACTTTTCTCATTACAGTCTAAAATAAGAGAAAAATATATAATTTTTAAAATTATAAATAATACATAATTTAAATCATATAATTTTTTTAAATGTTAAACCCTCTGAATCATAGGAAAGAATCCTCCAGAGGCCATGTAATCTAACCTAGACTTGAACAAAAATCATTTCCATGACACACCAGACAAAGTCATCCAGCCTTATCCTGAAGGTCACTAATGAATCACTTTCTTCTAAGGCTTCACATTTCTCTTTTGAATAATTGTTGAGGAGTTTTTCCTTATATAAATATAAAACTTGCCTTTTTGTAACTTCTCCCCATTGTTCAGACTTCTGTCATCCGACACTAAACAAAACATGTCTAATCTTATTCCTCATGGAAATCTTTCATATATGTGCTACAGTATATACTATATACTGTATATACTGTTACCATGATTTCCCAACAACTTCTCTTTTCCAAGCTAAATATCCTCAATTCCTTCATTCAGTTCTCTAATATTATAATTATACGAGCTCTTCTGAATTCTAGCTTTCTTTCTTGGGAATTCTTCCTCCCACCCCCAACAATGTCTAAGACTGAAAAAAATACCAGATGCAGTCTGACTAAAACAGAATATAACAGACTGATCAGCTAGTGTATGTAAGAGTTAGCTCAAACTAGATCTTGCTGGTTGTTAAATTTTGATGTGAGCATTCACATCTTAAAAATGGGCAAACACTACAAATCATGCATCATTTTATTGTATTGTTGATTATCCATATTTAAGAAAGTGATGGAGAAAATGTTTTATTAAGAGTGTCTTTTATGGGGCAGCTAAATGACACAGTGGAGTCAGACACTTAACATTCACTAGCTGGCAAATCACTTAACCCCGATTACCTCACCAAAAAAAGTATCTTTTATTAAGAGTGGTATACACATAATTTTCCCTCAGAGAGTCAATTGTGAAATATTTACCAGCACATTCTGCCTGTTTACTGCAGTAATTTTGTTCCTTTCAATAGTAGCTTCTTAAACTGTCATTTCACACTGCTGACTTGTATGGATCTTGCTGTACATAAACAGCGCCCCCCCAAGATCTTTTTTCAGACAAATCTTTATGTCTCCTTTATCTCATATCTGTAAAATCCATTTTTAAAAACACACACTTATGTAGGTCATTTCTTTGTGTAATTTACACAAAGTACTATAAAAGCTATCATAAATGGAATACAATTGAGGAAATAAGCATTTTTGCAATTACACTGTATTCCTTTTCACAAAGAGAATGAGATCATTAAAAGATGTCTGAATAAGTGAATTTTCCCCTTACTCCTATGTAAGACCTTTGTGCCAGTCTCAATTTACCGAATCCCTCTTTTATTTCCTTTAACTGTCCAGGTGATCTGCAGTATATGTCATTAACAAAAATCATTTTTGTTTCTCCCTCTATTATCATTCACTGAAAAGGTTTTCATCATCTTTCTTGACTTGAGTTCCTAGACTTCCTCAAATGTAAATGCCTTCTTAATAAACAATATTATATCACTCCCTTTTATCATCCTGTTGGGTTTTTTTAAAGTTACATGCATTCCAGAGCCATCTTCTAGGCATGTTTTATCTCAGCAAATCTCAATAATAATTATGAGAATAAAATTACCTTCTTTCAGGGAAAGGGACCCACATATGCAAAAATGTTTGTGGCACCTCTTTTTATAATGTCAAGAAACTGAGGGGATGCTCATCAGTTGGAAAATGGCTGAATAAGTTATGATATATGAATGTTATGAAACATTATTGTTCTATAAGAAATGATCAGCAGGATGATTTCAGAGAGGCCTGGAGAGACTTACGTGAACTGATGCTGAGTGAAGTGAGCACAACCAATAGATTGTTGTACTCTGTAAGAAGATTATACAATGATCAATTCTGATGGACATGGCTCTTTTCAACAACGAGATGATTCAGGCCAGTTCCAATGATCTTGTGATGAAGAGAGCCATCTACATCCTGAGAGAGGACTGTGGGAACTGAGTGTGGATCATAACATAGCATTTTCACTCTTTTTGTTGTTGTTCATTTGAATTTTGTTTTCTTTCTCATTTTTTTCCTTTTGAATCTGATTTTTTTGTGCAACAAGATATGTATACATATATTGGATTTAACATATTTTTAACATGCTTAACATATACTGGATTACTTGCCATCTAGGGGAGGAGGTGGGGAGAAGAGGGAAAATTTGGATCTTTTGCAAAGATCAATGTTGAAAAATTATCCATGAAAATGTTATGAAAATAAAAAGCTTTAATTAAAAAAAATAAGTAAATAAAATTAACTCATCATCAGAGCTTCTTGTTTTTGTCCAAATTTTGAGCATTGTTCATTAGACTTTTGCGACAATGGATTTTACTCCTGGCTTCTTTCTTGGATTTTGTCTCATAGTATCTTTTTCTTTATTATAGTTACTCTTCATTACTTGTAGTTTGGTGGATATACACAGGTAGATTTCTCCTTCTTCTATGCTTTTATTTTGAAATCTCTTTTTTATTAGATTTGCAAGACACCCCTTCTATCTAGCCTCTGTTAGTTATACTCCATCCTGGTCAGCATCCTGTCATTTCACAAATTTAAACACTATTTTCAAATATCATTTTCTTACTCAACTGTTTACTTCCCAAATAGAATTTTCTTTTCTGCATCCCTTGCCTTTGATAGGTAACCAAAAGGAAAACATAATCTATGACTTTGTAGCATTCAGTTTCTTTCCGAAATCTTCAAAATCTTTGGCAACACTTTCTAGATTCCTTCTGGCAGTATCTTTTGTGTTCAAATAAATCACTGGAATACAGCAGTAGTCATACTTTTTTGCCAAGTCTTGCAGGATTCTGTTACATTTTATATACAGATCACAGAAAGACAGCAAATCTTTCTATTATTCTTCTGGATCATCAGTACCCCTAACCAGGAAGTCACAGCCTATCCCTGGTCTACCCTTCTTCCCCTCACCCTTACTGTTTGAGTTCTTGAATGACACCTTCTGTAATTCTGCTTTATCATTCCTTGAGGAACCAGATGCTGCTTCTAACCCAGAGCATTTAATTCCCTGGTCTTCAAGAGGAGTCTTGAACTTGTTTTTTTAGCTCCAAGAATACAATGATTCTCCTTCTCTTTTTCCTCTGTGAACTTAACAGTCTTTCCCCCTATAGTCTCACCTCATACAGACACACACACACACTGTGTACATCCATAAATATATGTATGCATGTGTGTGTCTGTGTTGTCAAGATATTAGGAGACATCTTGTTTTCCAGAGCTATGATCCAGCAAGCTGTCCCTGGGTTTGACATTGCCTTGAATCATGTCATGGTTGAAAAGAATCAAGTCCATCACAGTTGATCATTACATAATCTTATTGTTACTGTGTAAAATGTTCTCTTAGTTCTGTTCACTTCACTTAGTATGAAGACAGCATTAGCAGCCTGGATGCCTTAGAATCAGCCAGAGTCAGGATAAGCAAAAGTCCTTGGTCTTTATTCTTGGTCGTTAGGGGTAGAAGTGAATTGGATGGATGCAGGATCTCCATGACCTCCTTCTCCCTCGTCTACCACCAAAGTGACTCTGGCTACTCTCACTCCACCCCCTAGTCCCTCCTACAATTCTCTGTGTACACAAAAAGATGGAGCCAGCATAGTGGGAAGAGCCATTTTCCAAGCATATGCTAATAGAGTATTGCCCAATCAGTAATTAGCCTTAAGTACTCAGTTGTCTGATTCCAGGGCACCTACTCAGAGTTTCAGACCTTTACAATTTAGCATAATTTCATGTAAGTCTTTTTAGGCTTTTCTGAAAGCAGCCTGTATATCATTTCTTATAGAACAATAATATTCTGCTATATTCATATACCATAGCTCAGCCATTTCCCCAACTGATAGGCATCTACTCAAATTCCAACTCCTCAACACTACAAAAAGGGCTCCTATAAACATTTTTGCACATGTGGGTCCTTTTCTCTTTTATGATCTCTTTGGGACACAGATCCAGTAGTGAGATTACTGCATCAAAGGGTATGCACAGTTTGATAGTCCTTTGGGCATAGATGTACCTTCAATTCCTCAAGATCCTTCACCCTCTTTTCTAAAGGGAAGATCAGTCTACATTTGGTACCCAGATAGCAATTGTTTGTTTTGGATTAAATGCAAACACTGAACACAATTAAATCCAAACACTGGACACTCAGTCCAAGTAACTGCAAAATATACCAGATCTTCTATTTTGCAATTCTCAACCTTGTTTTGTTCTGGTTTTATTTTAATTACTTGTGTGTGTTTACACCTTACCTCCTAAGCACTTTTAAAGACTTTTAAAATGATGGCACAGTTAATATCCTCCTCTTTGTTTCAAAAACTTATTTTCTTTCTCTTCTCTCACTAATTTTTTGTTTCAGCAGCTTTTACTTACTTATCTATCGTATTCAATTTTTTCACTTATTTTGTCTTGCCAATTACCTTCTCTGTCTCTTTGAATCTATTTATTTTGGTAAGATTTGGAGTTCCAATTTTTTTCCCTCTCTCCCTTGCCTCCCCTCTCCCTAAGACTGCAAGCAAAGTGATATGGGTTATATTTGTACAAGCAATTTTTATTTTCATATCAGTCATGTTGGGAAGGAAAAATCAGAACAAAAAAGGGAAAACTGTTAAGGCCCATGCCTAAGTGAAGGGGCAGGTCAATTCTCCAAGAGCTTCCACAGCTGTGAATCATAAACTTGAAGGAGTTGGAAAGCAGTCTTCCAAGATGTTCCTTGTGGATTGGGAATGAAATAAATTGGAGGCAAGAGGAAAGAGGAGAAGGTCAGAGAACAGCAGCTGCCTCTCAGTCTCCTTGTAGCACCATCATCCTATCACATGAAGAGATCCATTCTCCAGATCTGAGTTAGACCTCCAGCAGCTACTGGCAAGTGGCTCTCATATCACAACAGAAAACAACAAGAACCACAAAAAGATGAAAATAATATGCTTTCATCCACATTCAGTCTCCATAGTTTTTCCTCTGGATGTGGGTGGCATTTTTTATCCAAAGTCTATTGGAATTGTCTTGGATCAGTGTATTGGTGAGAAGGACTAAGTTTATCATAGTTGATCAACACAGTTATTACTATGTACAATGTTTTCTGACCATTTTATTCAGCATCAATTTATATATGCCTTTTCAGACTTCTGAAATCAGCCTGCTCATCATCTTTTATAAAATAATAATATTCCATTACTTGCCATAAGTTCCACAACTTATTCAGCCATTCCCCAATTGATAGACATCTACTCATTTTCCAATTCTTTGCTACCATAAAGAGAACTGCTACAAATATTTTTCCATATGTAGGGTCCTTTCCCCTACTTTATGATTTCCTTAAGATACAGACCCAGTAGTGGCACTGCTGTATCCAAGAGTATGTACAGTTTTACAGCCCTTTAAACATGGTTTCAAATTGCTCTCCAGAATGTTTGGATCAGCTCACAATTCCAACAACAATGCATTATTGTCCCCATTTTCCCATATCCCTTCCAACATTCATCATTATCTTTTTCTGTCATCTTAACCAATCTAATAGGTGGTACCTCAGAGTTGCTTTAATTTGCATTCTCTAATCAATAATGATTTAGAGCATTATTTCAGATGATTTACAGATGCCTTTAATTTCTTCATCCAAAAACTGTTCATATCCCTTAACCATTTATCATTTTGGGAATGACTTATATTCTTTTAAATTTGACTTGTTTCTCTATATATTTTAGAAATAAACACTGGCTATAAAAATTGTTTCCTAGCTCCCCTTCTAGTCTTGGCTGCATTGGTTTTGTTTGTGCAAAAACTTTTTAATTAAATGTAATCAAAATTATCCATTTTACATGTCATAATATTCTCTAATTCTTCTTTTTCCATATATTCCTCCCTTCTCCAAAGATCTGACAGGTACAGTATCTCTCGCTCTCCTAATTTGCTTATTGTATCATCCTTTATGTCTAAATCATGAACCCATTTCTATCTTATCTCAGAATAGACAGAGATGTTGGTCTATGTCTAGTTTCTGCCAGACTATTTTCCAGTTTTCCCAGCAATTTTTGTCAAATAGTAAATTCTTATCCCAGAAGAAAGAATCATTGGACTTACCAAATAATAGATTACTATAGTCATTAACTATTGTGACTTGTATATCTAACCTGTTCCACTGATTCTATTTCTTAGCCAGTACCAACTGGCTTTTGAAGACTGCAGCTTTATAATACAGTTTATATGGCTGGTCTGGTATGGGTAGACTACCTTCATCATTTTTTGTCATTGTTTCTCATGATGGATTTTGTTATTTTTTTCTTGTTCTATAAAATAATTTTGGCAGTTTAATTAGTATGTCACTGAATAAGTAGATTAATTTAGACAGAATTGTCATTTTTATTATATTAGTTCAACTTCCCCATGAGCAATTGATGTTGTCCCGATTTTTTTTTAGATCTGACTTTATTTGTGTGAAAAGTGCTTTGTAATTGTGTTTGTGTAGTTCCTGGATCTATCTTAGCAAACAGACTCCCCAATGTTTTACATTGTCTACAATTATTTTAAATGGGATTTCTCTTTCCATCTCTTACTCCTGGGCTTTGTTGGTAATATATAGAAATATCAAAGATTTATTTTGCATCCTGAAAGTTTGCTAAAGTTATTGTTTCAAGTATTTATTTGATTCCCTAGGGTTCTCTAAATATACCATCATATCATCTGCAAAGGGTGATTGTCAACTCCAACTCCTTCAATTAATTTTTCTCCTCTTATTGCTAAGGCTAACATTTTTAATGCTATATTAAATAATAGTGGTGATAATGGGAATCATTGTTTCACCCCTAATCTTATTAGGAATGCTTCTAGCTTATCCCTACTATATATAATGCTTGCTAATGGTTTTAGATAGATGCTGCTTATCATTTTAAGGAAAACTTCATTCATTCCTGTGCTCTCTAGTGTTTTTAATATGAATGGGTGCTGTATTTTGTCCTAAAAATTTCTACATCTACTGAGATAATCATGATTTTCATTAGAAAATTGCTATTGATATGATTGATTGTGCTGATAATTTTCCAATCAGCCCTGAAATCCTGTTATAAATCCCACTTGGTCATAATGAATTATCCCGGTGGTAAATTGCTGTAATCTCTTTGCTAATATTTTACTTAAAATTTTTGTATCAATATTCACTAGGGATATTGGTCTATAATTTTCATTCTCTGTTTTGGCTCTTCCTGATTTAGCTATCAACACCATCTTTGTGTCATAAAATGAATTTGCCAGGACTCCTTTTCAAATAGTTTATAAAGCATTGTTTAATATAATTTAAATGTTTAGTAGAATTCACTTGCAAATTCTTTTCCTGGAAATTTTTTTTAAGAGAGTTCATTAATGGATTGTTCAATTTCTTTCTCTAAAATGAGTTCATTTAAGGATTTTATTTCTTCTTCTGGTAATCTGAGCAATTTATATTTTTGTAAATGTTCATCCATTTTAATTAGATTATCAGATTTGTTGGCATACAGTTAAGCAGCAAAACTCCTGATTATTGCTTTAATTTCTTCTACATTAGATGTATTATTAATATTAGTATTAATATTACTTCATTGGAAATGAGTTTATCCTTTTATTATCCTTAGTAGTAGTAGTAGTAGTGCAATAGTAATAGTAGTAGTAGCAACAGTAGTGGTAGTAGTAATAATAGTAGTAGTAGCAGTAGTAGTAATAGTAGCAGTAGTGGTGGTGGTAGTAGTAGTAGTAGTAGTAGTAGTAGTAGCAGTAGTGATAATAATAGCAGCAGCAGTAGTGTAATAATAGCAGCAGCAGTAGTGTAGTAATAGTAGCAGCAGTAGTGGTAGTAATAGCAGCAGCAGTAGTGGTAGTAATAGCAGCAGCAGTAGTGGTAGTAGTAGTAGCAATAGTAGTAGTAGTAGTAGCAGTAGTGGGAGGAGGAGGAGTAGTAGTAGCAATAGCAGTAGCAGTAGCAATAGTGGTGATAGTAATAGTAGTAGTAGTAGCAGCAGTAGTAGTCAGTAATGACACCAAAGTTTCAAACTGAGGTGACTATAGGGATGGGAGTGCCATCAATATGGCAAATCAAATCAAAATGAGAATGGCTTTTTGGGAAAGACAATAAACTCTGTTTTGGACATGCTGAATGTGACACAGCTCAGATCTCTACTATATCATATGCAACAAGGGGATGTTAACTGAAGCCTTTGCTTGAAGACATGCCATTGCACTTTGGGATAGTTTCTAAGAAGTCTCTCCTTACAGCAAACCTAAATACACCTCCTTGTAACTTCCCCTTGTAACTCTAGTCCAGTAAAATATGGTTAAGCCCTCACAGCATGATAGCCTTTCAAATATATAATGGCTATTTCCATTTTCACCCCTAAATCTTCTCTTCTTCAGGTTAAACATTCCCAGTTTCTTCATCTTATCCCCCCATAGCATGATATAAAGGTCCTTCCTTTCCCTAGTCATCTTCATCCGGATATTTTATACTACCAATGCCCTTCCTAAAATGTGGGGCCCAGAGCCAAAGAGAACTCCAAAGATGGTCTGATCAGAGCAGAGCAGAGTGGGACCCTGACCTCCCAGACACTATCTCTTTCCTAATGAAGCCTGTATTCCCTCAGCTTTCTTAGCTGCAAGAGAGGACTCCGTTCTGGCACTGATGATGTCTCCCTCCCTGTGGCTGCAGGGATCCTCCCCGCCTGAAGCTGCACGGCTCCCCAAAGGCCTCACAAACGCTGGCACAGGCTTCCCCTCCGGGGAACTGAGCCTGAGTTTCTATAAGCACTCTCCTCTCTTGAGTCTCTCAGCTGTGCTCTAGCTAGCTAGCTTTTAAAAGGCCAGCCAAGGAAGTAGTCCAAGACACATGAACTGGAACTAACTAGCCAGCTTTAATGTGGTCCAATGGACCAAGGAACAGCAGATAAAGAAGAGTTTTATACCCTATCAATGACACACCTTGAATGCCCTAAGAAAGTATTCCTCCTATAACCTTGTTAACCTGATTAATAAGGAGTTAACCTTGACCAGCCTCTCCTAAGCTCACTCTCTATATTTGTTTGGATTCCACTGGGATGCTAAGCACTATAAAAAAATCATATAGAGATGCATCTTAAAAGCACAACAAAGCCTCCAGATCATATAACTCTGACGATTACCACTATCTCCTGGGAGCTACCTGGAAGCAACCCAAGGAACTGATTCATAGGCTTTAAAAGCCTCCCTTTCCCACTTTCTACTTTGGTTCCACAATAAAGCTCTCTATATAAAAGATCTGACTTCTCTGCTTCTGTATGTAATCTCTTGAGCCATGCAAACATGCTCACCTCCCCCATCCAAGATTCACTCTAGTCATTAGTCAGCAGCAGCAACAGAACACAAACACTGCCCTCCCCTTCCTCAACCCCTCCAGCTTCCATATCAATATTTCATATGGAAGAGCTCCAAATGGAAAACAGAGTGGCCAATGAGGCAGCCAGACTCTTAACTGCTTAGCTCTCCTAGGCCTGCTGGGAGACTGCCTGTCTGGCTACTTATCACTTATCCCCACCTCTACTCCTGATTCCCTAGATGAGGGAAGAAGTAATAATTAATAATAATTATGATAATGACTAAGGGCTAGCATGTATGGAGGCTTTTAAGGCTGGCAGAGTATTATTATTATATCCCCATTATATCCTAGCAATTCTGTGAATTTGATACTATTATTATCTCCATTGTGTACATGAAGAAATAAAGGTTAAGAGTGATTAAATGATGTGTAGGGTCAAATCTGGGTCTTCCTGACTTAGTCTAACATCTTATTCTCTATACTACCTAAGGGGCAACACTCATGGAGGAGAAAAACAGCCCCGAGAGGGGAACAGAGGGGAAGTTCTAGTTTCCAGAGGGCAGTGAGAAGTAGGTAGCTTTCAGGGGCAATAGCAGTGGTTGGAGTGACAAGAAAAGTGTCTAGAGGGGCAGAGACAGCATTGAGGAGGTCAGGGAAGCTCTCAGTGGGGCAGAAATAACACTTGGACAGGGAGCTAGTGGTAGGGGATAGAGCCTAGAGGTCTGGGAACTCTTCCCAGAAGGGGACAGGGCCATGATTAGAAAGGCAGGAAATTTTGCCAGAAGATAAGAACAGCACCCAAAGTGTTGGTGGTCTCTTGTTCAGAGGGCAATGTCAGCAATCAGTAGATTGATGCTACTGAGGAAGTCCATCCAAGAGGCATGGGAAGCTCTAAAGAATGAAATTCTGAAGCTGCAAAGGGTTACAATCCTGATGAAGAGAGAAGGAAAGGAAAAGCAAGGCAAGAGAATATGCATTTATTTAGCACTTACTATATGCAAGTGGGCAACTAGTTGTCTCAATGGATAGGGCACTGACTTGGAATGAGGAAGTCTTACATTCATTAGTTCAAATCTGGTTTCAGACACTTACTGTGTGATCCTGGGTTTGCCTGAGTTTTTTCATTTGTACAATGAGCTGGAGAAGGAAATGGCAAATTATGCCAGTATCCAGTCCCCCAAATGGGTTTTACCATTTGAGTCAGCAAAACTGTCATGTACTGTGCTTTTTTTCTTTTTTTTTTTTTTTTACAAATATTATCTCATTTGATCTTCCAAACGCCATTATTATTACCTCCTTTTTACAACTAAGAAAACTGAGCCAGAGGTGAAGTGATTCACCCAGGGTCACAAAACTAGTAAAAGCATGGGTCTGGATTTGAGTCTTGCTGATTCCAACGCTCACTGGCAACAATGAGCAAGCAGAAGTACTCGACATTTAGAAAAGAGCAGAACCAAAAATGACTACGTGAAACCAGAGCCTAAGAGGAGTGAGAAGAACCAAAAGAGGACTGCCTATGGGCTGAGTGTAAAACAGCAGGCAAAACCCTAGGGCCATCCTGAGCTAGACAGAAAGGCAGGAGAATCCTGCTTTATGTGGTCTGTGCTGCTCAGGCCACATTTGGGGTCTCTGTTCAACTCCGGTGCCCTGTTATAGGAGGGACATAAACTGAAGAGTGTCCAGGAGGGTGAAAGGGTCCAGATCAAGTTATAGGAGAACTGGTAGGAGAAGTGGGTTGTTTACTCTCAATGTCGTATTTAAAGGGGGTTCTCAAGTGGAGAAAAGGGTTAGACTATCTCTGTTTAGCCCATAATTCCGAACTAAGGGCAATAGGTTAAGATTTAATCTCATAGATTGTGAGGGCAGAAACTTCCTTTGCCTCTTTTTGTATCTCCAGCGCTGAAGTGATTAGCATACAGTAGGCATTTAATAAATGTTTATTGACCGACTCAATGAGTAAGAATTGTGGTAATAATAGACTTTATGTAGTGCTTTAAAGTTTGCAAAGCAGTTTTTCATGTTCTCTCATTAGATCTTCATAACACCCTAAGAAGTGGATGCTATCATTGTCCCACTTTATTGCTGAGGAAACTGAGGCTGAGTGAGGCCAGATTCTAGCTGCAGTAAGGTGGCTCTCCCTTCTCGGGGGTCTCCGAGCCAAGGCCGGATGATTTGTTTCCACGTGTCCAATGGCGGGCTTTCAGTCACGGTCAGAGTTAAACTGGGGAGTTAGGGGAAGGGGCCCCGAGGTTTGCCCCTCCCCCAGCATTTTAAAAAGCTTTTAAGGATTAAGGGTTTAAAGGAATTTTCTCCTGACTCGGACATTCTGCTTCAGTAAAAACAAAAATAAGAATCCATTCAGAGCATAAATATTCAGAAAACAATGCAGGCCGGGCTCAGGCGCGCTGCAGGGAAGGGTCTCCTTATAGCCTAGGGCTATAGAGTCTAGCACACAGCAGGTGCTTAATAAAAGCTTGTCGACTCGATCTGGCTTTTTCTATCGGGAATTAAGGAAAGACCGAGCTCACGAGCATCCACCGGTCTCCCTCGCTTGATGGGAATGAGGCGATGTCAGCGTGCCGTGCGCACGCGCAGCCGCCCGCAGCAGGTGCTTGGGCCCAGGACCTCTGGCGCGCGCTGAGTTTTCCACCTGGTGCTGGCAGGAGGGCGCACGCGCGCTCCCTTCTTGCCCCGCCTCTCTCCACCCTGGGCTCTCGACCCCAGTTCAATGTGCTCCCTTCCTTCCCATTCCGCCCAAGCGCCGGTGGCGCGCACAAATACCGCCAGCAACTTACGTACAAGCACGCGACCCGCACCAACTTACGTACTAGCTCGCTCGAGTCCCCCCTCCCTCGCCGGCTCTGACTGCGTTGCCCAGGCAACCGCAGTGCGGTCTCACCTGAGCTTTGCGCCTGCGTCCCACCGGCCGGCCCCTCCTCCCCTCCCCTCCCCTCCCCCTCAAAGCGGGGAGCTCCGCCGCCCCCTACTGAGTGAGTATGGACGCTGAGCCCCGGCGCCGGGGAACTGGGGGAGGGATCAAGGAGAGGGGGAGGGGCGGGGGGAACCCCATATCATCGCGAGGGAGACCCCGACCTAACAGCTCCAGCCTGCCGCGCCCAGGCGGCGCCCATCTGCAGCTCCGGATTTTCGTCCCGCCCCTCCCCGCTCCTCTCCCTCTTCCCTTTCCCTCCAGCCTTCTCCATCCCTCTCTCCCACTCCTCTCCTGCCTTCTTCCTTCTATTCCTTTTCTTCCCTCTACTCCGTTCCTTTTTACTATCCCTCCTCTCATATTCTTCTTCCCCCTTCTCTCCTTTTCTCTAACCTTCCCCCTTCCAGATTTTCTCTGATCAGCCCTCATCCCTCCTCTATCCCTCCTCTTCTCTTTCCATCTCCCTCTTATTTTTCTCCTTTTCCCTATCTCTCCTCCCGTTCTCTTCTTCCTCCTCTCTCCCTTTCCTCTATGTCTCCTCCCCTACCTGTATTCTCCTATCATCCCTTCTCTCCCATCCTTCCATCCCCTTACCCCATCACTCCTCCCATCCTGCTATGTCCTGCCTCCCTCCTCCCCGTACCTCTCCTCCTCCTCCCTTTTGCTTCACCCCCAACCCCTGCCCTTTCACCCTCTGTCCCAGTCTTTGCTCTCCCTCCTCCTGTCTTTTCTCTGTCTCCTCTTTTTATCCTGTTTCTCCTTCCTGTCTATGCTCTCCTTCACCCACATTGGAGCCTCCCCCACTCCCTTCTTATAAATCAAGCCCGCTCTGGTAAATATGTGGCATTCTGCTCTCAAGAAGGAAAAAATGCAAGCACGACACACTTTTACATTTATCTGCATTAACATTATTATCACCATCATTATCTTCAGTCTAGACAGCCAGCAAAACAATAAATTATCTGATTTCTAGACTCTGCCAGTTTTGGAGGTGTAAATGTTCCCAAGGAAAATTTAAGGGATTCAAGCTAATTTCAGCTCCCCTGACCTTGTCCGGTCTCACCTCCAGCCTTCAGGAACAGGGCCTGAAGACAAATCTGAGTTCAAATGCAGTCTCCCTTACTAGCACTGAGATCCTGAGCAAGTCACTTAATCTCATCTGCAAAATGGGGATTAAAAACAGCATTAAGCTTGAAGGGATATTGTGAGGACCAAATGAGATCATTTTTAAAGGACATAGCTAACTGTAAAGCTGGCACATGGTAGGTGCTACTAAATATTAAACATAAGTGTTCTTATTCCCTATTTGCTCCCATTTTCTTCTGCCTCCCCTTCATTCACATCTATAAATGGCAGTTTTCAATCTATGGTCTTACAATTGATGCCCTTCTCTTCCTCTCTCTCTCTCTGTTCTCCAGGTCTCCTTCCTACCTACCCTCAAGTCTTTTCTTCCATCCTTGGCCTAACCCTGTGCTGTTTCCCCAAAGTTCAGTTACAGGATCCTAGAAAGTCCCTTCCCTAGAACTGGAAGGGATCCTTGGGGTGAACCACCATATTTTACAATTCAGTAGTGAGATTTAAAAATTTGGCCAGACACACACGATAGCATCTCACCACTGCAGGGGGACTTCAAGCACTTCCTCTACCTCTGAGCCAGTGTCTTTTCCACTTTGTCCCATCTCCCTGTGTGCACCCTGCATCCCACTGACCTGTCCCTCCTCCCCCATAATCCTTCTTTCCTATGTGCCTTCTCTTTAACTCCTTCTTCCCACTCATCCTGAAGATCCCTGTTTCTAGTCATCTTCTGTTACTATCTCCTCCTCTGTCCCTCCTTGTGTCTTCCTCCTCTTACCACCCTCTGTCCAACCTGTATCCTTTTCATCCTCCTCTCCACTATCTCCACCCATGCCCTTCTCCCATCCTGTCCCTCCTTCTGTCCTCTTCCTCCTACCCATTCCCTAACCATTGCCTCTGTTTTTTCCTCCTCCATCTTTTCCTCCCACTCATTCTCTTCCTCTGCAGTTCTCCCTTCTCTCCCTCTCCATCTCCATCTTTCTCCATCTTCATCTCTCTCTCTCCATCCCTCTTTCCTCTCTTTATCTCTAATTTCCCAAACACTTGATGGGGGCATTGGGGAGGACAATCATGCTTCAAGTAGGGAAAGAATTAGCTAACACTGTAATCTTTTTCATCTCAGATTCCAGGAGTCCTCCCATCTCCCCTAGTCCTTCGCTTCCTCCTCTCTGCCCATTCTCCTCCCCTTTTCCACTTCTCTCATCCTATTCCTGTCACCCCCCACACCACCTCCTGCCTCCTGCCTTTGCACTTGGCCAAGCCTCCTCTCCCCGCCTTCCCCATCCTGTGGTCCCTCCTCTTTCCTTGTCTTCGCCCATCTCCTGCCACCACCTCCTCTTGCTCCTCTCCACCCCTTTGCTGGGTCCCACCTCCTCAGCCCCGCTTCATCTTCTCTTCCTTCCATCCCTCTTCTTTGCCAGTCTGTCCCTCCCTTCTCCCCAAGTTCCACCTCCCCCCATCATCTTCCCATTCCCAGGGTGCATTGCTTTATTTGGACCGGTAGCTCTGGGAGATGAGCTCTGGCTGCACAGACTGACCTCTGAGGACCAGAGAAAGGGGAGGGGGAGAAGGGAGAGCCCAGCCCAGCCTTCCCCTCCCCTCCTCTCCTCTCCTCTTCCCTCCTCTCCCTTCCCCTGCCCTGCCCATGGGCCACCTGCCCCAGCAGCTGCAGGAGAGGAGGAGGAGGAGGAGTGAGAGAAGGGGGAGATCCATCTAAAGGACAAAGGACATCACCCTCAGGTGAGCTGTGATGGGGAGGGCGAAGTTGTTAGCAAATCAGATCGGAAAGGCAAGCTGTCGCTGTCCCGTAACCCCCTCTCACCTGACACCCTTTACGATCGCCCCTTCCCTCTTTCAGAATATGGGGCAGTGTTGGAGGGCATCTGGGTACCAGGAGCCAGGGAACTGCCATCTCTCCCCCCAAAAACAATGCCGGCCTCGGTGCTTTCTCAGCTCCTTTGGGAGGCAAGAGATAGTTCAGTCCTCTCTTCTGCGGCCGTTTGTGGGAGCCGAGCAAAGATAATCTGGTCCTCTTTGAGCCCCAAAGGGATGATGTGTTTGGGGGCGCTTGTCAGCCCCAGCGTGGGGGCAGGTCGGAGAGACAGCCCAGCCCTTTGAAGTAAACGTCAGCCCTTTCCGGCTGGGTGGGGGTCCTGCGGGGCTGAGGGGCTTCCAGTCTAGGGAGGGGAATGGTGGTACTTAAAGCAGCTGCCCGGAGATGCGCGCATGGAGGAGGAGGTGCCGGAGCCGAGCCGGACGGCGCCGTCCCGGTGCTCGCGGGCTGCCGCCCGGGGCTCTCCGGGGTGACCGAGGCTCCCAGGGGAGCCCGCGGGGGCCCGCAGAGGCGGGCCAGCCCTTGGGGTGGGCTTGCAGGAGGGCTGCGAGCCGCATTGCAGGTGCCCGAGAAGCTGCCAACAGTCTGGCTCTCTTTGTCTAGGAGGGAAAATATTTGTGGCAAAATGTGCCTCGGAGGGTGCTTGTTACTGCGGGGAGGGTCCTCGGGCCATTCCATCTTTTTAATGCGTTTGAACGTCGCTGTGGAGATTAGCGCCCTCCTGGGCAAGTTGCGCTGCCCCCCCTTAGGGTGAGTATCCCTTCCTGGCCTGCCTGTGAACCTGGGGTTGGGAAACAAAGCGCAACGCGGACCATCGGTCATCTGCGAGCGAAATCGCGCCGGGCGGACTCGGTGCGCTCCGGCTCGGCCCGTTTTGTCAGCTGGCTGCTTCCAAAGGGGTTCGTACTGCGATGGCATCCGGTCTTCCCCGATTAAATCCCGCAACTGACTGAAAAGGAGTACCGATCCCCCCGCCCCAAAAAGATACTCCTTTCCTGCAGTCAGAGCTCTAGGTGTTGGCAAATGCAGATTTCTGAACATAGGCTTTCATTCTTTGCACAATCTAAAAAAACTAGGACAAACTGATGGCTAATTTTGCTCTTTTTAAGAGTTTTTAAAATTTGGGGTACTTATTTATTATAAAAGCTGTTGTCTGATTACGTCATTTCTTTTGCACAATAAAAAGAATCACCTGGTTTTTCTTGGTATTGCTTTTTTTTAAATAGGAAAATCTGTTGAAATTGTTTGATTTTGCTAGTCCCCAATCATTCGGGGCTTTGTATATTTGCCCTAGCCAAACTTTTATTTTGCCTGACATCTTTGTGAAAGAATTTTTTATATGTCATTTTAATGGGTTTTTATAGTTTATCTGTTACTTTTTTTCCAGTCTATAAATCTTATGTATATATTAAAGTGTAATATTGAAAGAACACCAAAAAAAGCAATGCTGTATCTATGATAGGATCCTATTAATAAGATGTATCAAATGGAGCATAACAATCTTAGGTTCTAAAGTGCTATAAACCAAACCCAGACACCTTCTGGGATGGCACTCCAAGCTTCTGCAGTCACCGATGGGAAGTATAGAACTAGCTGAATGAGAGATATTTATCTTGGAAACTAGATTTTGTGGTTATGTTGTTTTCCTAGGGAAAAAAATCTTTGATTGTTCAAAAGAATTATCACATATATTATTCATTTTGAATTTTTCTCCCTATTTTGACATTGCCAACCATTATCCTATTGCTTCAATTCATTTGTGGCAAATTTAATGACATTTTAAAAGAGTTATTCCTTTGCTGTAACAAAGCATTTTTTCAGATTTTTTTTCTATGATCTGTAATTTATTTAATGAAGGCCATTTGCAAGAAGGTCAGTTAGAAATGGGTAATGTCTGCTTGCAGCTGAAACTTTGGAGTGGTTCCAGGACTGGTTTCAGTGACCCTATTTTCTCCATCCGAGCACCAGAGGGTGCCACTGTGCCCCCTCCATTCATTAATGCACTGTTTTAGGTAACTTATTCTCCTGTACCTAAAAGCACCCCACCTCCCCATCCCCACCAAAAAAAATCCAAAAAACAAACCTCTGCCCCCCCACATACGTACCTGAAGAGTGCAGTGATAAGATAAGGAATATGTATGGTATGGAGGACTTTTTTTCCCTAAATAAAATTTGTGATTTATTCTTTTTGAGTCAACAGATAGTAAAAGTCAGTAAATTAGTTTTTTTTAATTAAGTTTCTTCTAAGAGATTGATAAAGGGTCTCATTTTATGATGGTGCTTCTCTTAATTGTTCTCTTTGCTTATTATAGTTCTCTATGTGCTTCTCCCAATTGTTCTCTCTGCTTATTATCGTTCTCTACATCTGGACTTTTGTCATGAAAATCACTCCTATGATAGATAGGCTGTTCTAAAAGACATGGAGATTACACATCAGCATTGTTTTTATCAACATAGCAGAAATGTCTGATGAAGCATATTCACTGGGTGTACATGAAAGACAGGTCAGAGTTATGCTGGACAGCATGTCATGGGGATGAGGGCAGAAGTGAAAGTCCTATCAGTTGGAACTCCACTCTTGTCTGTGACCCTAAACACAATTCTTGGAGATTCAGTTTCAATTGCCAAATAGGGTTAATAGTACTTACTGTACTGTTCTGTAGGGTTTTACAAAACTTAAAATCCTCTTTGTAAATGTCAGTTTTTATTTATTGTTGAAGAGGTTAAGTTTAATTATAACTTTTTGTGGAAGAAACTATCATGTGTGGAATATATTTAACATTTATGGAAAATATGACTTGGAAACAATAGTAATAAACCTTCTCTATTAGAATATATGTTCCTTGACAGTAAGAGATGGTATGCCTTAGCAGAATGCCTGACATATCCCTGGGCAAACGTGTAATAAGATAAGGCACTGCCCTGCATGGCTCTTACTCACCATCAGTAGCATTGGTGCTAGAAGTTGCTATTCCATTCCATTGAAGTCTTATTCCAACATCATCTTATGTCACGGTCGTGACTGGACTCTCAGTGGCTCTGCCAGCAAGGTTTTAAACTCTTATAGCAATTCCCAAGTCAAAACGGTTTCCTTTATACTACTAGCAATAGATTGTATTGTTTGTTCTGAGTTCAAAGAGGCTCACTATCTTACCACCCATCCTTCACTGACTGCAGGTGATAAGTTTTGCAGTCCCAGTAACTCTCAGAGACCATCTTCACAAGTTGTAGAAGTTTTGGAGTCTCTGAAGGAATATGTTCATTGACAAAATCACGAATTCTTGAAGCACCAAAATAACAGATGACTTTTTCACTCCACATGTCCTTTGAAGGAAATCATATACTTGTGCAATGGGTTATTAGAATCAGGGCCCTATTCTGTGACCCCAAATTAACTTTGTTCCTACAGGAGGTGTTCATGAATTGCTTGCTCAAAGACTTTTGTCTTGTTGGCCCCTTGCTTTAACACAATTTAGCCAAATGATGACTTCATCTCCTCTTTCAGAGGGAACTCTGGATAGAAGCCCTCGCATATTGTTCATGTATATCTGAACCTAAAATGTTGGGAACCATGGCATGTAGGATTTCATTGTATTTAAATAGAATGATGCCTTATTTTTATCATTCATGTTTGTGTCTGTAAACCTTGTCTGAGTGGGTACAGAAATGGGAATGGGCTCTTTGCTTTTTTAGTTGATTATGATTTATCTTTCTGTTTTTTTTTTTCTGACCTCTGAGCTAAAGAATGCATTATCTGTAAGCAAAGTGCATTTGTCTTTCCAATCAGCCTGTACTCTATGGCCTGACTCATATTTCCTCTACCCTGCTCCCATTACAAGACTCCCTTTGCTTAGAAGCCTTCCCTAGCTTCCTTTTTCTTTACCACATCAATGTTAAAAAGCTTCTACAACCTGCATACTTTGGCCCCACTTTACTGTTATTCTCCACTGTTTCCAGTCACATCCCTGCCTACCACGGTGTGTGGTGCTGTTCCCTCCCATAGTTCCAGTCATTTCTTTCACCTTGAATGCCTTCCTTTTAGCTGCCAATTCATCTCTTACTCACCTTTCAAGCCCAGATTAAGTGATACAGTAGATAGAATGCCAGATTTAGAGCCTTTCTCCACTCCTGCCTCTGTTACTTTGTGAACATGCGAGAGTTACTTCCCTTCTCTGAACCTCATTTTGCTTAGCTATAAAATAGACATAATAATACTTCAGTAACCAGCCCTCACAAAATTATTGTGAATTCCTCTGTAATGTAACCAACAAATGGTATCCAGAGTCTGTGGGAAGACCTCAAAGGAGGGGGAATCCACCATTTCTCAAGGCAAAACATTCTGTTTTGGGACAGCTAGAATTGTTGGGAAATTTTCCCAGATATCAGGCCTAAATTTGCTGTTTCCAATCATTGTTTTAGGTTATGTCCTCCAAGACCAAACCTGTCTCCATTAGGAGGCAGCTAAGATGGTATAATGGATAACACTTAAAATCAGGAAAACTCAGTTTAAATTTTCTCAGCTTAACTTCTTACTTAACTCACTTAACTTCTGTCTGCCTGTTTTCTCATCTATAAAATGGGAATAATTAAAATAATTAAAATACTTCCCAAAGTTCTGAGATTAAATAAAATATTTGTAAAAAAGAATTTTTTTACAAGTTTTATTTTTTACAAATAATATTTGTAAAACACTTTATAGATGTTAAAGCGTTATAGAAATGCTAGCTATTATTCTGTTGTTGAGTTGTTTCAATCATGTAACCCCATTTGGGTTTTCTTGGCAAAGATGCCAGAGTGGTTCACCATTTCCTTCTCCAGCTCATTTTACAGGTGAGGAAATTGAGGCAAACAGAGTGAAGTGACTTGCCCAGGTTTACACAGCCAGTACATGTCTATTGAATTCAGTTCTTTCTGACTCCAGGTTCAAATTCTATCTAGGAGCCACCTAGCTGCCATAGTGGCTCTTGTTATAAGAGCCCTTCAAAGATAATTATAGCTCTTTCAAGTCTTGGGTTTATCCTATGTGAACATGCCCAGTTCCTTTAAATGATCCTCTGTGTCATGAACTTAAGATTCTTTGCCATCCCATTTGTCTTCTGAATGCTCTCCTGTTTATCAATGTGCTCTTTAAACTCTGGACCTAGAACTAAATACAATACCCCAAGGGGAAATGGGATCTGACAGGGCAGAGAGCAGGAATGTTTCCTAGAGGGGGAGACTTTCCTAAGGCAGCTCAAGATCGAATCCATTCTTTGGACCACTCACTTAGACATGTCATAAGAGTCCACTAAAACCCCCAGTTCTGCTATATTTCCATCCTTTTCCAATCTTAAGATTATTTTTTTTGGGGGGGACAAGATTTTTTCATTGATAGAATTTCATCTTTTTAGATTCATCCCAATGCAGGAGCCTTTCAGGAGCCTCTGACATCCAGACTCTGTTAACATCCATTGTGTTACCTCTTCCTCCCTGACTTGATAGTATCTAAGAATTTGATAAACAGGTCATCTATGTCTTTATCCAAGTCACTGACCAAAACAAAAAAGCATGAAACAGCATAAGGCTAAGTAGATTCTTTGGAGATCTCCTAGCAGGAGGCATCCTTCCATGTAAACAAGGAACATTAACAAATATTCTTTGTGTCCAGCTATTCTACTGGTTCTGTATCTTCTGTATTATCATCTAAACCATATTTCTAAGGATGGTATTCCATATTCTAAAAAACTCTATTAAAATCTAAGTAAACATCCAGTTTTCCCCTCATCTACAGTTTAATAATCCTATCAGAAAAGGAAGTAATATTTGTGTGTCATCATGACCTGTTCTTGATGGAACCACATGAGTTCTTTGGAATCACCACTTCCCTTTCCAAATATTTTTCATCTTTCTTTTTGATAATTCTTTCTAAAAATTTTCCAATAAGCAAAGTCAAGCTCACTCTATTTTCTTGTAAAGCACTTTGCAAATTTTCAAGAATGATAACGAAATATTATCTATTGTTGTTGGTATCATGCTGGTCTTCATTAATGATCCTTCCCTTTAATTTAACTTTTACAGCCTGGACCACTTGGTATAGCATCAAATCATAGGCCAAAATATCGAGGACACTGCAACCATAACATGCCATATAGGGCAGGAGATGTGCTATATTCTCCAGGAATACTTTAATCTTAGAATTAGAATGGATCTCAGAAGTTATTGAAAGCCTATACTTGAACAAGTATCCCTGCTAGATGTCCACTCAAGGAGACATTCAGCCTTTGTTTAAAGGCCTCTGTTAAACTTGGATCCACTTTATTCTGAGTCAGTCCACTTTGTGGTTCAATCATTTCAACCAATGTCCCATTCTTTGTGACTCCATTTGGTGTTTTTTTGTTTTTGTTTTGTTTTTGTTTTTGTTTTTTAGCAAACCTATTGAAGAGATTTGCCATTTCCTTCTCCAACTCATTTTATAGATAAGAAAAATGAGGCAAATAAGTTTTAAGTGGCTTGCCCAGAATCACACAGCTAGAAAGTGTCTCAGGCTAGATTTGTTTTATTTATTTATTTGATATTTTTCCCCAGTTACATTCAAAACAAAAAAAAATTACATTTGTTTCTAAAATTTTTGAGTTCGAGGTTCTCTCCCTTATCCCCATCCTCAATTGAGAAACCACTTGTGAAGTTATGCAAAACATTTCCAAAAAATCATATTGTGGGGAAAAAACATAAATTTTCTACTCTAATATATAAATAAAATAAAATAAAAACCCTCAAAAAAATTAAATTAAAGAGAGAGAGAGAGAGAGAGAGAGAGAGAGAGAGAGAGAGAATGCTTCAGTCTGTAATCAGACACAATCACTTCCTTCTCCAGGTATGGATAGGATTTTTCATCATTAGTCCTTTAGTCATAGATGATTGTAATGACGAGAATAGCAAAGTCATTCACAGTTTGTCATCCCGAAACATTGCTATTACTTTGTATATAATACATTTCACTTTGCTTGAGTTCATGGAGTACTTTATAAGTTTTTTTTTCTTCCTGAGAGCATCCTGCTCATTATTTCCCATAGAACAATAATATTCCATCATAAACACATATATTATTGAGTCATTTCCTAATTGATTAGCATCCCCCCTCAATTTCCAATTTTTTTGCCTTGAGATCTGCTGTGAATAATTTTTGTACATATAGGTCATTCTCCTTTTTTTGGAACTCTTCTGATATTCATGCCAAGTAGTAGTGGTGTTAGGTCAAAAGATATGCATGAATTTATAGCCTTTTAGGCACAGATCATATCACATGATCATTTATCAATTGGGGCATGGGCTATTATTTTTTATAAATTTGACTCAGTTCCTTCTATGTTTAAGAAATGAGGCTTTATCAGAGAAACTTGCTTTGAAATTTTTTACAATTACTATTGCTATTTCTCCTCCCCCCATCACCCCAAAATTTATTCTGTCCTTTCACCCTGTCCTCCTTCAAAAGTGTTTTGGTACTGAACACTCCCTCTCCCATATGCCTTCTCCTTTATCATTCCCCCTTCCCATATCTCATTCTCCTCCTATTTTCTTGCAGGGTAAGCTAAATTTCTGTACTCCCACTGAGTATGTATATGTGTATGTGTCAATTCAGATGAGAATAAGGTTCACTTTCTCCCCCTTTCCTCCCTCTCTTTCCCTCCACTGTAGAAGCTTTTTCTTGTCAGGCTACATTTGAACTCAGTCCTTTCTGACTCCAGGACTGGTGCTCTACTTTCTGCACCATCTCCCTGCCACTTTGGAGTAACCTTATTATCTGAAGGTTTTTCTGAAGTAAAGCCAAATTTTACTTATTTGTAACTTCTAACCTCTTCCTTGCTTTCCTATTACTATTGAAGTAACCACCAGCCTTCCTCCCAGTCACCAAGGCTTCCAACCTAGGTAGCTTCTTTCCCCTCTTATTCTTTCTTACCCCTCAAAACCAATCTCTTCATTCTGTCTTTATACACTCTCCCTCCCTGACTCTGCCACCATCTTGGTACAAGCTCTTATCATCTTAAGCCTAGACTATTGAATCACCTGATAGTTGGTGTCTTGTCTGAAATGACCCCCATTCCACTACATCTTCCACTAAGCTCTCAGACTTATTTTCATAAGAAGCAATTTTGAGCATGTCACCACCCTTCCAAGCCAATAAACTCCAATGGCTCCCTATTACCTCCAGGATCAAATGTGAAATCCTCTGTTTGGCTTATAGCTCTTTACACCTGGACCCCCTATCTTTCCAGTCTTCTCATACCTCACTCCCCTTCCAGGAATTCTGTGATCCAGTGACACTGACTTCCTTGCTCTTTCTCACATTTCCCAATTCCAAACATTTTCACTGCCTGTCCCCCATTCCTGGAATGTTCTCCCTCTTCATCTCCTGTATTTAAGTCCCATCCAAAATCCCACCTTCTCTAAGTAACTTGCCTAGGGACACATGGTTAGTATGTATCTGAGGCCAGATTTGAACTCAGGGAGATAATTCTTCCAGGCTCCAGATGTGGCAGACCATCCATTATCCCACCTAGCTGCCCCTGACACATAGTGAAGTTTTAATAAATGCTTGTTCACTTAACTTGATATTGTACCTAATTCTGCCCTTAAGGCTAAACCGAACAATCAGTTCTTCTATATAACAATCCTTTAAACACTTGAAAGCATTTTATCTTGACTCCTTAGATCTTTTTTCTCCAGACTAAACATTTCTAGTTCTTATAATTTATCCTCATGACATCACCCCAAGCCCATCCAGGTTATATTCCTTTGTAAACTTCTCAAGGCAGTCCAAGTTCTTAGTAGCTTTTTACACTGCTGTAGCCCAGTGGCTCTTAATCACCTTGTCATCCACTAAAACCCCAAGATTGTTTTCAGAGGGATTGTGTCTTCTCCCATCTTGTACTTGTGAAATTGATTTTTTAATCCAAAAATAAGACTTTCTGTTTGTCTCTATTAAGTTATTGGATGAGATTCAATATTCTCTCTCGTCAGCATCTTTCTGTGTCCTAACTCCATTATCTGTGTGTTAGCTTAATCGTCCCTCCCAGGTTTGGGCGATCTGCAGTTTCTGTATGGATACTGACTGCAGTGATTTTACCTAAGCTACTGATTAAAAAAACAACCACCAAATTACATAGAGGGAAGGCCAGATCCTTTCTGCTGCATATTGTCTGACCTGCTTCCAAGGCGACACCGATGGCTGCTTTTGGGGTCTGCCCTTTCAACTCGTTCAGAATCCACTCTGACTCTCACTAATTGACAGCACACCTCCTTGTTCATAATAGTGTCATTCTAGAAATTATCAAATATTTTGCTAAAATCTCAATTAACTATAGCTCAGATGTATTGCTTCAATCAATCAGTCTTATAACACTGTCAAAAAGTGAACAATGATATGAGTCCAGCATGTCCTGTTCTGGATAAAGACATTTTGATCAATATAATCTTCTCATAGTCACTCACCAGCTCTTTAATAATAGATCCTAGAATTTTGCCAGGAATTGAAGTCAGGAGGCAGTTGCTCCATAAATTGCTGGGCTTGAAATTTTTAGTTCAGATTTTTGACACCTTAGCTGGCCTCCTATCTCTACATATAACAAAAGAATCAAGATAAATTTAAAACCAATAAAAATTTGTCATATTGAATACTAAACATAAGCTACAAAGTAAAGAAAAATATATTTAGGTCCTGTAATTCAGATGTTTTCCAAAAATTTACATTGTTTTATCCAGACTGTGTTTTTTTATTGAATCTTCTTCAGTGTTCCTGGTTTTTGATGTGCTCAGTAAAGTCTAAAAGCTATTCTGAAATGGTTCAGTAATGGCCACAGTGGTCATTGTCATCAATGCTTCCATTCACCTTCTCGAGCTATACATGGAAATCAACAAAATATAGTATAGTATAGCTATATACTGTATAGCTGGCTATATAGCTATAGTACGGCTCTATTATAGCCACATACAGCCCAAGGAGGTGAATGGAAGGGTGTGTGACATACACACACACACACACACACACACACACACACACACACACACACACAGTAGCACTAGCTCTTTTTTTTTTAATTGAGCACTTTATCCTTGTACATAGAATCTATCTGTCCCCTGCATTGCAGAGGACAGTTTGACAACACAAAAATGCAAATGAAGGTGTTTGCTTTTCTAGATGATTTGTCTTAAGGGGGACTTGTAGTTCCTTTTTCTTGCCTTCCTGACACATTGAGCTCTCCTCCTGAGCTCCCGTCCCCATCACTAGCTTGCAGTGGGATGTTTCAAACAGGACGTCCCCTAGGTATTTCAGATTCCACATGTCCAAAACAAGTACCACTGCCCTTCTCTACCCTGTTCTGAAGCAACCATTTCTGTCAAGGTAACCTTCATCCTTCCAGGCCCCAGGATTGGCAACCTCCGAGTCACTCCTGACTCTTCACTCACCTTAGTCTTTATTAAGCCTTTAGCGTGTACAAGCACTGTGCATGCACCAAGAAACCAAATACAAAAGGATGTTGAACCTGACCCCATTCTAATAGCAGAGACCTTAGCTATGGAGGGATGATGACCAAGGAAAGGTGAGATAGAAGATCTGGGAAGTCACAGAGTTGGTGAGGCGCAGTGATCGTGATGATTGGACTAAGGTGCTTAGAATAAGAGCGGGCAGCAGAAAGCAGTGCCCTGGAGGGTGGCAAGGCAAAGGAGTGAGCTGAGAGCCTCCTGAGGCCCGCTTTAGCCCTTGCACATCTCTCACATTCATCCCTTTCTGCCCACTCCTGTGGCTACCTCGCTGGTAGAAGAGGCCGATAATTGGTCTCTCCATCTCACTCAGGTCTCCCCTCTCCAAGGCAGCTTCTTCTCAGCTGCCAAAGCGATCTTCCTAAGGCAGGTGTGACCATGTCTCCCCATTCGGTATTCTCCAGTGTTTCCCTGTTACCTCTGAGGTCTAATACAGACCTCAGGTTGGTCTTTAAAGCCCTTCACTAATAGCTCCTACTTACCTCTAAAAAGTTTAATAAATTTGATTCTTCTACAATTCAGGCAAGCTGGCTACCTGGTTGTCCTTCACACATGTTGTTCTATTTCCCATCTTTGGGCCATTGTTCAGGTTGCTCCCTGTGCACCTAGAATGCATTCTATCCTCCCCTCCACCTCGTAGAACACTCAGGGAAGCCTTTCCCTAAAGCTAGACTCAAAAGGCACCTCTAACATGAGCTTTTCTTTCCTAATAATATACCCAGAAGTTGCTGCCTTCCTGAAAACCGTCATCTTGTATGTATTTTACTTACAAGTGTACACACTGTCTCCCTTGATGTAATGACAGCTGCTTAAAGGCAAGGAAGGACTGCTTTGGTTCAGTCTGTGTCCTCAGTGCTCAGCACAGAATCTAGAATATGGTTACCATTTAATGCATGTTTGGCTTATTGACTTCAAAGTCTGGTTTCAATCTCCCCCCTTCCATACTGAGAAGTTGTTATTCTCCTTTACATCCTCTACTGTCCAGCTAACCAAATCTTTGGGCCATTTGTCACATACCACTCCATCTCTCATTTCCTTCCTTCAAAACTCAGCTTTGCTGATCCTCCCCTTCTGGTGCCTTCCCAGTTACCTGTATTTGTTTTGTAGCTACATGTGTACATGCTGTTTCCACCAATGCTCTCTGCCAGAGGGACTGTTTCATTTCTATATCCCCTTTGTGTCCCCTGGAGCACAGGGCCTGCCATATGGTAAATACTTCAGAAGAAAAGAAATAAGACTTTTTGATTGAAAACGTATCCAAATGTACCTTCCCTTGTTCTTAGCCCCATGTCTGTGAGAAATTTATTTCTAAACCATATCCTCATTAAAACAAATCCAGCATTTGAGAGGGAAGAATTTGAGGGGGACTAAGAATGTGTAAAAAATACACCAATGGTTTTTAGCTACATTGAGGAAAAGAAGAAGAATGCTAGGGTAGATGGAAGCCCAATAACTGACCAGGAAGAGAGTAGAGATACTCAGTTGTTACCTTATTTTTGTTTCCTCTCCCATAAAGCTATGTTTTGGAAAGTACTGAAAGAAATGGATAATAGGGAGATATGCATCCAGGCTAATTAAGGAAAAGCTGTAAGGCCATCTAGCTAGGCCCAGGTCAAAGCGGGGAAAATGAGTAGATTCAATCATTGAGCCACTACCAGTGACATATGAAAGACAAGGAAGTTCATTGGATAGGAACAGAGGAGGCATATATATGTATATATATATATATTTTTTAAATTAATTATTAACAAGTTATCAGTGAAAATATATTCACATTTAAATGTGTTCATTTATATCCTTCTTAAAAAATAAAGATCATGTTCTGTGTTTTCTTTTGAAACATGACGAAAATGAAAGTGTTTTGCAAGACTGTACACATATAATCTATATCAAATTGTCTTCCCAAGGCAAACAGTTGTTTGTTTGGAGGGGTTTACTTCACATTGGTTTAATATGAATAGAAGTTAGATTATGACATTGTCTGACAAAAGATTGAACAGTTTTGCTGATTGAAAGCCCTTAGGATACACACACACACACACACACACACACACACACACACACACAGCACAGATGAACTCTCTGGGAGAGAGGAAGAGAATTTGGATCTAAAAATTTAAAAAAACAAATGTTAACTATATCATATTGCTTACTGTCCTGGGGAGGGGTGAGAGAAGGAGAGAAAAAAATTTGGAACACAAAGGTTTACAAAAATGAATTTTGAAAACTATCTTAAAGCATATTTGGAAAAAATAAAATAATATTGAAGAAAAAATAAAAAAGGAAGTGATAATAAAAGTGATGGCATAGAAAATAAACATTGGAATCTTTAAAAAAATTCAAAAATAAATTATAACATAAAAGTTTAAAAATTTACCTATAATTGAAAAACATTTAAAAATTTTAAAATATTAAAAATCAGAGAGAAAAATAAAAACCATGTGAAAGACAGAATTGTGGAGAATAAGAGAAATATTACAGGAGTGGAGAATGCCTGATATTGTCCCAAAATAAAAAAAAAGAAAGAAAGAAAGAAAGAAAAGAATGAGGTTTGCAAACGATAGACCGGTAAGATTGTCTTCAATTCTCAAATGTATTATTAAAAAAATGTTTAGTGTTCATATAGAAGAGAACAGAATGATCCCAGGAAGCCAGTAGGAGTAATAGGTCAGGGGAGTACTGTAGATATGCTTTGCTGGGATTTTAGCAAAGCATTTAAAAGAAGTCTCTCATGCTGTTCTCTTGGGACAGATGAGAGATGTGCTATGTTAGTGAATTTAAAGAGCATTCATTCCTGATTGAATGCTTACACACAAAGACTCATCACTGAGTTCAATGTTAACTTTAAGGAATCTCAGAACTGAATAACCTCAAGGATCTGTGCTTGACCCTCATCAGGTTTCATTTTTTTTTTTTTTTGTCAGTGATGTGAACAAAGGCGTAGTTTGTTTTATCATCAAATTTGCAAGTCATACAAACTCAGAGGAATAGCCAACACATTGGATGACATTTCTTCTTGTTCAGCAGTTTCATTCTGACTCTTCATGATTCCATTTGGAATTTTCTTGGCAAAGATATTGGAATGGTTTGCCATTTTCTTTTCCAGCTCATTTTACAGATGGGAGAACTGAGGCAAACTGGGTTAAATGACCTGCTCAGAGTCACACAGCAACAAGAAAGTATCTGAGGCCAGATATTTTCTTGGAAGAAATACTGCTATTTCCTTCTCCAGATCATTTTGCAGATAAAGAAATTGAGGTAAACAGGATTAAGGGACCTGCCCAGGGTCACAGAGCCAGTAAGTATCTGAAGTTGGATTTTAACTCAGATCTTCCTGATTTGAAGTCCCATTGCTGGCCCTTTGAGTGTCATCCACAAGAATCCAAAAATGTACTGACAGGCTAGAGCATTGGGCCAAATCTTTTTAAAAGTAATTTTTTTTCAGGCAACAAGTATTTTTAATTAACCTGCCCACTAAACAAATAAAAAAATACAACCCTGAATAAAGTCCTCAGTTCATAGCTCCATAATTCAGAAAAACAAATTCTCATTCTAGCCACATCCAAAAATGTACATCTCTTTTTGCATTTTCAGTTCCTCACCTTTCGGGGAGGTGGTCAATGACATATACTATTTTCACTCTTTTGATCTTGTGGCTAAAGTCCTTCAGATTTGTTTCGTTTCCTACAATACCCTTATATACATCATCCTCCTACTTCTCCTGACTATATCCTTGCTTAGTTCCTAGAGGTTGGGAAAAAGTTAGATTTAGAGTGAGAAAATCTTTCATTGAAATCTCCACCTATCAAATATTCATTAACTATGTCACCATTGACAGAAACACACATACACACACTCATGCCTCTGTAAACCTATCATGTTAACTATATGTGATGATATAATTTATATGCTATATATTTAATATTTGGATTGTTTAAAAAAAAAAAAAGGAGCACACTAGGTGACCAGTGGATAGAAGGCTAGGCCTGGAGTTAGGAAAACTTATCTTCCTAAATTCAAATCCAGCTTCAGATACTTTCTAGCTAAGTGACAAACACATCACTTAACCCTACTTGTCTTATTTCCTCATTTGTAAAATGAGCTGGAGAAGAAAATGGCAGTCAGTCTCTAATGTCGCCCATTTCATCATTTTTTATGGCACAGTAATTTTCTGTTACATTCATATACCATAATTTGTTTTGCCATTTCCCTTTTACAACAATCCTAGGAGGTAGGTTCCATTTTTACCATCCCTATTTTATAGATATGAAAACTGAGGCAGACTGAGGCAATGTGACTTGTCCAGGATCACACAGCTTAGAGATCACAGTGCTGTGGCTAAAGCAGCCATCATGTAAGGGACGGTGCCTGAGATCTTGTTCTTCCTCCAAATCAATACTTCTCTTCTGACTGGCTGACCATTAACTTATTTACCCAACTTGAAGAAACACTGAGATTTTCAAATGGAAAATCAATTGGCTGCAATCCAAGCTGTCACATCCAAGAATAGAACAGCACCAATCAAGGCGATCTGAACATACCAATGCTTTGGTTATTGTAATAACACCACCTAACATGGAAATCGCACTTTAAAGTTTGCAAAGGGCTTCTTTTATATAATCTCATTGAATCCTCACAACCTTAACCTGTAAGGTACATGTCATTATCCCCATTTTACAAATGAGGAAACTGAGGCTGAAAACAGTTACTGACTTCCATTCACACAGGCAGGTTGCAAACAAGATGGTGGCTGCTGATTCTCTCCTGACATTTCTAAAGGTCTTGAAGGATGGTTTTCTCATTCTCATGAGCCCTTTCCCCCACTGATTATCCTAAGCCAGCTAGACTTAGCTGTTAGGAATGAGTTTCACTAAGGTGGTCTAGGTGGTCTAGTCCCCAGCTTCTTAAATTGTGGGTCGCAACCCCATATGGGGTCTCATAACTAAATGTGGGGGTCAGGTAATTATGATTTGCTGTCAGTAAATGTTTGATTTTATATACTTTCATACCCAGAGTCATATAAACATTTTTAAGTTTAAGAAGTCTTTGGTCTAGTCAACTGCTCAATTATGTACATTTATTAAGTACCTACTATATGCCAGGCATTATGATGGCAGTTCAAAGAAAGGTAAAAACAGCCCCCTCAAAGATGTTCACAATCTAAACAGAGGGACAGCAAGCAAATCAGTTTGTACAAACAAGTTTTCAGAGGACTTTGGGGGGCTAGAAACAAAGTAGCCCTTCAGCAACCTTGGGCTTTACCCAAAAACACTTCTGTATTTTGGTTAGCTCATTTCTGATATACTTAAAAGTGTCCTATTTGATATAGAAATACAAAACATTGCCTGGAAAGGGCACCCACTCTTGAGTTCAAGGGCCAGCATAGTCAGTCACACTTGAGTCCATGTGATATAGCCCCCAAAGTGCTTTGGTTGGTGCCCCTTTCTGCTCCTCATGGAACCCTCACAAGTACCCATCAGTCAGAGGAGAGCTTTCTGTCAATCCAAGTCTGTCTTTCCTTCACGTGGCATGTCTAGTTTGCCCTCAGCCCGATAGATAAACCACATCATCCATTTCAGGAACGCTCCTACGACAGAATCCTCTGTTCCTTTCTACATTTGCAAAGTCTTTCCCTGATTGGGGGCTAGAATGAGGGGTGAGGGAAAAAAGAGGCTCGGCTCTCCTTCCTCCTGAGCCATCTTTTCTCAGGAGCTTTGTGAAGCGGCTGACCAGTCTCTAGGATGTGGACTCTAAACTGATACTTTCTCATAAAGTACAGCAGGTTTTTTCAGCCCAGTTCCAATAGCCTCCTGTGTTCAGATCCCTCTTTAAATTATGGAACCCCCTCTTACAAATGAATCATTAATTGGCACATTTATAAGTGAGGGATAGAAAGCTCTTTGGGGGAAAAATTCTTTCAGAGGGTTGAGTTCTGCAGGATACTCTGAGAAATCCTGAAACATGCAGAACGCAACTTTTACAATAAAATAAAACTTATGTCCTGCTTCTCCCTCTCCTTCTGCTCTTCCCATGCCAAGAAGGCTATAGGATGATGATCCTGCATACTTTTATTTTTGCCTCTCATTCTCCTGTCTTCATATGTTTCCCCTGAATTATTGCTGGCTCACAATGGCACATTCATCTAGGCACAAACGACACCAGTAAGACAACATAGAAATATTTTGTGGTAAGCAGTGTAGCAGCCGTGTCATCCACTTTGCATCCCTCCCATACATTTACCTTCATGAATGTTCTTAATCTGATGGAAGGGATCTATTCCTGGGTAAATGTTGGGCAGGGGATTTCTTTTCTCTTCCATGGGCTTTAATGAACTTAGTTTCAGAAGCAGGATTTTATGGTTCTGAGAGTTCTTTTGTCCCATGACACAATAAAGAATCATTGTGAGTGAAAAGAATTTATGGGTGTCAAACAATCTGAAATGCTATTAGCAAACGTGCTTTGTTTGGTCCTCTCAGCACACAAAATTCACAGAAAGAAAAGTATTAAAGAATTGAATGATCCATGTTGGGATCGTCATATCGTTAGAAAGGGCCAAGCATCTCTAGATGAACACTGAGGAGCTGTCCAAAAGTAATTCCTGAAAATGAAGATCTAGGAACATGGTAAATGATGTTTTAAAGTTTATGGTATTAAACATATTCATTTGAAACAGTTGAGGGTGGGAGAAGGATCTCTAAAGCAATTTCTTTCCCATGCTAAATATTTTGTGATCAAATTCCCGAATGTACAATGCTATTTGGACTGCTCTAGTAACTTTAAAGATAACCAGACCCACTTACATATAGTTTTACAACAATTAAAAATACAGAGGCCTTTAATGACCTACCCATGGTGACAAGGAAAGAAAGCCCCAAGTTTCCTCTCCATTGCAAGTGAGGGCACATTACAACAAGCTCTTTTTTCCCTTTCAGAACAATTACTTGACCTTCAGATACCTAGAGACTTTTAGCCGCTGTATTCCATTAAGTCTGAAGTGGAAATAGGAAATTTTACTTTTTAGGCCAGAAGATCCCAAAGAGCAAATGTGCCCCAAGAAGCATGTGTATGGCATCATCCATTAGTACACACCGTTCTCGCTCTTAAAGCCTACTCTCTCACTTGAGTGACTCAAAATAAATAAAAGAAGCCCCAATCCCATTAGTTAATATCAGTAGGGTGAAGTGTTTTTAAGGAAGGAATGCTAAAAATAACTTTAAAACAATGGAACATGTTAAATACATATGGTAACCTTCAAGTATGAGACTTCAGAAATTTTTCCTATTCTTGTAGAAGGAAAAAATAAAGTTTTATTTTATTCAGAAGTCCATAACTTCAGTTTCTCAACTGATAGTGAGTATAGAAATTTGTAACTTAACATAATCAATTAACTGCAGAACTTTAGGCACCCATATTTTAATTATTTTGATTTTTATCACTCCCTTCCATTAGAGGAAAGCCTCATTAGATATGGCTATTTATTTGCACATGGGGTGTGAAGCTCACAAAATCGTTGGTGTAGTGTACTCATTAGTAAGAAGAGAGCCTGTTATGTAGATGATTCTTATGGACAGTTTAAAACGTTTTGACTTCAATAAGTCAGTGCTAAGAGTGCTGAGCAGATAATTAATAGTAGGGTGACTCTAGGCAAGTCATTTAACCACTGTCTGCCTCAGTTTCTGAATGTGTGAGATGGGGATAAATCATAGCATCTACCTCCCAATACTGGTGTCAGGATCAAATGAGAACATATAAAGCTTTGTAAACTTTAAAGTGCTTTATAAATACTAGTTGTTATTATAATAATTATTAATATCAATAATCATAAAAACAAATCTAAAAAGAATTGCTAAACATCTTGAATAATATCAGAGATTTAAACAGGAAGAAGAGAGTGTTACCCTGGGGGTTGCTTCAGAAGGGGTTAGTGAATCATGGAGGATGCTACTTTCAAAGAGCAGGTGATGTAGTGAAGGCTCCATAGGTCTATATCCTATCTCCTTTCTTCCCCCAGAACCAGTCCTCTTCCACTTCTCTCCCCCAGTGAGGACTATAAATAGTAACAAAGAGTTATTATGAAAGGAACATGTCATCAAGACAAATCATGCTGATGCTCAGTACCAGTTCCTCATTTTCTGAGCCTGCCGTAAGACAAGAAATATTTCATGTCCATTCCTCTGAATAAGCCAGTCAGATTATTTAACTTCACTTTGATGGCACTAGAATGGTTTTTACATTATACCTCAACATATTTCTTTAAACTGTCTGCTTTTTTGGTTTGACTTGGAGACACAATGCCATGTTTACCTTTATTCCTTCCATAAAACAGGCTTTTTGTCCAAACTCCTTATCCCAAGGGTGACCTGTCCCTCTTGAGATAGTATGAGACAAAAAGGCTAGAGATGAAGTGTCTAGAAGGGAGAATGAAATCAACAGACCTATTTTAAAATTGTATCATGTCATATTAAAGTCCCTATAGATTCTCAACAGCGGGACTGAAGGATATGTATAGATAGCTGCCCTCTCCCCTGTTTTCTCTAATCATTTCTATGGCAATTTCAGTATTGCTCTGACTGGCAGCTCTCTTGAGATTATGTCCCCCTGGAGCAGGAGGAAATGGCTGTAATGTGGTCTGAATCATCACTGACAGCATTTGTGATTCTTGTAACAGATGAGGTCAGAAAATTACAGGAATGCTATTAGGAGGAAACAAGATTTTTTACTTTACCCATCACACCTATTATCTGAATTTTTGGCATTAATTGGAGCCATTCTTTTCATTGCTGTTGGTATAACCTCATAATAATGGTATAGCCTTGTAATAAATTATGACCAAAGAACTATACCAAAACTTATATCGTGGGGAATTCCCAGCTTTTTCAAGCTTCTTCTAACATAGGAACAATTTGCAACATGCCTCTTACCACCATACACAATAGAAATTGTACTATTAGTATCCATTGAGGAAATATATAATTACAAAAAGCTAATATCAATTCAGTAATACTTTTAAAAAAATTTTAATTATTTGTTTTTATCATGATGCTTTTAAATTTGTATATCTTATCACATTAGTATCTCTATACCTTTGAAAACCAATGAAACATCATTAACTTATTTGTGAATTCATATCTGGATTCTCAGATCCCTTGCAAAAACTACATTGTTCAGAGTCCTCAAGTTGTCCTAGAATATATTTCAGCATAGTATTTGTCTTTCAGGGAGACGTATAGAGGCAATCTTATGGAAAACATAGCTTTTTTTCTCTTGTTAGAGTTTTGCCTCTTTACTAACTAGAATACAGACTTGATTTGCTAAAGAACTTTCATTTTCTTGCCAAGGTCAAATCTTTTGCTCATTCTCTTTTCCCTCATCATTTTCTGCAAATTGTTCTCCAAATCAACCCCCTTTTCGCTTTAATCATTATTTTCTGGTTCCTTCCTTGATGCCTACAAGTTCACATATCTCTCCCAAAATTAATTAGGTCCTACTGTTCTCTCATACTATCATCCTGTATTTATCCTGCTTCGTACAGGGGAGGGCGAACGTCCACATTCATTTGCTTCTGGATAATGAATAATTCATTTCTCAGCCCTTTACAATCTGACTTTCAAACTCATGTGGACATGTATGGAATTCACTCTAGATTTGAAGAAAGTAGATTTCAAAAGATTCAGAGAAAAGACAGGATCTCAAGGACTAAAATTCTATAGAATAGGTAGTCTAGAAGGAATGGGAAATGCCCAAAAATGAAATTCTAAAGACACAAAGGAAATTTTTTTAATATAGAGAAAAAATGGGAGATGGATGAAGAATCCAATGTCTCATACAGGAAATTAATCAACCAACTTATATTCAAAAAAGGAATGTACAGAAGATGAACACAAGACCTGATATCAGGAAGTGAATAAAAGTATTGACATAATCCTATAGAAATGATATGAGGGGTCCCAAAATTCTGAATGAACTGAGGCTGGCAAAGATGGCTATGACAACAAAAAGAGTTTGGTGTGTCGGTCTTTTTAAAATCTATATTCAAAAAATGGGAGGCGCAGAGAAGAAACAGTATCTGTGCTAAGATAACTGCCGACAAGGAGGGAAGATCTATTTGATTTTTTTTTCTTCTATTTTTTTTCTGCTGAGGAGAATGACTTTTGTATGGGAAACTATAGCTAACAAGAAGTTGATACTTCAGACAAACAAACTGAAAAAATAACTGTTTGAATAATCTTTAAGATTTGCAGAGTTCTCTATAAATCTCTCATTTGATCCTCACAACAACCCCATTTTACAGATGAGGAAACTGAGGCAAGGACTATTAAAATGATTTGCCCTTGGTCATAGAGCTGAAGCCAGATTTGAATTCAGGTCTTCTAGTCCAGAGCTTACATAAAATAAGTGAGGAGATAGTAAAGAGTACCTAGTATTCTAGTATTTGGATGAGTCCAAATCACTAGAAATAAATAATATAATTGTAGAGAATTAAACAAATAAAGGGTGCCACAAAATCGGAGAAAGACAAATGTACTCATTTTCAAAAGAAGGAAGAGAATGGAACCTGAAAACTATAGACTAGCAAGCCTGACTTTGGTTCCTAAGAAGATTCCAAAACAGATCACTAAGAAATTGTTGTGAATATATAGAAAGGGAAGAGGTAATGCCATGAGACTTCATTACTCCAGCCTAACTTCATCTCCTTTTTTGATATGATTATTAAACAGTGGATGAGATTTAGCTATGTCATGGATTTTAACAAAGCCTCTGATGTTTCTCTCATACTGTTCTCCTAGAAAACATGAGGGCCTAAGGAATAAATAATAATTATGCAATCTATTGGATTTGGAGCAGGTTGGATGTCTAGACTCAAAAAGAAAAATTGTTTGTGGTTTCAGTTTGGTATGGCAGGAGTTCTTCAACTGAGTAACCCAGTTCTCTGGGCTTGGTTCTGTGATGATTTGATAAATACCTTGGATAAAACCATCGGTGGCTCTCCTGTCCCCTTTGTAAATGACACAACTTTGGGAGAGATAGCTAATAGCTTAGATAACAGAATCAGGATCAAAAAAATGGTGGACAGCCATTAAGTTGAATATAATGAGATTCATTAGTAGTTGTTTTCTCATTTCAGTCTTGTCTAATTCTTTGTGACCCCATTTGGTTTTCTTAGCAGAGATACTGAAGTAGTTTGCCATTTCCTTTTCTAGCTCATTTGACAAATGAGGAAACTTAGGCAAATGAGTTAAAGTGATGTGCCCAGAGTCACACAGTTAAGAAGTATCTGAGATCTTCCTGTATTAAATCTTCCTGATTTTAGGCTAGACTCAGCAGTCTATCCAATTCACCACCTCATTGCCCTTGAGATCCATTAGAATCGCATGTAAAATCTTATACTTGAGTTCAAAAAAAAAAATTCAGATACAAGAAGATAAGGCTTGGTTAGATAGCAGTTCTGAAAAGGATACAGGAATTTTCATGGTCAGCAAATTCATAAATTGACATTGAGAGGCATAGCAGGAAAATGCTCTTTTTTCTTTTTTCTTCTTTATTATAAGGTATGACCCTCTGAACAGAGGATGAGGGAGTGATATATTGGAAAATTTGAGAGAGATAAAAACAAAAAGCTATCAATAGAATTTTAAAATAGATTTTACTGATATCTTTTGTTTTTACATTGCCTAGATTTTCCCCAGGATTCCTCTCCCTTGTCCTTCCCAGAGAGTTATCCCAAAATAAAAAATTTTTAAGAAAAAAAAAATCAGTAAAACTGATCAAAATATATTATCCTGAATCTGTGGGCTCTTAACTCTGTAGTGGAGTGGGACAAGATGTTTTCTTACTTTTCTTCTTCAGGACTAAGTTGTTTTGGAGGGTTTTTTTGGATTTGTTTCCTATTTTGTCACTTGCATGTTTTGTAGGGTTGTTATAATTGATATAAAAAAAGCAAAAATTTTAAAGAAACAAAAAAGAGAAGCAAAAAGGAGGGATAAGATTCTGACAGTCTCACTACATACTTTGTCTTCATCACACTATCTATGGTTCCAAATCAGTCAGCCACCAAATATTTATGAAGTGACAATGATAAAATGAAGAGAGTCCAGGGATCCTCCTGCTTTATTTTAGTCCATATAAAATCCAAAGGAATTGGAGTTTTTTGGCCCAGAGAGGGGTTGGGGAGGATATAATGGGAATCTCCAAGTAATTGAAAGGCTGTTACTTGGTAGAAGAATTAATTAAATTAGGATCAAGGGATCAAAACACAATAGATTTTGAGATGAAAGAGACCATCTAGTCCTCCTTATTCAAATGAGAAAACTGAGTCTCAGAGAGGACAAGTAACTTGACCAGTGTCCTCCAAGTAGTAAGTGGCTTGTTTTTGGCTCTAGAGGACAAAATCAGGAGCTATAAGGAGAAGGTATGAAATGGCACTGTCAAGCTTAATGGCAGAGCAGATGTCTGAATAATTAGAGCTGTCCAAAAATAGAATAATTTTTGCAAGCTTACGATCTCAGGTACCCCAGTGGAAGCAGCAGGAGGTTATCCTTCCTGGAAGGTCTTCATTCCAAGAATAGATGACCACTCATTGGCTCTGTAACAGTGGAGGTTTCTTTTGAGTATGGGCAGGACTACATGGCCACCAGGGTCCTTCTTTTTCTCACATTCTGCAGTGCATCACTATTTCAAATTGTTCTTTCCAAATTACTTCTTTGCCCAAACTGACATCATTCTTTACCTTTGTGGCTGTCCGTCACAACTCCCCTGACTCTGGATCTCTCTCCTTTCTGGACCGGTCTTCTTGTTTGACCATTGCTTCTCAGTGTTGTTTGTTAGATCAAGGATTTGTAAATTTAGATATGACTCAGAAGTCATCTGATTCAACCCTCATATTTTACAGATGAGAAATTTGAAACTCAGAGATTTTAAATGACTCATTCAAGATTGTACAAATAGTAAGCGTCAGGATTTGAACTCATAACCCCTCATTCTAGATCAAATATTCTTGCCATTGCGCCACATAGATATCACATGCCTTTTTTTGTCAGTCAACAAGCATTTCCTATGTGCCTTAGGAAACTAAAGCAAACAGAGATTAAGTGATTTGTCCAGGATCATCCCTCTAATAAGTAGCTGAGGCTGGATTTGAATGCAGATCTTCCTGACACCAGTATTCTAACTATTTACCATAGCCGCCTCTCACTGCCTAGTTTCCTTAAGAAGCAAGCTTACAGTTTGAGAGAGACAACATCCAATAACTATATACATAGACCCTTCACTTATGTGCACTCCAAGACCATCCTCAGCTGATTTACTTTCTCTCTTTTCTCTCCCTCTTTGACTTCTTTTGTCTTCCATGGATTCGATTATCATTTCTACAGATTATGCTCAAGGAGGGGTGGGAGGTATGTAGCCTCATTCTCCTGTGTTCTGGCCCTACATCACTAATTAATTGTTAATTAGATATTTCAAAGTGGATCATAAATTGAGAATCAAAAGGCTCCTGATCTAAGCCTGCCATTATACAAATAAGGAGACGGAGACCCAGTGCACTGGAAAGACTGGGGCACACAGGGAGTAAATGTCTGAGCCATAATTCTAACCCTCTTCTTTCTGTTCCCAAGTCCAGTGCTTTGCCCTCTGTGCCATGCTTCCTGCCAATGGCTCACAAGCCTCTCAAAGTTAGCATATCCAAACTTTGAATTCATTATCTCTCCTCAGAAACCACCCCCTTTTCGGAAGTTCCCTATTCTTTTCAGTGGCAGAACCATCTTTTCAGACATTGAAAATTTGGTACTCATTCTTTTATACCAGCTCTCCTCTCCCCCATCCCACCTCTCTTCTCAGTTGCCAAGTCTTGTTTTTTTTACCTTCTCAAAATCTCTTGCATCTGTTCCCTTCTTTACTCAGTGATCCCACCATGCAGGTCCTTAGCATTTCTAGTCTCAAATAGTGCAATAGCCTCCTACCTGTCTCTTCTCCCATCCCATATGTTAGTGGTAACTGCCAAAAGGATCAATCAGCCTATCCCCAGCACTTCCACTCCTCTGGTGGGTTCTCATAGCCCTTTTCTGTACCTGAAATACTCTCTCTTCCCTTCCCCTCCTCAGTTTTCCTGGCTTCTCTCAGGTTCTAGCTAAAATCCAAGCCCTCCCTTTCATGCTAATGCCTTCTCCTGGTGATTACCTCCCATTCATCCTGTGTACTTCTTGTTGGTGTCTGGTTGTTACATATTGTGTCCCCCTTTAAACTGAATACCCTGAGATCAGAAATGGTCTCATGCCTTTCTATGGCAGGTGATGACATGATAGAGCCAGGAAGATATGAGTTCAAATCCAGTCTCAGACACTTGCTAAATACAAGGCCCTGGCAGAGGCCCTTGACCTGTCTTTACCTTTGTTTTCTCAGCCATAAAATTAGGCTAATATCAGCACCTGCCTCCCAAAGTTGTTGTGAGGAGAATATCTCCCTTGTTTGGGTTGTTTTTCTTTTAGAGGTACTTTGCACAGTCTCTGGCAAATAGTAGATGCTCTATAAATACTTATTCTCATCACCCATCTTGTTACATCAGTGCTTGGCATGATGCCTGGCACATAATAGGCACTTCCCCAAGACTAAATTGTGAAGTGCTGTATAGAGTTTCTTACACTAAGAAATGGTCAGAGGATATCAACAGCAATTTTCAGATGAAGAAATTAAAGCTATTTCTAGTCTTATGAAAAAATGCTCTAAATCGTTATTGATTAGGGAAATGCAAATTAAGACAGCTCTGAAGTATCACTGTACACTTCTCAAATTGACTAAGATGACAGGAAAAGATAATGACAAACGTTGGGGGGGATGTGGGAAAACTGGGACACTAATACATTGTTGGTGGAGTTGGGAACTGATCCAACCATTCTGGAGAGTGATTTGGAACTATACCCAAAGAGCCATCAAAGGTGCATATCCTTTGACCTAGCGGTGTCTCTATTAGGTCTGTACCCTAAAGAAATCATAAAAAAGGGGAAAAGACCCAGATGTGCAAAAGTGTTTGTAGCAGCCCTTTTTACTAACTGGAAACCGAGTGAATACCCATCTCTTGGGGAATGGCTAGATAAGTTATGGTATCTGAATGTTATGGAATATTATTGTCCTATAAGAAATGATCAGTGGGAAGATTTTCCAGAGGTCTGGAGAGATTTACATGAGCTGATGCTGAGTGAAGTGAGTAGAACCAAGAAAATATAGTACACAGCAACAATAAGATTATTTTTGTCGCTGCTGTTGTTTTCTTGCCTTTTTCCCCTTCCATTTTTTCCCCCTTTGTCATTTGGATTTTCTTATGCAGTGTAATAGATGTAGATATCTTTTCACATAGAGATTGTTTGCTGTCTAAGGGAGGGGAGAGAAAGGTGTGGGATGCAGAGTATTGCAGGGTTCAATATTGAGGACTATCTTTGCATGTATTTTGAAAATGGGAAGATATTAAAAAAAAAGAAAAGAAAAGAAAAGAAAAAAGCAAATAACCAAAAAATCTTCAAACAACCAATGAAGTATCAGGTCTGTGTCCAATTACACATGCACATGCATGCACAGGGAAAGAAAGGTGCATATATATACACACAGATTATTAGTATTATTGTTATTACTTGTAGTGGTGCTTAACACTTAAGAATTTATGCCCTATAAGAAAATATACTTATCCTGCATCTCTCTTCCTCACTTACATCTCCCTAAATCCCTAAGCAAACATTACAAATTATTTTTTTATTATAGCTTTTTATTTACAAGATATATGCATGAGTAATTTTTCAGCATTGACAATTGCAAAACCTTTTGTTCCAGCTTTTCCCTTCCTTCCCTCCCACTCTTTCCCCAAGATGGCAGGATGACTAATACAAAACATAACAAATTCTTAAAGCAACTCCCTATCCAGCTTCATTATCCACTTTCCTCTCAGTACCTCAGTCTCCTCATATGTAAAACAGGAATAACAATGTGGCCATCAACATATCCAACATATAAAGGACTGCTTGCCATCTAGGGGAGGGGGTGGAGAGAGGGAGGGAAAAAAAAATCGGAACAGAAATGAATGTCAATATAAAATATTAAATAAAAATTAAAAAAAAAATTTGTGGCCATCTCTGAGTGGTAGTAAAAAAAAAAAAAAACACTTCATGTTATAATAATGATTTTCAATGCTCTGAAAGTATAGAATGCCAAAAATAATAACATAGATAACCCTGTTGTTCTGGAGATAGATGAGTAAAGTCTGCAAGATCTATCTCAGCCTTCTTCCTCCAAGACGTTGTTCATTTTCTTGTCTTTTTAAAGTTTCAGCTTTGGTTCTTAAAATAACTGCCCTCAGCCCTCAAAAGAAAAATTGACCCAAATAAATCAAGCACAATCCCACTAGGAGCTGGAGTTGCTGCAAAGGCATTGGCAATGTCCTGGGATCCCACTTTAGGTCAACCCTGGCCAATTAGGTATCCTAGACTCCACTTTATATAGTAATTGAGCTACACAACTAAATTTATAATTTGCTCTAGCCATATCAAGATGACTTTAAGTTCAAAAGAAAATCAAAGTTATTTTTCTTTAAAAAATGTCTTTTATACATTTAGATCTAGAAATGAAGAAAGTATTGTATTAAATTAAAAATCTCCCAATTTGGATCTCCATGTGTTAATAACATGTAGGGCTGATGCCAGTTCTTTGGAACTTGGAGAATTGATGGCCTAATTAGCCTCTAGCTTTTAAAAAAAACTATTTTTCAAGTGTTAAAAGATGCTTTCAAAGTAAAAGGTAAGTTTTAATCTCCCTCAAGACACCATCTGAGTAGCTTTGTTCCACTTGTCTCTTTATTTAATTAAATCAAGGCCAAATCACTTGAGTTTTCTTGGTCTCAGTTTCTTCTTCTTTAAAATGGGAATGATAATAGTACCTAAGTCAAAAGGATGGTTGTATGGATTAAATGAGATGACTTCTAAAATGCTTTGCAAACTTTAGAACTGATGATGAAGCATCTGGATCTGCCTCCAGAGAAGGAACTGATAATGTTTGAATACACATTGAAGCATGCTCTTTTTCATTTTCTTTTTTTCATTCTTTTTCTCTTATTCAAGTCTTCTTATGCAAAATGACTAATATGGAAATGTTTTAAATGATTGCATGTGTATACCTACATCTGATTGTTTACTATCTCAGGGAAAGTGTAGGACAGGAAGGGAGAGCTAGAATTTGGAACTCTAAACTTTTAAAAATGTTCTTACTTGTTTTAATATGTAATGGGGAAAATAAAATATATTATTAAAATGAGTCAGAAAAAAATTACATATGCATTTTAGCTAATATTATTATTACTAATGTTAAGAGAGTGAGCAAATTATTTAATTTTATATTTTCTTCTCTAAAAGAATACTAACAAGCCTAATGGTATAATTTAAAGGTACCTCTGAGACTCTTGGAATATTTGGGAGCTTATTTAATTTCATATTTTCTTCCCTAAAAGAATACTAACAAGCCTAATGGCAAAATTTAAAGGTACCTCTGAGATACTTGGAATATTTGGGCGCCATCATTTGGTTTCAGAACCAAAGAGTTTGGATGAATTGTAATATCATGGCAGTAATAAACATTCTAATGTACAGCAAGTACATTTCATCCATTTATCTCTCCAACCGTGGGGAAAAAAAACATACCTTCCCATTTTAGCACAATTCTATATTATATTTGGCTTTGCCAAAACTTAGCCTAGATATTTCTGATTTCATTCATTGGGCAGATCTGCCAACTCTACCTATATAATATAGTAATTTCCTCTTAATTCCACTTCAAGTATCCAGGGGTCTGATCACATCCAAGACCTCAAATAACCCTGGAATCAAAATCCTCCAAAAATCATAAACTAAACCACCTCTATGATCCCGAATTCTAAAGTCCTTTTTTCTGAACATCTTCTGCTCACCATCCCAATTGAACTTAGGGAAATTTGTTTTGCTACCTTTCTAACTGGGCCTTTGAGGCCATTTTTTGTTCCTCCTTTCACCACCACTGCTAAAATGCTGTCCCCATAGTCATTGGTAACTCAAGGTATGTCTGGATGGGTGACCTTTTTTCTATCCTCATCTTCCATGCTCTTCATGCCAATTTTAGCATTAATAATCACATCATCATTCTAGGTGTCCTTAGCCATCTGACTGCTATTTCTGGCTCCTCCTCTTTCTTCCTCCCCTAAATGCAGACATCTCCTATGGCTCTATCTTGAATCCTCTCTCTTTTCCTCTATATTCTCTCCTATAGAGTCCTATAGGATCCACTGTTTGGCATATTATGGTTCCCAAGAAGCATTTCTTATTGATGAATATTTGAAGGCTTTTTGAATAAAACAATCAAATGTCTGCTAAATTTGAGTTGGAAATAACTCCAGTAGAACAGTACAAATTTCATTCAAGTAGGACCAGTTAGAAACTTAAGTTCAACTTGTTCTAGGACTACGCTTCTCAGAAGCTGCTCAGGGTAACTGGGTTACATAGTAGATAAAGTGGTGGGCATAAAGTCAGGAAGACCCATCTTCCCAAGTTCAAATATGACATCAGATACTTACTAGCTCTGTGACCCTGGGCAAGTTACTTCACCCTCTTTGCCTCAGTTTCCTCATCTGTAATATGAGCCAGAAAAGGAAATGGCAAGCCCCTTCAGTATTTCTGCCAAGAAAACTCAAATGGGGTCAGGAAGAGTCAGATATGACTAAAATGCTTCTCAGAATAAAAGCTATGTAATACTTTGGTTAAAAGGGTCTTAAACTTTTAGAAGTGAGAAATTTTATTATCAGGCAATCAAAAGCAGATCCAGCTTTTAGCTTAACACAAAGCCTGCCGGAGATAGAAAGAATTTTAGAATTTTAAAAAGTAGTATCATCACCTTTTCAGATGGTAGCTGTGAATTAGTGTAGACAAGATATTTTAGATTTCTATGGAATGAGTAAATTCTAGCCCATTTAAATATTATTGTCTCAAGTCAGTTTCTAAAAGTTGGAATTTCTTATCCTTCTTGCAGATAGGTCATTGATAAAATAATGTTGCAACTTTTAAAAATCCAATTCTTCCCTTTCTTATTAATGTCTTCTGAAGAGAATAATAAAAACAAAAGAAAACAGAGATAAAACTCAAATCCATCCATTTTGCTATTTGTGGGTAATTTGAAGAAAATGATTTGGCAAAACACTGAGTCAATAGTGATTCATTCAACAAAATTTTTAATACCTATATGTGCCTAGTATTGTGCTGTGTTGGCATATAAGGGAAACATAAGACATGGTGGCTTCTGCCTTAAGGATGCTGCTATTTAATGGAAGATGAAACTATTTCCTGAAATAACTAGAAAATAGTGCATAGAGTACCAGGTCTGAAGTCAGAAGAATCATCTTCCTGAATTCAAATGTGACCTCAAACAATATGAGATTCTATGCAAGTTACTTTACCCTGTTTGTCTCAATTTTCTCATCTGTAAAATGAGCTGTAGAAGGAAATGGCAAACTGCTCTAATATTTCTGCCAAGAAAACCCCAAATTGGGTCAAAAAGTGTTGAACACAACTGAACAGCACCAGTAGCAAAAACAATAGTATTACTAAGTGGCTGGGTAAACACTCTCAGTTCAGTGGGAATTGACCCAAAAAAGGAAATCAACTTGGGCTAGAAGTAGAATAAGCAAGGAAAGCAGCATGATGGGCCCAATCAATCAAATATTTATCATACACCTACTGTGTGTCAGGTATTTTGCCATAGACTAGAGATAGAAAGGCAAGAGTGAAATAAGCCCTCAGTGGACTTACATCCTAATGAGGGAAGACAGCAAGAAAATAATAGATATGCCCAGAACATGTACAAAACACATTAAGAGAACATTAAGGGGATGAGAATGGAGACACTAGTAAATGAAGGGACCAGGAGATGAGACCAAGGCTTCCAAGAGGCACAAATGAGCAGAGCACAGGGAACCAGTGCAGGGGGAGTCCATGGAGCCCTTTGTGTAAGGCACAGGATGCCGGTATGACTGGCTGTTAGACTGGGGAAGGCAAGTAAGGTGTCCTAGGGCTGCAAAGGTAGGATGGGCCTGGGATATACCCAGGATTTGTACCTTATCCTAGAAGAAATGGGCAGCCATTCCCCATTCTAGAGGAAATAGAAAGGAGCTTATTGGGAGTTCAGCTGGAACAATGTTTCAGGAAAACGATTCTGACTGTCGCATGGAGGATGGGTTGGGGGAGAGGACTTGATGAGAGTGACCTGCCAGTACATGTGACGAGGGAAACCCAGTGTAAAAGATGGAGTGACTGCAGAAACAAGGTTTGCTGATGGATTCAATATGTGTGCAGGAAAAGCAAGAGTTGGAAGAGGCAGATGCCCCCCCAGGTCAGAAACCAGCGATTGGAGAAAGGGGAAATGGAAGCTTTGAAGAGGCAGGAGTTGTGAGACCAAGATCATTCGGTTTTGGACATGCTGGATTTGAGATCCCTGAGGAAGGCCCTTCACAATGTCCAGTGGGCAGATTTAATCAGAGATTTCAGTGTCGGGAGGAGCCATGGAGGTCATCCAGCCCAACTCATCTCCTGATGAGGAAGCTGAGACCTGGAACCATTAAGTCATTTACCCAAAGTCTGGTGGTGATTAAGGGGCAGAGCCAAGCCTAAGCCCAGCCTCTGACTCCAACCCTAACATCTTCCAAGGGCACCAGACTGCCCCTCAAGCTTGTGTTACAAACGTACTTTCCGATGGATCCTTGGACAGGGTGGATTGAGGCTTCTCTTCATTTGGGCTTCACTTAGCTGAGGTGTTGCTAAAGGAGAAAACAAGGTTAAATGGCGGCAGCATATGTGGAAACTGAAAGCAAGACCCCCAGTGTGATTCTTGAGCAAGGGAAAACGTGATAAAGTGATGCTTTAGTGTGAGTCTGACAGCAACTCCTCCCACTTGAGAACTGAGTTTTAGATTCTCCTATCAGAACCTTTTCTCACAGAGAGGCTCAGGGCTGAATGAGCAGAGGATGAGCAGAAATGACCATCTTTTCCTCAGGAATCATCTTGCAGCTGACTCAGCTTCCCAGACAGCTCCTGAGAAACAGCCTTTCGCTTTGTAAGCATTTACAAAAGCGAGAATAGTTGTATCAATAGCTGTGCCCAAGCCAGCCTATAAGCAGGAAAATCTGTGGGCCCTGAGAAGTTTTCTTTTTTCTGCTACTTTGGAGGAATTCTGAACATAAACCCCTAAGTGAGGAGGGCCTCCTCACCCCATCCCACCCCCTTACAAGAAGATCTAGTGAGAGGCACCCTGGGTTATAAATAAAGCTGCACAGAAAAGAGGGCAGGGATGAGATCCTGCCTCCGACCTTTACTAGCTATGTGTCCACGGTCAAGCCACTTACTTATTTATTGAAATACTTATTTTACTAATTATTTTATTAAAGCTCTCTGAACTTTAATTTCCTAATAAAACAGGGATAATCATACCTACAGGAACTATGTCAAAAGGTTTTTATGTTTGGTGAACCTCACAATGTTGTACGAAGAACTTGGACTCCCTTAGTTGATGGAATTATTTTGAGTTATATGATTTTACAATGTAGAATAGAATGATTTGCCCTCTTCACCTTGTTCCTCCAGGGCTCAAATCATAATTTCTTCTGTTAGTGACCATTTAGAACAAGTCTGAAGACCAGGAGAAGCCAGAAGCCATAAACTCCTGATTAAAATGTGTGTTCCATCTTCCCAGGAATCTTGCTCTGCTCTTTTGGAAGACAAAAGCAGTCCTGAAATTTTCAGAGAAAAGCTGTTCCCCAAACACAAGGTTTTGAATCATTATTTGGGTTTCATTGTAGAGAAAATATAAGGGGTGAATTGGGCCAAGAATGAGTCCTGGATTTTGTTCCCTGGTCATACCCCTATTTATACTATGACTTTGGATAGGTCATATCTCCTGATCCCTAGGGAGGATAAGGACCAAGCTGACCAGACACCAGCATCATAGACGTAATTCAAGCCTTATCCATTTGGCCCTGAGAGATTACTGGCACCAGAATGTACTAAGAGTAATTTCCCAAAAATGATGGAGCCTTTTAAGCCTGGTACTCTAAGGAGCCTGGTCCTATAGTAGGGCCATAGAAAGAAAGAAGCTTAGGAAGTCACTCTTTCCTGATAAGTGTGTATAGAGTAATATCACTAAAGTCTCTGACTGAATGAAGCTCTGCTGACCTGGGAGCAGGGTGATGGACCTCTCAGAGGCAGATTTGGACTTGATGACAAATTAGAGCTGTTCCAAAGGGAAAGGAACTGCTCTGGGCCTCCTTGGTCTCTGATGCACCTTCCAATTCAGGGATTTGGTAATGAGACTTCACGAGGTCATTAGTCTGGCCAATATCTGAAAAGGAATCATAGTAGACATCTGACTTGTCTCTAATCTTCCGGATAAGGAATAAGGAAAAAAATTCAGCTAAGGGCAGTTCTTAACAACCATTTTTTTTTAAAGAGAAATGCCTGTTTTTATTATGTGCTAAATTTTCAAATTTATAATTTTCTGTAGTCTGCATTTTTTTCTCTCAGTTATCTTCATGTGGTGGCCACTGATCTCAGGATAATTAACTAATTACTGGGGGAGGAGGGAATGGGACAGATAAAAGTTAAGAAAAGACGTGGGCTTCTATTAACTAGAAGGTGTTTTTGTTTTGTTTTGTTTTTTAATTCTGTTTTATTTTAAATTCTGAATTCTCTTCCTTCATCCCCTCCCCTTCCATTGAGAAAGCAAGAAATCTAATACCTGTTACTCATGTGAAGTCATGCAAAATATATTTCTGCATTGGCCATGACAAAAAGAAAGAAAGGAAAGTAGGGAAGTAAGGAAAGAAGAAAGAAAAGAAGGAAAGAAGGAAGGAAGGGAGGGAGGAAGAGAAGGAAGGAGGGACAGAAAAAGGGAGGAAGGGAGAAAAAGAGGAAGAGAAGGAAGAAGGGAGTACTTTCTGTACTCTGTACTTTGTACTCTCGCTCTCTGGAGTAGATAGCATTTTTCATAGTGAATGCTTTGGAATTAAGATCAGTTACGAAGTCTTTCACAATTGATCATCATTACAATATTACCTTTGTGTGTAGATTGTTCTCCTGGTTCTGCTCATTTCCCCTTACATCAGTTCATACAGCTCTTCCCAGGTTTTTCTGAAACTGTCTCCATCATCTGTTAAGGCACAGTAGCATTCCATCATATTCATATGCTATTTCTTGTTCAGCCATTCCCCAACTGATGAAATTCTTTCAATTTCCAGTTCTTTGCCACTACAAAAAGAGCTGCTATAAATATTTTTGTGCAGATGGGTTCATTTTCTTTTTTCTTTGATCACTTTGAGATATAGACTTAGTAGTGGTATTGCTGAGTTTATATAGTTTTATAACTGGGGGGAGTTTCTTGGGGGGGACAGTTCCAAATTACTCTTCAGAATGGTTGGATTAGTCAGTTCACAGCTCCACCAATAATGCATTTATGTACTCATTTCTATGCTTGTCATTTTCTTTTTTGTGTGTGTCAGTTTTTCATGTCCAAAAAGAGTGAGGTATATCTCAGTTATTTTAATTTACATTTCTGTAATTACTAATTATTTAGAGCATTTTTCATATGGTTATTGATAGCTTGGATTTCTTCCTCTGAAAACTGCCTATTGACCATTTATCAATTGAAGAATGGTTTTTATTTTTATAATTTATTTTTGTAAATTTTATTTCATTCCCTATGAATCTTAGAAATGAAACTTTTATTATAGAAGCTTGCTACAAATATTTTCCCTAGTTTTCTATTTCTCTTCTATTTAATTATAGTTGTTTTGTTTACATACAACCTTTTTAATATAATCAAAATTATTCATTATATCCCCCCAAATCATTCATTTTACCCCCCCCCATGAACCTCTTTATCTCTTGATTGTTCATGAACTCTTTCCCTGTCCACAAACCTGACAAATAATTTCTTCCGTACTCTGCTTATCTGCTTATATCACTCATCATGTCTAAATCATGCACCCATTTTGACCTTATCTTGGTATATGGTATGAGTTGTTGGTCTGTGCCTAATTTCTACCAGACTGCTCTGTAGTTTTCCCAGGAGTACTTGTTAAATGGTGAGTTTTTGCCTTAATAGCTGAAACTGGAGGGGGCTTTTTTGGTTCAATCATTGTGAATTTGCCTGGCCCTCTGCTAAGTACTAGACAGAGTTGTTGGGCAGCAAACACCAAATCGACTGTTCCTCGGCCCTTCCTGAAGTGGGTGATCAACTTCCAGATGAAGTCTATTTAGGAAGACTTCAGCAAAAATATTGCCAGTAATTGTGATAGTGACCTTGCCTGTGATTGTCACAGGACATTGTATTCCCTTTAACCTTTATAGAGATGGACAGTGAAGGCGTCCTTGAACTCCTGGGGGATAACCTGTTCTTGACATATAATCTGGAAAATTTCAGTCAGCTCTTGTATGAGCAGTGGGACCACCCCCAACCTCATCCAGAGTAGAACCAGCACCAAGGAGTGATTCATAGTGAAGAAGCCCTAATGTCATTCAAAACCTTTTTCAGTTGGAACTTCCGCTAGGGAGGGATTGATGTCAACTTGTTGTTCACAGATGACTGTGTACTCCAGGGGTCCTCAAACTACGGCCCTCAGGCCAGATGCGGCAGCTGAGGACGATTATCCCCCTCACCCAGGGCTATGAAGTTTCTTTATTTTAAAGGCCCACAAAACAAAGTTTTTGTTTTTCCTATAGGCCAGCCCTCCAACAGTCTGAGGGACAGTGAACTGGCCCCCTGTTTAAAAAGTCTGAGGACCCCTGGCTCAGTGCAGCCTCTGAAGCTAAGATGCAACAAAATATGATCGATTCTCTGCTGCTAATTTTGGCTTAACAATTAACACTAAGAAAACACAGGGGCTCCAGCCAGCATCATACCATCCATATGTGGAACCCTGGGTTACAGCAAATGGAGAAATTTTAAATGCTGGGGATAAGTTCTTTTGGCAAGATATTTTCCAGGGATGCACACATTGATAATGAGATTGACACGAGCATTGCCAGAGCTAGCTCAGGGTTTGGGAGGCTCCAAAGGAAAATGTGGGAGAGAAGAGATATTAGACTGATTACCAAACTGAAGGCCCACAGAGCTGTTGTGCTGACCTTCTTGTGTGTCTGTGAAACCTGGACAATCTGCCAGCACCATGCCAGGAAACTGAATGGCTTCCATTTGAATTGTCTCAGGAAGATGCTGAAGATCAGATGCTGAGGTCCTTTCTCAAACTAAACTGCCAGGCGTTCCAGCTCTTCTGCCGAGGGCACAACCATGTTACTCAAACGACACATGTATGCTTGCTTGAAGACTTTTATGAAGAACTCACACAGGGCACGCGATCACAAGGTGGTCCCAGAAAAGCGACTTCTCTGAAGGCCTCTCTGAAAAGAATTCTAGAATGAATTGACATGGGAGCCGCTGGCACAGGACCTCCTGGCATGTCGTGCCCTCATCAGAAAAGGTTCTGTGCTCTATGAGCAAAGACAAATTGAATTAGCCCAAAAGAAACAGAAGATACGCAAAGTTAGTGACTTCCTGTGGACTATTTGTGCCCGATGTGTAATAGAGCATTCCCAGCTCATATTGGTCTGATCAGCTACCTTAAGACACACTACATCTTGACTATAACATAATGATTATAACATTTTGTTACTTTGCAAGCACTTGGTTTGTTACACCAACCAAGTAGACAAAGAACTCCCTGTCTCACAGCATGGTTCTCGCTAGATTCTTACAATTTATGACAGAAATTCTCATGAGAACTACAGATCAAAACTTTTCATATAACTCGAACAGATTTTCATTTCTAACATGGTAAATCTCAACAAAAACAATCCAATTTTTAAGAGAATAAACAGGTCCTAAGACCAAAGAGTTTGAACATTTCTGTTCTAAGATATGAAAGCTGAACAAGAACCCTGGGTAAAGGAATAGAGAAACTGTGGTCTGACTTTATATGGAAATCTCATGGATGCGTGATGTGTGCACGCATAGGCCTGACGGGGAAGGAAGGATTTAGAAGATACTGCCAAAAGCACAAGGTTCCCTCTGACTGCTCTCCCATTTGAAAGGGGAACCCTCCTAGTAGAGACTCAGAGACAGAACAGGAAAAGACATGTCACCCCTCTGAGGTGCTGGGACACAGCTGACTTAGGTGCAAAGTTGACCTGTGACAGAAGAGAACAGATGCCATTTGTTGGACAAAGACTTGTCCTGTCCTCAACAGCCGAGGGGGAGAAGCCCCTGATGGTCCTACCCTGGGTATGACCCCTCCCCAGCCCAGAAAAGCTTCCAGAACCAGGTCCCTGACCTATGTGTTGGCTTTGAGCTGCAAACAAACTGTTTGTTCTTGGTGGGAAGAGACTTGCAGTTGGCTCCCTGCCAAGCTTTCACCCAAACCTGCAGTGACTCAAGACCAAAGCTACAGTTTGGATTGAGCCAGGTTTTCTGTGTGTGCTGTGTTGCCATCTCAGCAGCCCCTTCCAAGGGCCACATTCACCACGTAGACACAGCGCCCCCAAGATGTTACTCTTCTGTGATTGCTGACCTGGCTCCACGCCCACCACATTCTGGCAAATGGATGAAAAAGGCCACTTCGTGTCCCTTATTCAGAAGATGTCACAGATACCTCATGAGCTGTTCTGGATGTCTTTACAGTCATCCCTATTTCTCAGTTAGATCTCATATATTTATAGCGCACTGTCTAATGGCTGCTCTAATTATATAGCTAAATCCATATCTTTATTGTCCCTTGATAAGAATCTGAGTAGAGCGTGTTTTTCCTACATTGAATTGTAGCTGTGACGCCTCCTCTGGAAGTCAGTTCTGTTGCTATTCCTGGAGGTCAAACGATGAAAGCATTCTAGATGGGATTTGTTGGTCTTTTTTAGGCTTTTTGGGATTTCATTATTATTATAGGAAACGCTCCCAGTATCGAAAGTCCCTCTGCTACTACAGTTCACCTTCTTATCTGCAGTCTGTAGTCCCAGAGTTGAATAATTTGCCCAGAGTTTGGCAACGAATAAGTGTCAGAAGCAAGATTTAAAGCAGCGCTCTCTGACTCCAAGGCCAGACCTTCTGTCCACTCGCTTCAGTGCCTCTCTCTGGATGGCCAGTGCTGGGACCTGGGCATGGTTTCCCATGACTTGCTCCCGGGGTACCCCTCCATACACAGGCTGCCCAGCTACAGTGTAGTTGGTTGGTTGATGTCCTTCCTTCTCAAAGAGAACCAAAATGACATCACTGTGTTAGAACCAAGTGACAGTGTGTCTGACTGTGGCCGGTCAGAACAGTAGGAGCTCAGAGGCTCTGCCACAGGTCGGACCCAAACAGTCCCTGTGAACATTAGGGCTGGGCATTTCCATTAGGTACTTTCACCCGGAAATATAATAGGGGACGTGGTGAAAGAGAGGGATGGAGATCACACAACTGAACCATTAAAGGAATACTTGCCTCTCAACCTCAACATTTATATAAGTCCTTATTGTGCCGGGCCCTGTGCAGAGCTCTTTCAGATTATTATCTCCTTTGATCCTCACAACAATCCTGAGAGGAACATGCTGCTGTGATCCTCATTTTACAGAGGAAATAACTAAAACAAGCAGACATGAAATGACTTGGCTAGGGTCTCACAGCGAGAACGCGTCTGAGGCTAGATCTGAATTCAGGTCTTCCTGATGTCAGGCCCAGCTCTACAGGTACTATGGTACCCCCAGCTCACAAGGTCACACATTCTTTGTCTTCCTGGGTTTTTTTAATTTATTTTTTCTTTCTTTGTATTTCTTTTAATCTAGATTGGTTCTGGCTACACAACTTCCAGGGTGTATTTCATTGTCACAATATTTCCCAAGAGTAACCACAATAGAACACAGGTGCCTTTCAGGACAGTCAGAATGGAAACGAATGCATAATATGTATTTTCAATCTAAATTAGATTTAATGTCATGTCCTGGAAAGGCTAAGGCTGGTACTGAGGCCCGACAGGATTTTTTTCCATTTGTCTGTGCATGTGTGTCTGTAGCTCACCTCCTTGACTGTCATCAACAAATTATCGAAGTAAGGTTTTGTTTTCAAGTACAGACATGCCTGATTTAATGTAATCAATATGTTCCAGAAAGGTTCCACATGGCCCTTTGTCTAGATGTGTGATTTTATTGGTGTAAATTCCCAGTATTACAATTTTTGCCAGAAATGTTGATTGAGAGTTAGAAGGAATCTCCAAGGCCTTGAAGTCCAGCCTTCTCTTCCTCATACCTTCGCCCATCCCACCTCCACCCACCCCCAGCCCCCAGTCCATTCTAACAGGGAGGAAACTCACAGACTGTCACAGTTTCTGAAGCATCAAAATTTCAGGCTCCCCAGTGGAGAAATCACGATGGGCAGAAATGGTCTAGAGCTCTGCCTAGGAGAAGTCACCAGGAAAAGAGGGGGGCCGCTTGGGACGGAGAGTCAAACAACATTTGATTCATTGATCAATGAACGGATGGACAGCTCCATAAAATGTTAAGACCTAAAAGAAAGCCTAGGGACATTGGCTAAGTTATACATGGAGGAGCTGTGAGAAACTGAAGACAAGTGGGTGAGAAAGAACCAATGGGTGGCATTTTGTGACATTAGAAAAACTGGGCTCATGGATGACCTAGATTGCCTCATGTGGTTCCCCCTCTTAAAATCAACCCTAAGGAGCAACTAGAGGGTTCAGTGGATACAGAACCCGCCCTGAGGATAGGAGGATCTGAGTTCAAATCCAGCCTCAGTTAATAGTTCCTAGCTTTGTGCCCCTGACCAAGTCACTTAACCCCCATTGCCTTAGCCAAAAAGAAAAACTCAAGGCGAGTTGTCCTGGCTGCTCAGAACCCCAGGACTACTTAGAGCACTGTGGGTCATGTAGCTGTGGACTCAGCATCTAGAGCTTCATTTTATTAAGACCTTGGCTTTTATAGTAATTTTTTTTTTTAACAAGTCCCTTTCAGAAGTGCTCTATTTTCAGCCAAATAAAGCAGCTTTCCTTGGGGTGTGACCTCGAATATCCATTGTTTCTGCTCTTACAGTCAACTTCTTGTGAACAGTTTATTTTGGTCAACTGTGGACCTAAGGAGCTGAGCAGAAGTTAGATATTCAGAGGCACTTCCATTTGGGGGAACAATTCCAATGTCAATTGTGAGTGATTGTAAGAAAGCAGAGCTGAGCAAAGGGGCCTTCAGCTGTGCTGGAAAATGAGGTTCTGACATCACTTTTTTAAACCAATAAAGGCCTTGATAAATTCATTACGCTTCAATGTAGTTGCCCATTCCACCCAGCTCAGAGATTTCAACATTCGTTAATAGGTAATAGTGTCCATTTTTAAGCAGTAAAAGCTCAATTAACAAAAGGCCGGAGTACTTGAGTAAGGGTCTCTTATCTCACTTGGTCCTTTGTCAATCAATAAGTGAGCACTTAGGAAATGGGATGATGGAATAAAGCTCTTATCTGCTAGAAAGCTCAGCCGCAGCCAAGGCAATGCAGGGGGCTGATTGGCCAAGAAGCCCCGTGATGTCAGCCAACAGCTCCCTTCCGAGTAGCCTGGGCCCGGCAGCGGAACCTTGTGGTCACCATGACCTTAACTCCAAGGGAAAATGAACTCTTCCCCAGCTGCAAGGCAGCAGCATCCCTCCTGTAAACGGGGGCTTCAGGTGGCATGTGGTTCCGTCATTGCCCATCCGGGCCCTTTCTGCCTGAGGACTGATTGTGAAAGAAGGCTCTTCACCCCAAAGGGGCCAAGCTTTACCTTTCTGGGATGGGAACAAAATGTTCCCCTTGATTCTTTGACTTTCCTCCCTTGAGCCTGAAAGTAGCTGTTCCCGTGGTAACAAGTATCCAACAATCAGAAAGCTTCACGCCCGGTTTGGGGAGCTCTGACATCTATTCCATAGCAACAGGCACAGAAATGATGGCCTTGAGCTGATTTGTTAAATCCCCCCTGGCTGGAGATGGAGCGGGGTCGGAGACGTGGCCTTCCGGCCTCCCTTCCTGATGCGCGTGGGGGGCTCCAGCAGCCTCCGGCGGGGCTTCAGCGCCTGAGGAGCCGGCAGCCTCCGGGTGATTGATTCCTCTTAAATCTTCCGAGGGGGACCAGGTCCAGAATACTTTGGGGCAGCCTTGTCAGAGTAGAAATAGTTCCCTGAGGCTGGTTTTGCTCGGAAAGCCAGCCAGTCATTGTCTTTCTTTATGACCATTTACTCCCTGTCTTGCTGCACTCCTCCTTCCTGCAATCCCCTGAGAGGGAGGCTGTGTTCCCCCATTTTACCAAACTATACAGCTCTAGAACTTGACTTTCTCAGCTCTTGAAAAGAGGGACTCCTTCCGAGCTCCCCGTTTGCTTTGGATGCTTCTCACTGCCCTAGCTGTGCACGCAGAGTCCATGTTTGCAGGTAATTCTCCCCCCCATTTCCTCCCCCTGCCTAAGGCCTATCCGGGGGTCCTTGTGAAGCTTCCTGTTTCCGTGGCTTAGCCGGTGCTGCTCTGACCAACGTGGGTGTTCGATTGCAGGTCATCTGGATGTCAGCATGGCAGCCTCAAACCTGGAGAACCAGTTGCACAGTGCCCAGAAGAACCTGTTGTTCCTTCAACGGGAACACGCCAACACCCTGAAGGGCCTGCACGCTGAGATAAGACGCCTGCAGCAACATTGCACAGGTAGCCTGGCCTGGGCATCCGGGCTCTGTGCCTTGCAGGGGCCCTCTGCCAAATGAGCCCAGGATCCTGGGGATGCAGGGGAAGGGGCATCCCACTGCCTTGTCAGTCGGCCCGACAGCCCCAAGCTCTAGCTGTTAGTCATAAATTAAGGAAAAAAGCATTTGTCAAGTGTTTATTTGGGGCCACCAGATAAGGGGGAGTGTGACCTTGCTTAGTCCATTTTACCACCCGCTCCCAGTTAATGTTAAAGGGTTAAGACCCCATTATAACTGTGATCCTATCCTGTTATACATCTTCTTTCAATCCCATAATTACAATTATAAATAGGGCAGGGTGTAGAAATCAGTTCTCTGGGCAGCCAGGACATATAAAGAGATGAAAAATGAATCTGGTATCCTATTCTTCTTGGGGTGGGAGAGAGCTTTTCAAAGCTCCCACCTTTTAGCATCCTCCCACCTGGATGAGCTCATTGGTATTGGTGTTTGGGGGTCTTTCTGACCTCGTTTTTTGTTTTTTTGTTTGTTTGGTTTTGGGGAGGTGTTTTTCTGTTTTGTGTTTTGTTTTTGGGTGGGGGTTTGGTTTTTTTTCTTTTTGCAAAGATAATGGAGTGGTTTGCCATTTCCTTCTCCAGCTCATTTTCCAGGTGAGGAAACTGAGACAAAGAGTGAAGTGACTTGCCCAAGATCACCCAGCCAGTGAGTGTCTAAAACCACATTTGATCTTAGGTCCTCCTGAGTCCAGGCCCAGCGCCCTGAGCACTCTGGTAGCGGAGTCATTCCTCACGGAGGAGGGCCTTCCCGGAAGGGCTGGCTCACGAGAGTGTTTCCTGGAATAGATAGTTGCCGCTGCCAATGACAATCCCCAAATAACCTACAGCTTTTCTCTTTTTTTTTTAGATTTAACATATGAGCTGACACTGAAAAATTCGGAGCAGGCAGGTAAGAGCCCTGAATGATGGTGGTTTTATTAGTGGAATAGCGACATCTATTGTTCAGACTTCTTTCTTTCCCAGTTTGCTTCATGTGGCCAATCCTCTCCGTCCAGTCATTTAGTGTTGGAAGGCTTCTAGGAGATCAGCTCCTCCAGCCCCCTCATTCATAGGGGAAACTGAGGCACCAAAGAGTAAATGACTTGCCCAAGGTCACATAGGAAGTAACAGAGTGGGGCTGTATACTGAGGTCCTCCAAATAAAGCCCATTGCTCATTCCCCCATGCTGCCCTCACTGCCTCGAGGGGGGTATCCTCAGCTTAGGTGTCCAGGGAGAGCTCAGTGAGATGCACCCCCGAGAGATGCACAGATACTGTTAGCAAATATCCCATACGGGACCCGCCACCCTGGCAGGCAGGACATCTACACCACTCCTATGCCCTAGAGCCGAGTTTTCCCCAAAATTTCAGTTAGTCCATCTCTGGGCAGATCCTTTGGTTCTTGATGATTTAAGGGTGCTCACCCCAATCTTTGGCCAAACCTGGAAAAGCTGCCCACGAAGGTCCCGGCTCATGCATATCATGTCCAAATGGGTCGGGACCCTCCAGGAGCCAGAATCAATTGTGCCAAACAGTCCATTCTTCAAAGCTAAATGGTTTAATGCTAAAAAAAAAATCATTACAGAATATACATTCTGTTCAAGATGATTTATTTTTCTGACATCATTTAGGAGCCGATCTGATTTCTTCTAAAACACGGCTCATTTCCATTCATTTCCAGTGCATCACCAAGTACTCATTTTTCCACTTAATCACATTACAGCCTCACCAGCCTTTTGTTCCCCAGGCAAGGTTCAGAAAAAGACACAGATTAATCGGCAGTAAGAGTCTGACTACGGGAGCATCCCCAGAGAAAGCTCTTCAGGTTCCCCCCTGCACGACCCCTATTGTCACACTGAGCCTCACACTGATACTGTGTCCCATAATCCTCAAAGACCAGAGACTGCACACTGAGAAACTAAGTCCTGGTGATCAGGCTTTAGAAACAAACTATGAGAAGCCATCCCTTTAGCGGGACTTTTCTTGGGGAGGGGGGGACACTTTCTTACTCCCTCTGAAGAGCCCCAGGTCATGGAGCTTTCTTCCTGGGACTGGTTCCTCAGGACCAGGAGGGGAGGGGGAAAGATGGCAGATTTCTCTAGTCTTCTAAGAATCCTGTGAAGAATACCGTGTGTCTAATGTTTGAAAGCTTTTCCTGGGCTCCAAGACCAATAGGAGCCGCCAGTTGAGGTTAGAGAGGGCCTCGCAGGGTATAAGGGGAGGACTTTGTTCAAGGGGCTGCTTCCCTCGTCTAGTTTTTGGCCAGATTTTCTGAGCCACTTTTAGAGGGTTGGTCACTGGGCAAAAGAGCATTGCTAATGACCAGCTCCAGAGACCAACTGTCCAGAGAATAAATTGTCCCCGGCCCTTCCTTCGACAGCGCCCACAAAACCCTAAAGAGAGCAGCCAGTCTGTGTAACCAAGGGTGGATTTTCAAGGAGCAGAGAGGAAGCAGCAAAGCAAGCGTCATTCTAAGTACGGCGCTGGTCCTGGAGATGGGATTAGGCATCTCGCAGGTGCTGCAGCAGGGGAGACAGGCTCAGGGAGAAGATGGGGACAACCTGCTCAGGAGGGGATGACTCAGACTGTTCCAGAGCCCTAGAGAGGAAGGATGGACTAGGGCCAGATTCCTCATTGTTTGGCTGGTGCCTGAATTAGCCTGGTTGGAAAATTCCAGGAGGAGCCATAGGTAGGGCATAGAAGCCGAGATACATTAAGCTTCCATTTCATGCATAAAAGGCAGAATTATATGAGGCTTGTTTCCCAACAGGCCCTTGTGGAAAGAAGATTGAGGACAGAAATCTGACTAGTGGAGTTTCAGGGCCTCCAAAACTGCAGAGAACTCAGAACTCCTGGGGTGATTTGAGGCAGTTGGGGAATCACAGCTCAAGCTGAGGTCCAGGCTCATGGAGGGAGGAGCTCCATAGCAGTTTCTCTCTCTGTCATGGCAGATTCAGTTATTTCAGGTAGGAGGGCAATCGTGTTAGCTCTGAAATCTGTGGAAAAACACACATGTTTATAGATAGGAGGGAAGGTTCCACTATGGAGGGAGAGATGGAGGGAAAGAAAGCAAGCCCAGGAGGCTGGGGGAATGACAGAAGGCAAGTGACCCCAAAACGTGTGTGTCCCTGGAGGTGGGGAGGGGATGGCCTTTCAATCTCCTGAGAGACCACCAGACCAGCAAAGAGACCCATTGATGCAGCCAGGTAAAGAAATGAGAAGCAGAGGAGGCTGGGAGCGCATGGGCTGAGGTCCTGCTTACTGTGGTTCTCTCCTAATTACCTGGGCAGCAACAGGCTTTGGGTTTGGGGATTCGTTATATTTTGGAGGCTTTTTTTTTTTTAAAAAAATCATTATTATGAAAAACAAAAGCTTCACCTTTCAAAGGAGTGCCTTACAGGCAAATAATTATTTCATTGATTTGTTTTAAGAAAATGAAAAGAGGTTAATTTGGTCAAAATTAAATCCCAACTTAATTGGCGTGAACAGATGCAATTTAGCATATCTCCATATATAAAAGTGTATTTCCGGTGCTTATGGAATGCCTCCAATGACACAGAATAGTAATAGTAATAATAACAGCCAACATTTATACACCATTGTCTATGTGCCAGGCGCTGTGCTAAGCGAATGTAGGGTCACACCGCCCCTGGAAGGTAGGTGCTATTACAGTTTCCAGCTGCACAGGTGGAATGACTTGAGCAGGGTCACGGAGCCAGCAAGTGTCTGAGGCCATTTTGAACTCGGGTCTTCCTGACTCCAGGCCCAGCACACAACGAATGTTGACTTACGGGAGGCCTCAGTGATCATCTCATCCACAGTCCGCCCTCCAGCCCCATCATTTTAAAGATGAAGGAGCTCGAAGGTTAAAGATAGAAGAGAGTTTATAAGAGCCAGGCTGCAGGGCCAGGACAGAAGTCATGTTTCCTGCTCCCCATCTCGGCGCCCCTTCCCTTTCCTTTGCTATTAGTCCTTAATGTTTATCACCCTAAAGAGGTGGATCGGTAATGATTCCTGATTGGCAGAGGGACAGTGCTGGAGGGGGCAGAGAAAGGGAGGAAGAGACAGACAGACGAGAGGGAGACAGAGGGGGAGAGAGACGGAAGAGGTGGAGAAGGGAGCTGGGGAGAGGGGCAGATGCCCTGGGAGAGACGCGAAAAGAGAGACAGGGAGTTAGAGGCAGAGGAGATGCGTGGATAGAAGGACGGAGAGAGGACGGCAGAGGGGACATGCGGGGGGAGGAGAAAGACAGATGTACGGACAGATGGAGGAAGGAGAGAGGCGGGAGAGGGGCAGACGGAGGGATGGAGAGAGGAAGGCAGAGGTAAAGAGTGAGAGGGAAGGAGAAAGGCAGACGGAGGGAAGGGATAGCGGATGGGAGGGAGGGAAGAAGAGAGGCAGAGACAGGAGACCGAGGGACCACAGGGAGGGAAGGAGAGAAGCCGAGAGGCGCGGGGAGGGAGGAGGGAGCGGGGGCGGCGGGCGAGGGCCCCGCCCCCTCGCGCCCCGCCCCCTCACTCGGCGCTTGCGATTGCAGGAGACGGAAGTTCCCGGAGCAGCGAGCTGAAGCGGAGATGCGAAGACCTGGAGGCTGAGCTGAAGGCGAAGGAGGCGGAGAACCAGGCGCTGCTGCAGGAGCTGGAGCAGAAGAACGCGCTGATCGCGGTGCTGGAGACCACGGTGAAGGAGCGGGAGAAGAAGTACCTGGAGGAGCTGAAGCTGAAGAGCCACAAGCTGAGCGTGCTGTCGGCCGAGCTGGAGCAGCGCGCCGGCACCATCGCCTACCTCACGTCGCAGCTGCACGCCACCAAGAAGAAGCTGCTGCTGGGCCCGGCCGAGGCGGGCGCCGCCGGCCCCGCCGCCGCCTCGGGCCCCGCCGCCGCCGCCGCCGCCTACAAGCCGGCGCCCCCCAAGGAGAAGCTGCCCGAGACGCCGCGGCGCCGCATGAAGAAGAGCCTGTCGGCGCCGCTGAACCCCGACTTCGAGGAGGTGTACAGACTGGGCTCGGAGAGCCGCAAGCTGCTGCTGCGCGAGCCGGTGGACGCCATGCCGGACCCCACGCCGTTCCTGCTGGCCCGCGAGTCGGCCGAGGTGCACCTCATCAAAGAAAGGCCCCTCGTCATCCCGCCCATCGCCTCGGAGCGCACGGCGGGGGACCAGCACAGCCCCGCCCGGGAAAAGCCGCACAAGGCGCACGTCGGCGTGGCGCACCGCATCCATCACGTGCCGCCCGGCCCGGCGCCCCCCGAGGTGGAGACGCTGGCGGTGGATCAGGTTAACGGAAGCAAAGTTGTTAGGAAGCACTCAGGGACCGATAGAACTGTTTAAGACAATCCGATGAGACCCGATATTCCATTGCTGTTCATGCACTGTGATCACTCCTAGGAAACACAAATTCGTCTACCACTTTTTTTTTAAGTCCCATGCATGCCAAAAAAATTTTTTCAGACCTGTCCGATTCTTCCCCTCCTCTTCCTCTTCCTCCTCCCCCTCCCCTCCCCCAGCCGAAGTAGGGATCGCGTTCCTAATGCAGAACATGTATTCACCAGCCGCCGCGGCCGAACCCCCGTGTATCCGAATGCTTGCTTCTGCCCCTCCACCGTTTAATCAAAGCGCACACGTGGACAAGAGCACGGGCCGCGTCATCACGTGATATTAACGCCCCCAAATAGTGACACACCTAATTATAGAGCTGGAACGACATGTATCACCTTACGTATGATCCCCCCCTCCTTCCGAGTCTTCAGTACCTCCCGTATGTAACAGTCATACGTAGCGGAGACTATCGTAATTCCACGGACAAACCTTTCACAGGCAGCATTGACAACAATGCAGATATATGTATATGTCAAAAGGAACTAAATAAGATTGACATTACTCTTCATGTCACCTTGACCCTAATGTGTGTTCATATTTTTTGTTATATTTTATTCCAAATTTTGAAGATCCCAACAAACTTTATTTTCTAAACCTGCTATCATTTTGTTTTGTGTCATTTATTAAATTAACTACCTGAGGGAGTGGTCAGAGGGAGGGGGAGGAGCAGTGGGGCCATTCAGGGGATCGGGGGTCATTCAGACTGACTCTTGTCCGGAATCCCCCAGCGCCCGGGGTTGCTGGGGTGGGAGACGGAAGCTATTGATGTTTGCAAAAACTTCCAGTTTATCCTGAAGTCAGGGGCTGCCTTGAAAGGGAGGGTTCCCCCCCCTTCAGTTACACACACACCCCGCTGGATTTTTTCTTCAGTCCTCCATCGCGGGGGATGCTGTGGTGGGAGACAGTAAGTTATTGATGTGTGCAAGAACTTCCAAATGGAGGGATGCAGAAGCCAGGGGCTGCGTTGGAAGGTGGCGGGTTCCCCTCCCTCTTCGGCCAAATACACACGCGCCCTCCACTGAATTCTTTCCTGGATCAGATGTCTGAGAATGGAAAACCGGGATAATGGGGAAGGGATTGGAAGCCTCCTCTTAAGGACCTTTCTAAACCTTAGATTTTGTGATTGGGTCTGTCAGGGTTTCATGACCTGAAAAGGTATCCTTTTGGTTGTATTTCAACGTTCAGGTTAGTTTCAAGGAGTTGTTTATCTATGCCCTCCATTTTCCAGTCGTCTATGAGGCTCTTTGATAACTGGTCTACCCTTCATCAGCGCTCCCTACTGACAGAAGTTATGCATGTACTTAAATGCAGACTGATGGAGTCTTGTGTCTATTCATAAGAGGAGTGTTGATTCACTAAAGAATTTAAGAATGCCTTCCAATTTAATCTTTAAAATACAGGAAAGAAAAAAGGCACCTTTTCCGCTCATGAATTGTATTCCTGATAAGTGATTATTGTGCAATCAGCAGTGATGTTGGGCAGTCTCGAGTTTGGGGTATTCGGACCTACCTTTGATGTCGATTTTCACCTCTGTGCCTCCCTAATCCCAGCAAACACCCACCCATTGTAACAATCGCATGGAGAAGTTTTCAAAAATCCAAGGAGGACACTGCCTTCTGACAAGTAATTAATCTTGTTTGTGCCCGTCAGAGAGTGCTTTCCCTTTACTATATAAAACATCACCGGGTTCAAGATGGAAGTTCTGACCTGACCTAAGAAGGGGAATTTCAGAGTTACTAGTCCAAAAATGTTCCCATGGAAAATACATTTGCAGAGCAGACAGGAAACAAAAGGTCAGCCAGATTGGAGAGGCCATTAGTCTAATCTTTGCATTATTAATAAAAATAAAAGAATATGCCTTATAAGAATCTGAATAAGTTTTTCCCTAAATAAGTGCTAACTAACCTTTGTTGCATTGCCCAGTCTCCCCCAGCAAACTCCGGGTTAGGCTCTCTTCTTCCTTGGCACATTAAAGCTACGTGGGCAGCAGCTAATGGCTTACGGGAGCTATCCTGGTGAGGAACCTACTCCCGTGAATCACTTCCAACTTGGAGGTTCCGTCACGTCTGTCTGACAAGCCCGGCTTTATTGGGAAGCCCGCCACCCACGGACAACAGCTGGCTCCCAAATGGACCCCCTCCCTTCTGCTGTAGAAAGGGCCTGTAGCACCACCTCGTTTGTGGATGAAGGCTGCAGATTTAGGATAGAGATAATACAAAATTTAGGTGGGGGGGAGGAGATTACAGCTACTGCAGAATTGAGCTACTCACTCAGAAAATCATCTATTCACCTTCAAAAGACAACAGATTAAAGACAAAATGGCTCCGGGCACAAGTGCCCACCAGGGTGTCCTAGCAGGTTGCTTCACGGTGGACTCGAGGGCCTAGATTTGAATCTTGTAGTCTGAGCAGGCCACCCTCCTCTCTTTGGGCCTCAGTTTCCTTCTCTGTAAAATTAGGTTGTTGGACTACCTGCCTCTGAAGTGTCTTCTCGCCCTTGGTTCTGTGATTGAGGACTTTGGGACAGACCTTTGCAGAATGGTGACTCCCACTGACCCAGCCTGCAGGGGCAATCGGGGCTTACTTCCAAACTTAGCCTTAGCCTGCCTTCTGCGTGGAACTAGGTAATGGGCTGAGCTCGAGTTGATGCACTGAGGTCCCAAGCACATGAGGCTAAATAGTAATTGAACCATACTCTATTAATATATAAGCTTGGAGAAAGAATGGCCCCCACCCACTCTTTGTGCAGGTCCTGATGTGTTGTATAGGAAATGACGTTTTTGATGGGTGGAGGCAGGGGAGTGAAAAAGGAAGGGGAAGGAGAGACTGCTGGCTGGCTTCCAGTCACAGCTGATCGCATTGCTATCGCAACCACCCTTCATCGGCACTCCCCCTTCACCTCTGCTGGCTTCCTGTTGCAGCTGCCCATATTGCTATCGCAATCCCCCTTCATCTCAAAAAGAATAAAGATTGAAGATTTCTCCCTTAACTCAAATTCCTGACTCCGGCTGATTTTAATACACAGTCATCATGACTAGGTTCTGAGCTGGACCAAACAGAAAAGCATTATTGGGGCTTAGGCTAAAACACATCCTTCTATTCATGGAAGTTCCTCTGGTGATTCCCATTACAATCTTCTCAAAAGGGCACAGAGAGCGGGCACCTTTAGCTGCTCAGAAGAGATCTCTGAGAAGAAAAACAAAACTTCCAACCTATGTTAAAAATCCTTTAATCATATTTATTTCCTAAACACAGAAAATCATAAAAAAAGGAAATAGAAATTGATAAAAACCAGCTCCCCTTGATTTGTGTTAATGGCTTATTCCTGGGAAAAGTTAAACATTTATTATTTTCAAATTACAAAACCATCAATGGCAACCTCTCCTGACATGTACTAGTGAGTCTCAGTGCCTGGAGGGGGACCCCAGGTCTCCTGATTCCTCAAAGTTCCCAGAACGACTGTCGCCAAACTCAGGACTTGGCACTAGAAATCCGGCTTCTCCCACGCAAGAGCTAATCAGAATTCAGGGTGAGGCACACCCCCTGCAGCACCCAGTGGGAGATGTGCCGCGTGGTGAAGAGGTCGGCTTCAAACACCAGGCCGATCCCCATGGCGTTCCTTCTCATGGATGTGGTGTAGACGGGCGTCCGGAAGGTGTTCTACGGCCGAGGCGGGGAGAGAGCTCAGCGGTCTTGTGGGGACCAGAACAGCCCACATGGTGCCCCCCCCCCACGGAGAGGATGAGGAGGTCATCAGAGGCAGCCTTTGTTGTTGGGGTGCCCAGAGCTAACCCACTCCATCAGGTCGCTGTGAGACTATTTCCATGGGCCCCCCCACGACCCCTCCCCCAGAAACAATCAGGTGAGCTGCTTCCTCGCTGCCCAACATCTGACCCCCAATTCCAGGAGCAACTAGGTTATTCTACAGCGATAGAGTTAAAAGCAATTCTCATCTAAAAAAGCAGCGGAAACAAGGAGCTTGTAGGAAATCCGTGAGGAGGAGGAGGGAGGGGACTGAGCAGCCGCCCCCTTTACCTGCAGTTTGAGACGATGGGCTTCGATCGGGATGATCTTCAGAATGGGCAGGTCCACAACGAGGACTTTGGGTTGGCTCTTGATGAGGCAGCCTTTCTCAATGTCCCAGTCGGCTCCTTCTAGATACAGCCCCGACACAAAGCACCCTGCAGAGACCGGGGAAACGAGGAACTGAACTCGTGGCCACAGACGATCCGTCTTTGTTTAGTGATGAGCTGTACTAATGTAGTCACAGATAATCCCTGCAATGATGTCGATCCCTCTGGGGTGTTGTCCACAGGGAAGCGACTCAACAGACATGAAGAAATTAAATGATTTAAATTAACTAAATATCCCTCCTTTCTGGGAGCCCCAAGGGCCAGGGGAAGGGAGTGAACCTCAGACTCTTCCTCCACAGCTCCTCCAGAAGCCACGTCGTAGATGTCCCAAATGAGCGACGATTAAATGCAGATTGCAATCATGCGATAGCATGGCTCTGCACAGGTCAGCAGTTTGACCTGAGCTTTTCTGCATCCCTCCAGCCTCCTCCTCACTGACTGATGGTCCCAAAAAGCTCACATCAAACTAACGAGTGTTATCCTTTCTTTTTTTTTTTTTATTACTCCTTCCCCTTTGAATTGGTTTAGAGATTATGTCCACTTAAGAATTTTTCTTAAAGAAACAGACCTAATCCTTAGGGCCGCATGGATAATGGTGATTATGATAATAAATAAGTGACATGATAGCCATCCTGGTCAGGACCCCCCCGGGGCCCGGGCTCACCTCTTCCGACTTAGTCCTGACACCAATAACTTGAGCCAGACCCAGAAAGGAGGTTCAGGCAAGGAGGGGCCGAGGGTGACCAAGGAGCCTGGAGAGGAACCAACCCCCTGGAGTCAGCCATACCTTGTCCTGCCCGTTCGATCACCTCGTCTGGGTCCTGGAACTTAGTCACTTGAGTAAACAAGGTGGAGCGATCCAGAGGCCAGCCATTCTTCCGACAAGTGGCCTGGACCAGGGCCGTGAGATAGGATTCGGGGATGTGCAGCCCGGACAGCCACATCACATTGGGGTCACTCTCTAAAATCTAGAGAGAGAGAGAGAGAGAGAGAGAGAGAGAGAGAGAGAGAGAGAGAGAGAACACTGACCCCCTCGTCCTGCTCCCAACTTAGAAAGTCCAGCACAATAAGTGAAATGAGCAGAACCAGGAGATCATTATACACTTCAACAACAACACTACATGAGGATGTATTCTGATGGACGTGGCCCTCTTCGACAAAGAGAAGATCTTATTCAGTTCCAATTGATCAGTGAAGGACAGAAGCAGCTACACCCAGAGAAGGGACACTGGGAATGAGTGTGGACCACAACATAGCATTTATACTTTCTGTTATTGTTTGTTTGCATTTTTGTTTTTCTTCCCAGATTATTTTTACCTTCTTTCTAAATCTGACTTTTCTTGTGCCACAATTGTATAAATATGTACACATACACTGTATTTAACATATACTTTAACATGTTTAACATGTATGGGACTACCTGCCATCTAGGGAAGGGGGTGGAGGGAGGGAAGGGAAAAGTTGGAACAGAAGTGAGTGCAAGGGTCAATGCTGAAAAATTATCCATGTATAGGTTTTGTCAATAAAAAGCTATAATAAAGAAAAAGTCCAGTATCAGAATAAAGCCGATGATGCTCCTCTGTGCCCTCCAAGGGGTCAGCCCCATGGGCAGAAGCTTCAGCAGAGGGAGGGCTATTCTCAGGGAGCAGCTTCTGTTGCTGAAGAAAGCCTGAAGTCAACAGCACACCTTTACCCACATCTCACCCAGGTTGTGTACTGAGAAAACCTCCTCAGGAAGTACTCCATCCAGTTTCCAAGGCTCTTCAAGGTATCAGGGGCAAGTTTTCTCCAGATGTTAGGGATGTTCCCAATGAAAAGGGCCCGCGCCACGTCATCCAGCTCATTGCTCATCCCAACTTCCCCAGCCAGGGCCTGTTGGCAGAATTGAGAGAGACCAACCACAGGTGCCTCAAAAAACCACCAAGGAGCATCTCAGCTCATGCTCCCCGGCCTCCCCCACTCCCCAGTTCCCCAGCTCCCCAGCCTCCCCTGCTTCCTGGCCTCCCCAGCTCCCCAGCCTCCTCTGCTCCCTGGCCTCCCCTGCTTCCTGGCCTCTCCTGCTCCCAGCCTCCCCTGCTCCCCAGCATCCCCTGCTCCCCAGCATCCCCTGCTTCCTGGACTCTCCTGCTCACTAGCTCACCAGCCTCCCCCACTCCCCCGCCTCCCCAGCTCCCCAGCCTCTCCTGCTCACCATCCTCCTCAGCCTCCCCTGCTCACCATCCTCCTCAGCCTCCCCTGCTCACCAGCCTCTCCTGCTCCCCGGCCTCCCCCGCTCCCTGGCCTCCCCTGCTCGCCCTCACTGACCCTCTGCAGTTCAGCCAGGGACCTCATCATCCGGATGGTCAGTTTGTTAAACCGCTCCAGCTCCTGCAGCAACACCACCGTGGTGGGGGAGATGCCCAGGCCCAGGTGTTTGCGAATACTGTCCAAGTCGAACACTTTGGGCATTTTGTTCTCAATGTCCTGGGCCACCTGGGCGATGTAGTCGTCCCGGCTGATGCCGGAGCTGGATTCCCCTGAAGCAGAAAGGCCCGTGAGCCTGGCCGGCCTCCGTACTAGCAGACGCCGTCCATTCTCGGGGACGCATCCGTGGGGTGAGGAAAGGGAGGGGGCGGGAGGCGCTCCGGCCCGGCCGCCACTCTGAGAGGACGCTACCTGTCTGTGGCTGTAGTTCCAACAGGTGGGTCCACATGTCCCGGGCGGCCTGGGTGTAGTAGCCAATCTCAGCGTTCGAATGGAGCCCAAACACCTCGGGCGTGTTGGCGAGTGGAAGCGACTCGATGGCATCTGTGAAAGGTGGAAGCAAAGGAAAGTGGGAGTCTGGTCATCCCCTGGCGCTGGAGCTTTGGGAGCCAAGAACTCCTCGTCAGGGCCCCGGAACGCTGGGGCTGATCCCCATAACAACAGTAATATGAATAATCATCATGATAGCACGCATTTATGGGGTCTGCCCTGCAGGTAATACTCATCAGACCGGCCGCCTCTGGCTCGCATCATTTTCCCGCTGGGCCAGGGTCCCCTCCTTGGGCAACCCAGCAATCCCAGAAGCCCCCCACAGGTTGCAGGAGTGTCATGGAGATCAGCTTTCACCTTCCACAGTCCAGCGCTCCCCGACTTCCCAGTACTAGGGACCATGATTCTTTTAAATAAAAAGCATCTGCGTTCAGAGATGGTTCCCTGGGGACGCTGTGGGAAGGCGTCGCTCACTGCTAAGGGTCCCCCTGACTGTTATATTCAGGCAAATGCACATCAAGGGCAGGGCTGAGGATGCTGAGTCTGGCCTTCCAAAGGGAGGCCACGCCCACACTTAGCTGCCAGAAGCCCAACTAGGAAAGGGATCAGGGAACTGCTGCAGAAATGGGAATCAGCGAAACCTGTTTTGGGGGGTTAGAATTAGCTACATTTTTCCAGGATCTGAGCAGTCTCACCCACAAAATCTTCCTTAGAATCACCGATTGGGATCTTATAATCTACTTCTTTGTTTCGGAAGAAGTGGAATGGCTGGAAGGTGTCAAAGATGAAATCTCCTAGATACTCGTCCATGTAGATGGTCAGGATGCGCCGGTCAAAGCTGTCGATAGCCCGGCCCCCATACATGACCTGGACACAAGACAGAATCCACCTGAGTGTCCAGCAGGGGGCGGGAGTCCGGCTGGCCTGGCCACCCCGCTGGGCAGGAGGCGACCGGACCTGGGATTTCACACCCGTGGGAGTTCCTGATAAACAAACACTCTTTACAGGAGAGAGTTTCTTGGGCATATCGAGGAACTCAATCTTCCTTCCAGTGACTTGCCCACAGCCAGAAGGAGAAGGGGAAGACCTGAGCGGGGCTCTCTATGGGTCATGACCTCATAGGGGTCCCATAACTGAATGTGAGGGTTGTGAAATATATTCTCAGTCAATGTTTGATTTGCACACCTATTTTATGTACCTATATACCGGGATCACACAAAAAATTGAGGGGGGGGGAAGAGGTCACATGTGGAAAAAGTTTAAGAAGTCCTGCCATAGGCCCCTCACAGCTATGGGCACGGCAGACATGATCTTCAAAGTTAGATCGTGATTTCATTTTCTGACTTCCCACCACCGGAGACCCCAAACTGGCAGCCAGAGCCTTTTAAATGGGAGGGGGAGGGAGCCAAAGTCCTCTGTAAATTTTGGATCCAAACAAATACTGTGAGGAGGCCGGAACCTCTGAGGAACGGGGCCTGGAGGAAGCCTTGGGAGGAGGCCGTCAGCCCCGGTGCACAGAGCTATTGGACTTGGGCACTCTGGTCTGATTCCCAGGAGCCTCCGTCCTAGGCACAGAGGGCAGCAGCCTTCTTGCATTTCCAGGCCCCTTTGTCAGTGCTAGCTAATAGCAGGGATCCACTTGAACCAAGAATTCATGGGACTGAACAGGACCAGGTGAAGATTTCTCAAAAAGTCTGAGATGGACCCGGTGGGACCTCAGGCCTGCAGGCCTGTCACCTGACCCTCTTCCCCAAGCTCTGCAGGGCAGGAAGATCGGGCCTTAGGCAACAAGTCCCATGATCTCTGGGCCTAGAGTCAGGAAGTGACCTGACCCACAGGAAGCAGAGGCCATCGCTGACCATTGGTCAGTAATGATCACTTCCTTGGTTCTTTGCTGTTTAAGCAGACTCCCTCTTTGAGCATCTCGGCCGGGCACATGCTGGTGACGAGAGAGCCCCGAAACTCTTTCTCGTTCTCTCTCTGACTTAGGGGGTGAGCCATGAGGTAGAGCACTGAGAAACTCCTTCAAGGAGAAAGTCTCCTTGAATCCTGCCTCTGTAAAGATCCCCCCCAAGGGAAACAAGACAAACAGCTTCATTCTGTTATCTAGAATTGAGTCTGGGTTGGAGATTCTAACCCCACTGAATTGGAGATCAATCAAGAAACACTCATTCAATTCTCAAATCCCAGCTCAGACTCCACCCACCAGCCCAATCAAGAGCAACCCCAGCTTGTAGCCAAGATTTCTATTGTGAAAAGAGCCCATTTTAAGCCAGTCCTTGCAGAGGAGCTACCACGCCATGCCAAGGAAACCTCGGCCCGCTGGGATGACATTCTCTGTCTCTCACCTAAGACTTTCTATGTCTCTCCCGGGACCTTGACACTAAGGATTCTGCCTTTCTATTCCTAACAGACTTCCTAATGCCAATAATAAACTTCTTTGTACCACTCCAGCTTTCCGGGTTGGTTAAGGACTCTGTGCCGCCAGAAGGGGTTCCCACGACTCCCTGCCGTGTGCCGAATCCTAAGGGGGTTCCAAACCTCTCCAGTTGGTTTCCTGAGCCCCGAACCTGCCGCTAACCTCATCCTCTAACTCCCTGACCCCCAGGAGCCCTAATCTCCTCATTTGGTTCCCTGATTGACAGAACCCCCCAAACTGGCTCTCATCCTGGGAGCCAGAGGCCCCGGGTCTGCCCGTGCCTTGGGCCTCTCCTGTGTCTCTTTGTGTCTGAGGCTGTCTCTGAGTTGTTAATGTGGGTGAGGGGTCTGGCGCCCCCCCCCCAGGATGAAGGAGAGAGAGGGTGCCGAGAAGCCGTTTGGCGCCAGCAGATCCTCGGTCCCACCCAGGGACCCCGACCTGCCCCCTGACCCCAGAGGCCCCGGAGTTTACCTCTCCGATGAGATACTTGAGGCTCCCCCAGGGGATCTTGTTGTCCTTTTGTTGGAAGGCCTTGGTCAAGTAGGTGTTCAGGATCTCCATGCAGACCTGCAGAAGTGGGGCGGGCGTGAGGAGCCTGGGAGCCCTGTTCTGGAAGACAGCCCCTCCCGCTGGGTCTGGAAGGGCAGAGGTCAAGGAGCCCGGGAGGGGGAGGGGCCGCTCCAGACCTGGAAGTCGGACTCGTTGAAGTCGTAGGACACGTTCCAGCCGATCTTGCCAAACTTCCTCCGCTCCTGCACCACGGCGTGGAAGAAGGCCAGCACGTAGATCAGGGACTTGTAGGCGGGGTGCGGGCACCGCTCCAGCATCTCGTGGGAGATCTTGAAGTACGTGGCCCGCATGTTCAGCTTGAGGCCATTGGGCGGTTCTGTGACCACCTGCACGGGAGGAAAGAAGAGGAGGACGGGCTGAGTGGACCGCTGGCTCGATGGATGGGAGCGGGCCGTGGCCGCGGGTCTGGCTTCCCTCCCTCCGGGCGCAGGATGCCCGTCGTCCTCTCAGCGGCACAAAACCCAGCTTCCTGTCCTGGCTTTTCCGTCTCCCACTGCGAGGATCCCACTCTGGGGCTCCGCGGCCACATCTGCCCTGCAGAGGGACCAGGGGGTGTGGGGGGATCCAGAATAATGCCCGCGAGAATAAATGGAACACTGCGGGCCAAGCATCGGGAGGGGGGGTCTGCCAGAGGAGAATCTGGCTCTGGCTGCCGTCTCTGGGCCCTCTCTTGGGCCGGGGCAGGTCGAGGGCATGGGCTGCGCTCCGGGCTCTACCCAAGGACGCACGAAGGCCGACTTGTGCGTGGCCATCAGCAAGGGGCCAGAACCCGGAGCCCCACGGGCCCCACGGGCCCCACGGGCCCCAGCCACAGATGCGCCCCCCCCCGCCCCCACCCTCCACAGACCCGCCCCAGTGCCTGAATTTCTCATCCCTGTGTCCGTCCGCAAGCAGCGAAGGTTTCCTCCCTCCAACAGTGTGTGATTCCCAGAGACCTTTCTCCCCCGCGCCAGCCATTACCCTGCACCCTGCATACAAAGAGCTAAAAAAGCTTCCTAGACGACCTCCTCCAGCCCAGCCATTTTACGGAGAAATCGCTAACATCTGGAGGGGAAGAACAACTTCCCGAGGGTCTCAGCCTGAGCCTGGAGAGAGTCAGAACTCAAACCTGCCTCCGCCCCCCCCCAGACCAGGGCCCTCCTTCAGTAAGGACCGGAGCGGGCGGAGCAGGAAAGCAGGCAGGGACCCCGGAGCCAGGCGCTCCCCCGCCAGCCCCTGCCCGACACCCAGGAACGGGGGCGGACGCGGATGGACGAGCGGCCCCCTGGGAGCTTTAGCCCCTCCGCACCTTTAAGGACTTCTGCAGGATCCCGATGGGGAAGCCCTTGGTGGGGTCAGTGGTGAGCCACAGGCGGAAGTCCGGGTGGGACTTGGTGATTCTCTCCAGGGACTTCTCCAGGTCCTTCAGCCATTTGACAAGAAGGTGGCAGTTCTGCAGCATCAGCCACTGGCCCCGGGCCAAGGCGGTCTCCAGCAGCTGCAGGGCCACCTGCGCCAGGCCGAGAGAGGGCGTGAGCGAGCTCGGGCCGGATAACCCAAGGGGGGGGGGGGGGCGGCCGGCTGGGGGGAGGGAACCGGGGGGCAGGGGGGAGAGGCGGGGGGCCCGGCTGGCTCAGCTCGTGAGACTCGGGCAGATTCCAGAATCAGCAGCAGCTTCACGGGAGGGCCCCCCCCCCCAATCCCAGCTGCTTGGATGGTCCGTTATTGAGGCCGCCCGCGGGCGGCGCTTCCACGCCAGAAGCTCCTGAGCCGCCCAGCGCTCCACCTTTAAGCCGGCGGACCCAGGCCTTGAGCCTGTCCCAGGGACTCTTCCAACCTCAGCGCGGGATCATGGGGAGGGCCCACTTTTCTACAGGAACCGTGATGGGCCAAGAACAGCTTGCACACTTGCAGACTCACAGTGACCCCCAGGGCAGACACACAGAGACTCCCCCCCAGGACAGACACAGAGACCCCCCCCAGGGCAGACACACAGAGACCCCCCCAGGGCAGACACACAGAGACCCCTCCCAGGGCAGACACACAGAGACTCCCCAGGGCAAAGACACAGAGACCCCCCCAGGACAGACAGAGACTCCCCCCCAGGACAGAGACACCCCCCCCAGGGCAGACACACAGAGACACACCCCCCCCAGGACAGACACAGAGACCCCCCCAGGGCAGACACACAGAGACACCCCCCCCAGGGCAGACACACAGAGACCCCCCCAGGGCAGACACACAGAGACCCCCCAGGACAGACAAACAGAGCTGCCCCCAGGGCAAATTCAGGTGGATTGTAGACAATTGCACATTATTTAGAATACCCCAAGGCCCCTACTCTGCTCCATGGTGACCATGCTGAGAATGCAGATCCCATACTGTTTCAGGAAGCACAGACCTGCCCTGATCTTCCTTGACATTAAAAAACCGAATTTCCAAAGGTCTCTCTATCACAGTGGTTTGAGAGAAGTAGCAAGCACTTAATTGGCCTTGCACATTGCCCTGGGCTTCGACTCCAAGGACTTAGGTTATCTTGGTCATAATCTGACCTCAATATGTCTGAATCCACGTATTAAAAGGAACCTCATGCAAAATTCTGGATTAGTTACTATTCCATAAAGAGAAATACAACTCATTTTCAGGAGAGAATCTGTAGGGAAAACTGCCCTTGGGTTAAATTATGAAGGTAAATACAGCACACAAAAACTGCCTCAGCTTCCCAGATACCAAGGCCATCTCCCCCCTCCCCGTCCCCCACCCCACACACACTATAGGTTAGACACTGAACTTCCCCAGAACAAATTATACCTTTTCTTGGCCTTGACCCATTGCAAGGAATTTAAGGCGATTTCCTCCAAAGCCACATCTGTCAGCTAATTTCATCAGATCACTGGCGGGGTCAGAGCCAGGACTCAGAATGAAAACAATGGGCGAATTCGGGGTGCTCTGTTCAAAAATGGCTTCAAAGCTGATCATTGGGGGTTGAACATACCTAGGCGGGAGAAAGAGCCCCCGTGAGGTCCTTCCCTTGCTCATAGAACTGTTCTCTCTTTGGGAAGAAAATTTCATTGGCAAATGATCCTTGAAGCTGGGAACACGAATTCAACGTCAAAGGCTTTCTTGACATTCATCAATTACAGCTGGGAAAAGAGGCTGAGCTCTCCAGATTTAAAGTATGATCAATATTCCTCATGACCTTGTCAAGCAGACAGAGATTAAATAGGGAGAAAATGTAAAGGTGAGGAGGACACTAAACAAAACTGGGGAAGGAGCTGGACAATCCAAAGCATTGGGAACTCGCCCCCAAGCGGGGGGGGCATCATCCCACCTTTACCTGTAATATGCACAGACTGGTCTACAGTTGAAAAGCCTTGAACCAAACCCTCCTCTGATCCCCCTCCTGGGGGGTCACCAGAGGCTCTGTTTGAGCCACATAAGCAGCGTCCCCCAAGTGCTAGGTAACAGCTCTGTGATCCAAGGTCCAACCGAGCCACCAGGATGGCCACCAGAATTCATGAAAACTCTCCAGGAAGCCACGGAGGGGCTGTGATGGACCCTGTGGGACAAGCATCCCCGACTTTCTATCTGGTCTCATCTCATCCCACTGAGGCCCGACCTCCACCAAGCTTCCACAGTTACATGCCTAAAGCACAGGATGTTTGACTATCTTGCTCAAGAAGTTCCAAGGGCTCCCTCTCACCTCTAAAGGGAATTCTTTGGGGCATTTAAAGCCCTTTACCACCTGATTCCAGCCTTCCTCCTTATGACTTGCTCACTTAATGCTAGCTATTATTCTCATAAACTTCTATGGCCTTAATGACCATCTCCATGCTGATGATTCCTCGTTCTTTCTTTTGTTCCCCATCTCTCTGCTGACCACCAGTCTCTCTACCTGCCCTTCAGACTGGCTGTCCAGTGGACATTGTAAACTCCACATGTTCAAACAGAACTCATTGCCTTTCTCCCTAATCTGTCCCCACCTCCTCCCTTCCCTGTTACTGCAAAGGGAACAACCTAAAGCTCCTCCTGGATTCTCCATTATCGCTCACTCCTTCCCCCACTACCCAGACAATCGCCAACACCTGTCTGCAGCATCTCTCATTATTACCTGGACTAGCTACTGGGAGTCTGCCTGCTTCAGGTTTTTCCCCACTCCATCCATCCTCCATTCAGCCACCCAAGTGATTTTCCTAAATCGCAGGTCTGACCACAATACCTCCCTACTCAAAAGACTGCAATGGCTCCCTACCACCTCCAGGATCAAATACAAACATGCTCTCTGTTCATTCCAAAGCCCTTTCTAACCCAGCCCTTCCTACCTTTCCTGTCACCCTGACACGTACTTTTCCGTGTAGCCACAATAACGGCCTGGCTGTTCCATGAACAATCCAAGCATTTTCTCAGGATGTTCCCCAGGACGGCAACACGCTCTCCCCTCCTTTTGCCTATTGACCTTCCGGGCGTCCTTCAATTCCCAACTAAAGTCCCATTTCTACAGGAAGCTTTTCTCAACCTCTCTTAATTCTAAGGCCTTCTCTTAATTATTTATCCTGTATGTGGTTTGTCTCCCCCACCAGATCATAATCTCCTCGAGGGCAGGGACTGCCTTTTGCTTCTTATTCCATCCTTAGTTCTTCCTGTCCTTCCTCCCAAAGACCACCTCGTGTTCACTTTCTGTCATGTACATGTAATTTGCCCAGGTAGCTCTGTAACCTCCTGCAGGCTGGAGCCTTCCCTTTTAGTCTCTACCCCCAGTGCTCGGCACAGTGCTTGGCACATGGGCAATGCCTGATGATGAATTGATTGATTGAGTTAGGATGATCACTTTTGCAGCTGTGTGGAGGAAGCTAGAAAATGGAGGAAATTCCCATCCAGCTAATTGAGACTAGAGGGAATGGAAACTTTCAAACGGCCATTTTTCAGGGAAGTAGTAACAAAGATTCCTGATATACGCACGGATCAGAGACTAGATGTCGGCTAATCCAACTCTTCAGAGAATGGATGAGGGTACTGAGAGGCTAAGGGATTTGCTGAGGATCCTGAGGACAGGATTAGAAGCCATCTGTCCGGCTATGATCAGTCAGGCCTCCCTAACTGTGACATCAGTCTCTGTCTGTTCCTGATCTTCACAGACTTTCTGATCAGGTACCTCAGCTTTCTCATTTGACGACCAATTCAAATGTAGCTTCCGGGCACTCTCTGTCATATAGTCTGAGGTGGATGGTGCAGAAGGGATCTATGCATATCTTTACAGTGAGAGCAGAGATCCCAAAGCTCTCTCCAAGATTACAAAACCCTTCTTGCAAGTCCCAGGGAAGAGGATTTAGGCCACAGACAGGGCCAAGGAAAAACCTCTTACTTACTTCTCCCCCATGGTCACAGTCACATAGTCGGTAACTGCCCGATAGACCCGGTCGACCCGGAAACATCGCAGAATGAGCAGCTTCTGGAAATTGGTCATACTGGTGTCGTAGCCCATGGGGAATGTAAACTGTTCCAGTGAATCCAGGTCATACCACTGGGGAAAAAATGCCAGAGTTTATCAGACTAGAAAGAGTACAGACTCAGGTGATGGGAGGGTCTTAGTTTTCTATCTCATCTCCAGCCATCCAGCTTAAAGTTTAGCTCAAGAAGGGCACTTTAATTTAGCAAAGCTCATGGATTTCTGGCTTATGAGGAGACAACAGTAGTGGAATGGAGATCAGATGCAGAGATCAATTCGTTACCTGACAACCCAAAAAAGTATTCTGGTCTAGAAAGTTCTAAATCTGACAGGAAAAAATAATGATGAATGTTGGAGGGGATGCGGGAAAACTGGGACACTGATGCATTGTTGGTGGAGTTGTGAAGGAATCCAACCATTCTGGAGAGCAATCTGGAATTATGCCCAAAAAGTTATCAAACTGTGCATATCCTTTGATCCAGCAGTGTCTCTGCTGGGCTGATACCCCAAAGAGATACTAAAGAAGGGAAAGGGACCTGTATGTGCCAAAATGTTTGTGGCAGCCCTGTTTGTAGTGGCTAGAAGCTGGAAAATGAATGGATGCCCATCAATTGGAGAATGGCTGGGTAAATTGTGGTATATGAATGTTATGGAATATTATTGTTCTGTAAGAAATGACCAGCAGGATGAATACAGAGAGGACTGGCGAGACTTACATGGACTGATGCTAAGTGAAGTGAGCAGAACCAGGAGATCATTATATACCTCAACAATGATACTGTATGAGGATGTATTCTGATGGAAGTGGATTTCTTTTACAAAGAGACCTAACTCAGTTTCAATGGATAAATGATGGATAGAAACAGCTACACCCAAAGAAAGAACACTGGGAAACAAATGTGAACTATTTTCATTTTTGTTTTTCTTCCCGGGTTATTTATACCTTCTGAATCCAATTCTCCCTGTGCAACAAGAGAACTGTTCGGTTCTGCAATAATATGTTGTATCTAGGATATACTGCAACATATCTAACATATATAGGACTGCTTGCCATCTAGGGGAGGGGGTGGAGGGAGGGAGGGGAAAAAATCAGAACAGAAGCGAGTGCAAGGGATAATGTTGTAAAAAAAAAATTACCCTGGCATGGATTCTGTCAATAAAAAGTTATTATAAAATAAAATTAAATTAAAAAAAGAAAGTTCTAAATCTTTAAAGTTTAAGTTCTTAACTTTTCTTGTGTCACAGACTCTTCCCCATTGGGGAAGCCTATAGATCTCTGCTCAGAATCATGTTTTTAAAAGCAAACAACTGGAATTACAACCTATCAGGAAACTAATGATACTGAAATGCAGCTGATAAAAATAAAGTTGTGAACTCTAGGTTAACTCCGGGGTTCAATCAAAATTATAATTCGGGAATTGGGAAGGCAATTCGGAGAAGATGCAAGCAGGAGCAGACATAGTCACATGGCTCACCTCCTTCCAGATATTACTGTCTTTCTCTATTTCTTCAGGAAGATTCCCAAAGACATCTGAAAACTGTTCGGATAAAAGCATGATGTCTTCCCAGCCCTGATCAGGCAGCCAACTGCATGGCTTCTTTCTCTTGCTTTTCTCCAGAGAAATGTTTCCTGTTGTGAACAAGGGAAATCAAGGAAGCCTCATGACCTACTATTGGACACCAAGATGAGCCACGATCTGGAGCTCTATACTTTCCTTCATATATGGCCAGGGACATGGGAATTGAGAGAGAACAGTCCTCATTTCTATCAGTTGAGTCCAACCAGTCAAACTCAGCTTGGTTTTAGACCCTGAAGTGATGGATCACTGTCAAATCAGCACAACTATGTTCTCATCAAAGTGAAAAATCAAGTTGCAATTAATTCAATTCAGTTTAGACTTTAAGTAGATTTTTTTTAAATGTCTTCACTATAGATTAGGAAAGCTGGGACAGAAATGGGAAATTGTGCAAACTCATTACCTTTCAAAAAGAAATCCAGCTCTTCTTGAGGGACTCTGCCATCTGCTTGCTCTATCTTGATCGTCATATTAAAGGAAAAGAGCAGCTTGTGTCTTTCAAATAGCCCTGGAGTGAAAAGATCAGAGAAGACTGAGGAAGTGTCCAATCTATTGCAGCTGGTCAGTCAGCCCCCCATCCCTCTGCCATCCAGCTAGTCTGCTCACCCTTCCAACTGGGCCTGCTACAGCTGCCAGCTCAGGCCCGGGACTCTCTTCACTCCTCCTCTCCTCTTCCTGGCTCCCCTGGCTTCCATCAAAACTCAATTTTTCTCCCTACTTCCTGCGGGAGGCCTTTGCAGGTCTCCTTTGCTCTAGTGTCTTCCCCTTCAGACCACCTTCCACCCATTCTGCATGTGGCTAGAGTGACCTTGGCTATTTACATAGTATCTCCCCCATTAGGATGGCAGCTCCTTGAAGGCAGAGATCATGGATTTTTGTTGTTGTTGGGTTTTTTTTGGGGGGGGGTTGCCTTTATTTGTATCCCTAGGGCTTAGTAGACCTAGTGCTCTTTTAAATTGAGTGGAGAGTGAGGAAAAGAAGGGGAGAAAATAAATGCTTGTTAATTGAAAAATAGATTGTTTTAAAAGGAAGGAAAGATAATTTCAGTTAAACTTCTCTCTTTGATCAGGTTTCAAGATTGGGGAAAGGAGATAGAAATAGCTCATGTTTTTTGATAAAACAGAGAAATGAAGATTAGATGATAGAGGGATTAGAAAGATGGAACAGATTGAATACCTGAACACCACTTAATGGATTGCTGTCATTTTAAAAGGCATTTTGGAAGGGAATGTTCCAGAGATCTGTCCTTGGCCCTGAGCTGCTAAACCTTTTTATAAATGACTTAAATAAAGGTATAGATGGTATTCTTATCAAATTAGCAGATAACATGAATCTGAGAGGAATAACTAACACACAATGCAAAATATAGAAAAAATGAACTGAAACAATAAAAGAAAATAAAAACTGAATGTTTTGTAATTATAATGAATAAATTTGGTCCTGAAGAAAAGAAAGGATATGAAAATGCTCTTCTTTTCTTTGCAGAGGCAGGACCCCAGAGGTTTGGAATATTGTATGAGTTGTCAGATTATACAACATAAAGTATTATATATATTATATTATATAAGTATATATTATTCACATATATTACATATTTATTTAGACTTATTTTTATTAATATTAAATTTATTTATTTTTATATATTATTATAGATAATATTAAGTAATAAATATAAAGTAAAAAGAAAAGCTATCAATAAAAATTTTAAAAGAAAAACTGTACTGACTCTAGTAAAATGGAATTTAACTGAATAAATGTAAAGTCTCATATTTGGATTTAAGAAATCAATTACACAAATACAGAATGAGGTTGAGTATGACAACAGTTGTTGTGAAAAAGAATGAGGAGTGTTATATAAAATAACAATGACATATGGCAACCAAAAAAAATACAATTTTCATTGAATTATGGAAGGACACGTCTAGAACAAGAACATGACAGTATTACTGCTATTATGATTCACTCTTGCTAGACTAGTACTAGAATTTGGAAGGGTTGCTTGCATATATTCAGAAAAGGGTGATAGGAATCAGTGACAGACCTGGATATGCTATATACCAAGATATCATTCTGTAAAAAGAAAGAGAGAATGGCATAGTAAAGAGAGCTAGACTTGAGTCATGAGCCAAAAGCACAGTTCTAACACTGGGGAAATCCTCATCTATCTAAGCCTCAGTTTCCATGACTATAAAATCATGAGTGATAATATCTATACCACTTCCTTCACAGGATGATTGTAAGGAAAATATTTTTTATATCTACCATACAGAAAGACTTGAGAAAAGTTGATTATTATGCTAGCTGTTTTCAAAGAGAGGGGAGGGGGGAAAGAGAAGAGGAGAGAGAAAGAAAGAGACAGAGAGGAAAAAACAAAGGGGAAAAGAGACAGAAAAACAGAGAGAGGAGGAGGGGACAGAGAGAGAGAGTGGACAGAGAGAGAGCAGACTGTCAGTCAGAGCAGGGAGAGGTACAGAGAGTGAGAGGAAAAGAGAGAGAGAGACAGAGAGACAAAGACAGAGATGGGGGGAGGGAGAGAGAGACGAGCAAACAGACAGAGACAGAGAGAACAGAAAAAGAGGGAGAAGAATGAAAAAGATTTCTGCTTAAATGAGAGTCAATTTGCTTTATACTTAGCGCTTTACAAAATTTTCTCAGGAGAAAATGGTTTCCTTTCCTTGGAGACACCAGCTAAATACATTGTGGATATTCTTATTCAAGTAAAGGATGTTCTAAAAGACCTCCAAGGACCCTTCCAACTCTGGAATGTTGTGATTCCAGAATTTTAATGAGCCTCTTTTCTCATAATCTGAATTATCAACCACAATCTCTTTTTGCAAATACAATTTTTCAAAGACAGGATTCTCTAGAGTCAGGGATGTGATTGCATATATTAGACTTAAATTATTACAACTTCTACAACTGGAATAACCCATTAAATCTGATCACTCTTACTAAGGACCTACAATTCCCACACAACCGAGGGCATGCATTTGTCTTGCTATAGAACCAAACCAACCTGTGCAGCCATAGTTGTAGACATTGAAAGTCAGAGTGTCCATAATGTTTCTTAACCTCCTTGGAAGAAAAGAATCGGGCAAAGATTTCTTAAGTGAGAAAATAAAGACATCCAGGAAGGCTGATAAAGAATACTGATACATGGTGTTCACGAGCGCCATTTCTGACAAAACAAAGAACAATATGGCGCCCCTCTTGCTAGCAGGCCGGTAGCCGTCACGCAGTCGATCGATGTCCACTGCTGTCTTTTCGGCCAGTTTGAGTTTCTCTGACACCTAAAAGAAAGGTCAGCATCAGAACATGATTTTTGGTTTGATTTCATATAAACGAAATCTGTAAAATCATGAAGGTGCAATTTTGTGATGAGCTGAAAAATTAAGAGGGCAAAGAAAAGCAAGACATGGGTATGATAGTTACAAGTAATTGAGAAAAATCTGCTAGGCCAATGAGACATAGAGGACAGATACAAAAGCTCCAAGTTCATAATTTGTGACAACTCAGGTCTAAGTAATGTCTTCCTGTCCCCATTTGAGCTGCCTTTTCCTTCTCCCCCAAATCTTTCTGACTCCACAGCCCCCATCTCCTCCCCACAAGTAACAAGTAACAGCAGCCCCATGGGGGCACAAGTGCCCCGAGAAGCTCCCTCCATCCCACAGGGCGAGGAGCATGGACATACAGAACTTCTTACCTCAGTGGCTTTTGTCTTTGTCTCCTCAAGGGTCTGTACCAAGTCCACATTATCCAACATGTTGCCCGTGGATGTGGCCAGTTCTCGGAGGAGAGAATCTTCCAGGTCTTTCAGCAAGTTCTTGTTTTCGCTCGTCTCCTGGATGAGGTGCTCCCTCTGCTCCTCCAGCTCTCTTCTCTCATAAGCCACAATGACACTGAGCAGTTGGTCCTCGAGGCCCTTCAGCGTGACTGTGGGCAGGACATGGAAATGTTATTTTCAGAGCTTTTCACATATACAGAGTGTTTTCCAATTTTGTGTGTGTGTCATTACACAGCAACTTGGAGGAAGGCATTCTACCAGCCACCAAGAACACAGAGACAAGAGTGCAGCAGAAGCTTATAAGTGTGTTGGCCAATACAACATGAAAATCAGTAAATGATAATTACAAAAATCAGGGAGAACTTCTTCTAGGAAGGAGATGGCCCATGAGCTTCAGTCCTGAAGGGAGAGCATTCTGGGCATTGTGCTAGTATCTGCACCAAAAAAAGGAGAAGAAATAGGATCCTGCGTTCAGTGAATGGCAAAAGGCTACTTTGTCTGGAACAGAGATTGTGGGAAGTGGAACAAGACAGATATCGGAGAATGAAGAGGAATAAAGAGACATTATCTCGTGTTTTCTTGTACATGCAGGTTTCGTCGTCCCTAAGTGGAATGTAAACTCTTTTGGAGAAGGTTATCATCTTACCTTTACATCCAGTGCCTTATACAGGGTAGGTGCTTATTGTTTGCTGTTGTTTGTCCTTTATTCTGGAAGAGGACCATGTCATGGGGTGGAAGGTGAGGAGAATACCATGACATGCAAGTGAGTTGGATTCAAGTGAGGGAGGGCTCCAGAACTGGAGATGGCCTTGGATATAGTGGGAGGCCTTGCCCTTTTAAATTGAAGTCTTTAACTAGTCTTAGTTTGACTGAGGCAATGGCCAATAAATCATTAAGACTGGGAAAGAAATGAGGCAAAGAATGTAAAAGAGAAATATTCTCTTTTATTTAATCAAAAAAATCATTCTGGGAGGGGAAGACCTTCCTTGGATCTTTTGGCCAAACAGAAACAATTCGTCTTTACCCTGAGCCACCAGAATCCAAACCCAAACCATGACTTCTATGTGATAGATGTTTACCGAATGAATGAATAAGAAGCAAGCTAAAGTTAGATTGTAAAGGATTTTAAATGACAAAAGTTGTACTTTATTCTAAAATGGGAAGCCATTGAATATTCTCAAGCAAGGAAAGGACATTGTTAGAATGAATGGTGCTTTAGAAAGCTTCACTAATGTTTTATTATTAAACTGGAATTCTGTGACCATAATAGAACATTTAGCCTTAAATCTAATGGTACTCTGAGCACACTCCATGAGCACAGCTTCTTGAACAGACAGAGCACTGACTTGGAATAACAAATATCTGGATTTAGATCCTGTCTCTGATACTATGTGATCTCAGAAAACCAGTTCACCTCCATGGACTGGATGGTCCAAGTCTAGACCCCTATAATTCCAAACAAGGATCAAACCCATTCTCACCAGTGTAGTTGATCACCATGGCTTTTCCAAACACGGACGGAGAATATCTAGGATTGGCCAGTTTGGTGTTCAGGTAGAGTTTAAAATTTATATCATAATCAACTTCTTTATCTCCCAATATGATAAACTGTCGTCCTTGAACGTTTTTCACATTTTTTTCCAGCACATTATCAATCACTGGATCAATATATTCATCCACATCTTGGAACAAGAAAGGGGTACCGTACTTTATGGACATTTCCAGCTGTTTGAGGAAATCGGGGTCATTAAAAGAAGCAACCTGAAAAAAGACCAGAACAAATGAAAAGTGAATACACCCTCACCAAAAGAGGGGGAGCTGAGATTCTTAGCCGTTTTTGTGTCCTGGACCTCATGGGCAGTCAATCTTACCAGGTCTATCAAGCCTTTTTCAGGATAATGATCCCAAATGGATAACAAAGTACATAGGATTGCAAAAGAGTTATCAAAATATTTTTAATAACCAAGTACTTAGACCCCAGGTTAAGAGCCACCGAGAAGAAGAATCGGCGCTAGTAAAGGCTGCCTTTGCCATGGAGAATAGCTAAAAAGGGCAAAGATTGGAACAAGGAAGCATGTAAAAAAGCAGCATGTATGTGTGTCTGTGAGTATGTCTCTCTGTGTGTCTGTGTCTCTGTGTGCATCTGTGGCTGTATGTTTGTGTGCTGTGTGACTGTATCTGGTTCCACAGTGTCCATGTGTGTCTGTGCATATCTGTGTGTGTCTGGGGGTAGCTCTGTGTGTATCTGTGTGGCTGTGTCTCCGACTGCCTGTGCATGTGTCCATGTCTATGCCTGCGTGTCCACATGTGTGTCCGTGTATCCGTGTGTGGGTCCCCACGTGGATGTGAAGCCCAGGGGGAATGCCAGCTAGAAAGAAGCGGACAGTTTATCCTTGAGGAGTGAGCTGAGAGTTTCACAGCACCAGGGAGGGAAGATCTTGAAGATCATCCATTCTCTCTGTGCCTGCCAGAGAATCCTCTTGACTCCAGTCCCAATTCGGGGTCCAGACTCCCCTGAGAGGGAGCCCTCTGTCTCCCAGAAAAGCCCCTTCCACTTTTGGATAGACCTGGTGATCAGAAGGGGCTGCTTCCCTAAATCGAGCCCAAAGCTGCCTCTTTGCAGCTTCCACCCATTGGCCCATGTTCTGCCCTCAAGCCAAGAGGACTGAGTTTAATCACTCTTCCACACTAAAAGATAGCTCTGATATCCTCCCCATAAATCTTTTATTCTCAACAAAATTATCAAAACATTGCCAACTTCATCCCATATATCCTTCTATCATGTGGGCTTGGGGCTTTCCAAAACTCATCGGGGCAGAGTACAATGGAACCAGGACTTCTCTCGTTGGGTTTTTGGTGCAGTGTCACACTGTTAACTCTTTGTGACCTTCCTTTCCTTTTTTTGGAAGGGGAGGGGAAGAGGAGAGGTGAGAAATTTGTGTTTCCTTATTTTGGGGGGCCTCCTGATGTGAAAAATTCTTCCACCAATGCAGATTGGCAAGTGTTCTGCAATTTGTCAAGTAACTTCCTAGCTTTTTCCTTTTGTCTTTGTATCTACAAATCTGAAAAGTGTGTCACTTATCCAAGCCACTGATTTCTCCCCTCCCATGAAGCAATTGGGGTTAAATGACTTGCCCAGGCTCACACAGCTAATAAGTACTTGTCTGAAGGCAGATTTGAACTCAGGTTTTCCTGACTCCAGGATTGCTGCTCTATCTACTGCATCATCCAGCTACCCTTGAGTCATTGATTTTTTAAATGTTAAATCACAGCTAGGTGATGCAATGGATAGAGCACCAGCCCTGAAGTCAGGAGGACCTGAGTTCAAATCTGACCTCAGACACAACACTTCCTATCTATGTGACTTTGGGCAAGTTACTTAACCCCAATTGCCTCAGAAAAAGAAAAAATGTTAAAAGAGCATAGGGCTGATCATAAAACTCCCAGCTTCCCATGCTTGGGTCTTTTCATTTTGAGTTTTGAGTAAGGACCATCAGTCTTTCCTATTTCAAATTCAAAATCATTTGTCATAGTGCAGGGTTCGGGTCAATGAAAGAGAAGAATTGTTGATCACTTCAACCCTACCCGAAGGTTGTTTTTTTCTTCTTTTCTCTTTATCCAATTTAGCGCTTGTTGCTGGGGGTCAATGCACAAAGGAAAACGACTGGCTCGCGTGGTGAGAATACCATTCTGAACAGAGAGCTCATCAGGAGGCAGGCCCTGGGAGCCCCACCTGGGGATCCAAACATCAGAAAATCAATGATGTACCTAAAGCTTCTTTTATAGTTTTTACTGGATTGCTCAGAGTCTAAATGCCAAAAGCTGAGTAAAAGGGCTCTAGTGGAAAGGAAAAAAACCAATGGCCCTATTTCCAGTATTAGGAGAAAACATGGGCCTGCTCCATCCCTGCTCTACGGAAGAAGTGGAGGGCCACCTCTATTTCCACACTAAACCTAGGCCCAGCCCAACCCTGGCTTCCTCTAGCACCACCACCTCGGAGGACCACCCACCATCCTTCTGTCCCCTCCCGAGCCGTGAAATAATAGCACAGCTCTCTCAGCCAAAGAGCATCCCTTACCTACTGATCTCTACATCATCTGTGAGCAGATTCTCCAGGCGAAAAGGCTGACTCAGGGGGATTTCCCGATCCAGTAAATCTCCTTGCCAAAGCCCATTGACCATCTCATCTCGAAACTCCCAGGTGAAGGCCCCTTCGTAGCTCAGGAAGGCAGCGCAGAGCAGACAGTCACCCAACAACTTGAATCGTCGATGTATCAGCTCGTCCAAGTCAGCCAGCCATCTGATGGGAAAGAGACAATCTCTCTAATTTAGTCATCAGGTTCTGGTAGGGACTTTTAGAAGACTTGCAACTTTCCCTGCCAAATTCTGCCAGCCAACTATTTCTTCAGGCTGATGGACACATATATCATGAGTAACTCACAGCACGAGCAAAATGAACGTGTCCAAAAGCATTGCCATGGGACTGTATTACCCACTACACTTAAGACTTTGCAAATTACAGCTTTAATCATGGACTTCTCAAGCCAAAAAGACTTACTTTGCAGATCACTTTCTCACCCTCCCAGTAATGATGCTGACTCCCACAATCATTGGCTTCAGACACTGAGCCAGAAGCCACCAAACTACCAAAGTTCCAAGTGTCTCAGGGAGCCATCTATGGATTATGTCACATGTCCTTGCCTAGTACCACAGTCTCACGGGGTCCTTTCTACTTAGCGGGATATAATAGGACTTACAAATAGGCTTTGCAAGCCTTTGATGCACAGAAAAGAATCCACTTGCTGAATAAATGTAGCCATGGGAACCATTTTACAATGGTGGACATCCCAATTCAAACCATTCACCTTCTAGAATCAACTTAAGAAACTTTTCTTAATTTTCTTTCAAGAAACTAAGCTAACCTCACGTTTTCTGAGCCCAAGCCGGAAATCAGTTTGTCAGCTGCAATCAGCCGTCTTTCCATGATCTCTGCTTCCTCCTGGAGCTGTTGCTTTTCCAATATGGCTGCCTCATATTTGGCTCCCAAAGCTTCCAGTTCAGCATGGAGTGTGGCCAACTCATTCTGAATTCTTTCCAGTTCTCTTTTACTGAGAAAATAGTTTCTCTCCAGTCTTGCCACCTGTATATTTTAAAGAGTATACACAATGCTTGAGAATTGGGAAAGGGAGTATAGAGGAGGGGGAAAGGAGAAGAGAGAGGCTACAAGGATCCCTTTTCTAAGACTTGGAACACATCTATGCGATCTAATGAACGGCACAGGGGACCAAGTGATTTAGTACCACAGGCAACCACAACCTGGATTTCTTTCTTTAGCTCTCTTTTTTTTTTGGGGGGGGGAGGGTTAAACATGTACAATCCTTTAAAAAATATTTCCATAGTTGTCACATTGTGCAAGAAAAATCAGATCAAAAGGAAAAAAATATGAGAAAGAAAAAACAAACAAAAAGGTAAAAATAGTAGGTTGCAATCCACATTCAGTCTCCATAGTTCTCTCTGAATGTGAATGGCATTCTCCACCCCAAGTCTATTGGAATTGTCTTGGATCACTGCATTGTCTTCAGTTGCTTTTTCAACTCCTTTCAATCCTTCAATCCAATTAGACTAAAGCAATTCATATTTAAGTGAAGATGGGGTTACTTTTTTTGATTGTGTGTGTGGATGTGTGTAGATATACCTATGTTTGTATAGAGATGTGTATGTCAATATATATGTGTTTATGTGTATATAGATATGTTTATATATGGATGTACGTATGTATGTATGTAACCTCTATCTTAAAGCCCACTGACATGGGTTTCTCTTCTTATTGGTAGAGATAAAGGCTCTGCCCCTTCACATGAGGGGCAGGGAGAAGTTGGTAAGGGACTACAGTGCTCTTCAAAGTTAAGTCCCCTAGAGGACTCATCAAGCTTCAAGGCTGCTTCAAGTACTTCTGGTCACTGCAAGTACTTCTGGCTTCCAGCTTCAACAGGGAAAATGGAAGAAACTAATCCCACTTCATATTGCTAAAGAAAATGATTCTGGAAGGAGTTGGCAGGTTCTATCATGTCCCTGTCCCAGCTAGCTACTCTAAAAACTTCAGGGAGCTTTCCATTTAATGAAAAGTAGGATACTCTTGGTTGAGCTCAGATACATCACTACCAATGGTAGCGCTCCTTCCTTCTGTATTGTCAAGTTTCTCCTTTGTAGATCTTCTCTAATTTCTGTTATGATTTGGATAAATGGGTTTCTTTGCTGTTTTCTATGTATATTTATCATGGAACTGGTATTAGGGGGGAAAGTGTTCAAATCTTGGATAGAGATCTTGGGGTCCTCCTTCCCCACCAAAATGACAGTGATCCGAAGGTAGTTGGAACCAATCATATCCCCTAAATAAATAGTATTTAAGAAAGAAATCGGATAAACTTCTAGCCCAGTATCCCCTTGCTCTGAGGAGAACAGAATAGCCCCTCGTTCCAACTTCCTACTTCTCCTTTTGGCAGTAATTTAAAGTCTCTCTTGGAGAAAGATAGAAGGAAAAGAAGCTTGAGATGTCTCTTCTCCCACCCTTTGAGCTACACGATAGTCTCTCTCTTCATATGTGGGCCTTTTCTTTAACATGATGCTAAGCCTCTCTCTCTCTCTCTCTCTGTCTCAATATATATGTACACATACATATATAATACACATGTGTATACACACATAGGTGTCCATAATGTATAAACATATGTTTATGTGTTTATGTGTATATATCATCTTCATGTGTACACTAGTGATTTCCAGCATTAAGCTATGGCTTCAAGTTAAAAGTACAAAAGAAGGCATTTAAAGACAAGGGTGACCCTAGTGAGTTGCTTCTTTGCTTTTTGATCAATGGGAACAATTAGCAGTCTAAATATATAAATGCTCCTCTTCATTCTTGGTTTTCCCAATTATATTTTAATATAATTGCCTGAATGAAGCACTCGTTTAAAAACTTTTTTTCATCCTCCTCATATACAAAATTTGACAAAACCTTTGGAGAACTCTTCCCATTCCCTAATTCATCTAAAAAGAGATATGTTTCAGGGCCAGAATCTACAGGAAAATGCAAGAAAGGGTTTCTAACTCAGATCAATAAAGAAGGGCTGTGAATACATGAGATGCCAATTAACCCCAGACTGGACACAGTCCCATCACTGTGTAGGATTCACAAACAGTACCTTCTCTCTTTTGGGCTTGATTTCTTTAAAAACATCACAGTAACCCATCACAGCTTCAACAAACTTCAGCATGCCCAACCCGGCTTTGCTTACAGCCTCCATTTCTTCCATTGTTGTATTGAGATTCTTTAAGAGTCCTTATGATAAAACATTAAAATTTTCAATCAGTGGTTCAGTCAATAAACATCAATTAAGTTCCTACTAAGTGTCAGACACTGTGTTAATTTCTAGGATTACAAAAAAGGGGCAAAAACCAGTCTTGCTCTCAAGAATCTCACAGTCTAGTGGGAAAGGGGACAACAGGGGACCACAACAATATACAAATATAATATATGTAGGATAAAATGGAAATAAATTATGTCAGGAAGAAAGCAAAAAGATTAAGACTGGGAAAGTCTTCTGACAAAGGGTGAGATTTTAGCTGGGGTTTGAAGGAAGTCAGGGAAGCTGGGAGGCGGACAAGAGAAGGAAAATGTTCCAGGTATTAGACATAGCCAATGAAAATGTCTAGAGTTTGTGTGAGGAACAGCAGGGGAGCAGAATACATGAAGATGAGGAAAGTAAGAAGACTGGAAAGATAGGAGGGATTCAGGTGATGTATGGTTTAAATGTTGAATAGAGTATTTTGTATTTGACTCTGAAGACAATAGGGAGCCATTGAGGTTTGTTGAGTGGGAAGGAATGTGGAGGGATGACATGGTCGGATTTTATTTTGGGAAGATCAGTTTGGGAAGATCAGTGAAGAATAGACTGAATTAGACAGAGACTGGAAGCAGGCAGATCCATTGGTAACCACTGCAATGATCCAGGCTTGAGGGATGTTGGGGCCTGTATAGCACGGGATAGTATCAAAGGAGACACAAGGAGGTATATTCAAGAAATGCTGAGGAGGTGAAATGGACAAGAGATGCTGTGGAGGTGAAATGACGAGAGATGCTGAGGAGGTGAAATAGACGAGATGCTGTGGAGGTGAAATGAACAAGAGATGCTGAGGAGGTGAAATAGACGAGATGCTGTGGAGGTGAAATGAACAAGAGATGCTGAGGAGGTGAAATAGACGAGATGCTGTGGAGGTGAAATGAACAAGAGATGCTCAGGAGAGGAAACGGACAGGAGATGCAGTGGAGGAGAAATCAACAGGCCTTGGTCACAGCTTGGATATAACCAAGTGAGAGATAGTGAAGAGTCCAGGATGACTCCTAGGTTGTGGGTCTGAGGGACTGGGAGGAAGGTGATGACCTGGACAGAAGCATGGAAGTTCAGAAGAGGAGAGGGTACGGTGCAAAAGGGAAGATAATGAACTCTGTTTGGGGTGTGTTTTGAAATTTTTGGCACATACAGTTTGAGAAAATGAGAAAAATGAGATACTTTGGGGCAAATTAAGTACTTCTAATTCATTAGTAAATATGTCCACAAAATATAGATCCCAACTGTCTTAGATCAGAAAGTCTCAGACATCTGTTTTTCATAAGTGACCTTTTGCATATGAGCAAATCCTCTCAAGCGACAAAGGCAAATGAACATGGAACCTTCCCCAAAGTCCCTTCTTCCTATTAGGCTTTCCAGGTCTGTGTTGAGAGGCTATGTCTGTATATGCAGCTTAATCTCTGCCATTCCATGCCTGTATTACATCTGCCATTGCTGCATGAGACCTATGGCCCAGGTTTGTAATGGGATCATCAAAGTTCCTGAGAAAGACCCCTTACTTGCTACCACTGTCATCTGAACTTTCTGTTAATGGGAGAGGATTCTCAGATAAAACCATCACAAAGCTATGCTTATAGGATCCCTATGGTGGTTTTATCATATAAATAAAAGCAACTAACATTAAGGGAGAGTTTATTGTGAGGGGGCAAAACTAACATCAAAATGACACAAGAATTGGAGGAGGACATTCTGGCACCAGGACATATACACTGGAATAGGAGTCCTAGATCAAAAGATCGTGGCTCAAATTTTGTTTCTGTCACCTCCTAGCTCTGTCACTACCCTAGCTGGGTAAGCCACCTGGAGGAAAGTCAACGAACCTTCTCTGGGTCTCATTTTCCCTCTCTGTGAAGTGAAGGGGCAAAAATTAGCTGCTCTCCTGGGTCCCTTCCAGTTCTAAACCTATAATGTAGGCTTCTATAAACTTAAAAACATCAGGATAAATAGTTATAGCTACACAATTATGATTGCTTTCCTCAGAAATATTGAATATGGGGGGCAGCTGGATGACACAAGTGGATAGAGTGTCAGCCCTGGAGTCATGAGTTCAAATCCAGCCTCAGACACTTAATACTTCCTAGCTGTGTGATCCTAGGCAAGTCACTTAACCCCAATTGCCTCAGGAAAAAAAGAAAGAAATATTGAATATATTGATGACAAATATAGAGATATAAAGGTATAGATATAAAGATAAGCATAGATATAGGTAAAGATGTAGGTATAGGTACAGATGATATAAATATATATATAGACAGAAATGTAGGAAAAGTTGTTCCCTAAGAGGAATCATGCCTCTTCTTTCAGAATTCAGGCCTGAAGGATTTTTAGGTCCTCAGGAACCAAAGCACCAAACAGTTGACTGTTAATTGATAACTTGAGACATTTATACTCACTATCTATTTTTTAACAGCTCACTTTAGCACTATACTGGGAAAAGGTCAGTCAGGTCAAGAACTTATCCCAACCTTCTACGGAAAGTGCAAGCATAGGAGAAAAATCATAAGTGAAGTGCTAAGTAAAAAGGCTGTGTCCTGCCAGGTAAAACTTAGGGCAACATGCAGATTTTGTATATGTTACTGCCAATGAGAAAAAGAATTTGGTTTCTTAAAGAGTCTCAAATCCCTTTGCTGAATCCAAAACTATGGGCCCTGTAAATGGAAAATTACTTTTTTCTTCTCAGTCTTGGATTATGTATGTCTCCCAACAGTATCTCTTTCCTAAGAGATCAAACAAACCCCAAATTCCATGGTTTTATCTAGATTGGAATAAAGAAAAGTCCCGAGTTGGGACAATGTCTGCCTACGTGAGATTTCTGCTCTAGTTGTCAGCACTTGCCTCGTATGTTTTTGACTTGACTCTGGGAAATTGAATCAAAATCCATGTCCATGAGAGACCTTAGGAAGTTCGGGTCAGACATCATGCCTTTGGCTGCCTTCCAGTTGAGTTCCTTGTAGCCCTTGATAATCAAGATACATTCACAAACAGTTTGCACCTGTTTAGGAGGTTTAGCAAAAGACCTAGGGGGAAAAAAGTCCAAATCAATCAATCATACACAGAATCACAAGATAAAAACTGAGATAAGAAATAAAATAAAATAAAAATCAAGATGGGCTCAAGGTAAGTATTCAAAGACACTGATGTTAGGGGTGGGAAGTCCCACATTGAGTTCAGTGATAGCAGAGCTTTGAACCTGAGGATCAGGAGACCTCTAGGTTGGAATTCCAGCTTGAATGCTTTCCAAATGTGCAACCATGGCTAAGTTATGTAATCTATGTGAGCCTCAGTTTCCATATCTGTAAATAAAGATAATAGTGCCTGAATAACTCTGCCAGTCCTGCTCTTCTCTACAGAATTCAACCCTCTCTTTTTGCAGAGGAACAGGGTAAAGCCTGCAGTACTTAACTGAGAGTAAATGACCTGGCCAAAGTCAGTGTTGGTAGTAAGGAATCAGAGGCAAGATTTGAACTTAGTCGCCCTCCCTGAAAAGTCACTGCTTTTTCCACTTTTCCAGAGCCATCTACAAGGCCATGTAAAGAGACTCTTTTCCATGTGTACCACGAAGGCTTGCTCTTTCATCCAAATATGATACGCAAAGATCCCAAAGCATAAATCCAGAAATGAAAGCAGGAAAGAGAACTTTTTCTTCTCATTGATCAAAATGGCAGAAAGATCAAAGGTGGAAAAATAGGGAATCTAAGCCAATGACTCCAAAAAGCAATTTTCCTCAAAGAGGAAAGACTGACTGAGCCACTTTATTTGCTGCTCCACATCCATGGCATCGTGTCACTGCACAGATAGATGACATGGGGCCATCATCCCCAGGGTGACTGAGAGCAGACATCGGGACCACTTGGGACCCAGGACAGTGGGAAGGGATGTCTGGCACACTGCCGAATTAAACCAAGGCCATGGAAATAAATTCAAGGGAATACTGATTAGGAGGTGGGAAGGGACCTTGGCAAAGGTGGAAGATGGGAGGGATGTGCTTATTTCTGTGGAGTATTTCTACCCCTGACCAACCCAAACCCTAGCTACCTGGGCTAATTCCACAGCAAAGCAAATCTTTTCTATTGAGAAACAACCCGGACAACCTTTATTTCTCAGCTCAGCAATGGGGACAACAGTAATTAGCAAAGGAATAACTTCCCTGGGAAAAGACTGCCTCTTGCGACCAGCAATAACATCTCCAGATGAATGCTTTGCTTTCTGGACAGAGAAATAGCGCTGTCCTAAATCAAATGCTCCTTTAATAAAAAACCAAGATTATTCGCCTTCAAGGAGAAGACAGGCACCTCCAAAAATCAAGACAAAATATGATATCATCTTCCCCTGAAATCATTTCAAATGAGGGGGGAAAAAGCAATGTCAGATACAGCACCAGCATCAGAATCAGAATGGACAAAGCCAGCTTGGGTAATGAGTATGTGAGAGGAGACAGTGAGGGACAGCGGAAAGAACACAGTGCTGGATTCAGAGCCCCTCGGTGACAGAGTCACTGCCATAGCTTTCTCATTTGAAAGACGAAGGATTTGAATGAGATGACCTCTGAGGTCCCTTCCAGCCTCCAGGTCTCTCATCTAAGAAAAGTATTAACTTTGCTCAGGCTGATCCCCTTCCTCTCTTCCAGCTCCTAGACTCCCTAATCTCCTTCAAGACACTGTTTGGGGGCCATCTTGTATTGGAGGCTTTTCCTGATTCCCCCCCAACACTCCTACTTGAAATGACTTTCATCCAGTACTTTCTATAGTGCCACAGATTATGTGTTAAGTCATTTTATTCATGTCTGATTCTCCATGACCCCATTTGGGATTGTCTTCACAGAGATACCACTTGGCAGAGTAGTTTGCCATTTCCTTCTCCAGCTCATTTTACAGATGAGGAAACTGAGGCAAACAGGATCAAGTGACTTGCCCAGGGTCACAGAGCTAGTAAGCGTCTGAGACTGGATTTGAACTCAGGAAGATGAATTTTCTTGATTTCAGACCTGGAGCTCTCTCCACTGCACTACTTAGCTGCCCCAATTATAGAAGAGGTTTAATAAAAGCTTGCTGAATTTAACTGAATTGTTATGATTAAAGATGCAAAGTCATATAAATGATAACATCTTGGAAAGACTCCTGCATGCATGAGTCAGAAGGAAGAAGAGTCAGCAATAAATCAGAACAGAAGGAACTCCTTCAAAGACTCCAGGACAATGTCCATTGTTTGAATTTCACTAATGGTATGAGATGCAGCTTCCAGAGTCCACTGGAGAATGAGCAGGGTAGGTTTGGGGGTGGGCAGACAGTGCGGAGCAAGGGCCTCTTCTTCTCGCCAGGGGGAAGAACCATCTGGACAGGCTCCCTCTACCTAGTAACTTTTGAAAGGCTAGCATGAACATCAGTTGGAAGCCACAACTAGAATGGCTAGAATTATGGGCCCATTTGTCACAGAGAGGAAGAAAAGCATATATGGATCCCATTTCACCTACTAGTGTGTAATGTTTATTTTTATTATTCTGGGCCTAGCCATAGATTTCTAATAGCCAATCTGCTAACAGCTTTATTAAGCACACTGCAGCTGCATCTACCAATACATGCTATTTCCCTTAATCAGAGAGGGATTTACACAAGAACAATCTCTCTTTATTTGTATCCCCAGCAGTTGGTACATGAGAAGTGCTTAACAAATGCATTTTCATTCATTCATTCATATGCCAGGTACTGCCTCAAGGTGCTTGGGACACTGACAGATGTCACAGACTTAGTCCTCGATTTGGAGTCAGGGAGACCAGAGTTTAAGTCCAGGCTCAGAGATTTACTAGTGGAGTGACCCTGGGCAACCCACTTAATTAATGATTGTTTCAGTTTCCTCATTTGTAAAGGGGGGATAATGATAGCACCTGCCTCGCAGGATTGTTGTAAGGATCCAGTGGGATTAAGCACAGCACAGGGCTGGTATATAGACAGTGCTTAATAAATGCTTGTTTTCATCCAAGGGAGAACATGTGTATATGTACAGGCATATACAAAACAAGAACAAGATGATCTAGGAGGAGGGCACATGCACTGAGTGGAGGATCAGGAAAGGCCCCATGGAGAAGCCATTGAGGAAGTCAGGGATTCTCATGATGGGAAAACTCCCTCCACCAAACCAGATCAAGCTAGTGCCTTCTCTGCCACTTGGGGAGTCTGTGGGACCTCCCCTGGCGCCCTCAGTGTCCAAGGGACTGCTCAGCGAGTAGGGCTAGAGACAGGGCTGGCTCCCAGGCCCTCCTGACTCAGTCCCTACCCCGTGGCCCCTCCACGAGCCGTTACCTGATCTCTGTGACGTCGGATTTGTCCAGCTTCTGCAGCTCCAGCTTGGCGGCTTCTAAGATGGGCATGGCTTCCTCCAGGGCTGTCTCAGCCTCAGCTTTTTCCACGGCGATGATCTTATTCTGTTCCTCTATCTCTATGGCCTTCTCCTCAGCAAGTTTCTTCTTTTCCTCAGCTGTAGGATGAGGTGGGAGAGTACAATGTCTCAACTGATACAAATATACAGGATCAACTTGGCTGTACTTAACAAAAAGAGACGTGGTCTTCGGGACAGCCTGGAGGAACCCAAAGCTCTCAGACCCCGCATCCTCACCCTTTACCCCCTTCCCTCTCAGCACCTTTCTCTCATTTGGCCCGTTGGCTGGGGAGCAGCTTTAGGTCATCCCACAGAAACTACCTCTTCTCCTGCTAGTTGATTTAAATTCCCCTCTCTCCCACTGGCCTCCTTTTCCTATATCCATCCTCCCTCCTGCTGCCTTCCCTTCAGATTTAGCTTTATCATCAGTAGCAGCAGAGAATTCTTAACTTGGAGTCAGAAGGAACTGAATCTCACCTCAAACACTCCTAGCTGCGTGATCCTGTCACTTAAAACTCTCGGGACCCAGTATCTTCACTGTAAGATAAGGAGGACTTATGGCTCTAAGGCCCTGTTCCAGCTCTAAGTCTATGCTCCTATGGTCATAAGGGAGAAGCCTGGCTGAGAACATTAGAGATCAAAGGAAGAAACAAAGCAGCATTTGTGTCCTCTGGAAAAATGAAGTCACACTGTTGGGGCAAAAAGAGGAAAGGGAAAAGGATTTCAAGAAAAAGCGCATTAGCCTGGCCCAGTGTTGTGGTACAGATGTGAGGGGATTCCCAATTGTCCAGACGTCCGCCGGCGCCTCCTGCCAGGAGAGCAGTGAATCATTCCTTTGGGCGACCAGAAATGGCCACCAGGAGAAAGAAGGTCCTGGTTCATGGGGCTCATTCAGGGAAAGTCTAAAGGAATCAAAGATGCTAAGCCTGGAGGATAGAGTGGGAAGGGAGGTCTTGTCGAAAGTGGATGAGACTCTTCCTCAGAGGAGAGGAGCATAAACAATGGGTGAAAGTGGCAAAAAACGGCACATTAAAAAAGGCACATTTTGGCTTCACATCAGAACTTTCTAAGAATGACAGCTTTTCAGAAGCTGGAGAGGCTAAAACAGATGGCCTTTGAGACCCCTCTAGCCCTGAGATCCTATAACTTCATGAAGTGAATAGTACAAATGTTATTACTGCCATTTTACAGATAAGGAGACTGAGGCTCAGAAAGGTGATTTGCCCATAGCTAGTAAGAGGTCAGATCTGTCAACAACAAAATTGCCCTTTTCCCACCACACTACATGCCCTCATAAGCAAAGGCAGGAAGGAGGAAATGTCAGAGACAGGTTCAGGAGACAGTGTGTTGAATAGTTCAGTGAAGGTTGAACAACTGTTCTAAAAATGATCTCGCAAGAAAGGGACTCTCCTAAGTCTTCTCCAGCACAATCTGAAAGCATCAATTCTACAGTGCTTGGCTTTCCTTGTAGCCCAAGTCTCACAACTATACATTGCTACTGGAAAATACATATATATAATTTGGACTATACAGATCCTTGTCAGCAAGGTGATTTCTCTGCTTTTTAATATTCTGTCCACTTTGTCATAGCTTTCCTTCCTTGGAGCAAGCATCTTTAAATTTCATGACTGCAGTCACCATCTGCAGTGATCTTTGAGCTCAACAATATAAAATCTGACACCTCTTCCAATTCTTCTCCCTTTACTTGCCAGGAAGTGATGGGACCAATTGCCAAGATCTCAGTTTTTCTGATGTTAAGCTTCAAGTCAGCTTTTACCATCTTTTTTTCACCCTCCTAAAGGTTTCTTAGTTCTTCATTTTCTGCCATCAGAGTGGTAGCACCTACATATCTGAGAGTTTTCATATTTCTCCCAACAACCTTAATCCCAGCTTTTGATTCATCCAGACTGGCATTTTGCATGATGAATTATGCTGCATAAAAGTTAAATAAATAAATTGATAATATAAAGACTTATCCTATTCCAAACTTATATCAATCAATTGTTCCATGTTCAGTTCTAACTAGTGTTCCTGGACCTTCACACAGGTTCCCCAGGAAAAGAATAAGATGATCTGGTATTCCCATCTCTTTGAAAACTTGCCACACTTTGTTGTGATCCACACAGTTTAAGGCTTGAGTGTAGTCAATGAAACAGAAGTAGATGTTTTTCTGGGACTCTTGTACTTTATTCCTAACACACTGAATGTTGGCAATTTGGTCTCCAGTTCTGCCTCTTTGAAAACCGGCTTGTCTGGGGCAACTAAATGCAAGGTGGATAGGGCACTGAGCCTGAGGTCAGGAGGACCTGAGTGCAAATAAGGCCTCAGATATTTAACACTTATGAGCTATGTGACCCTGGGCAAGTCACTTAACTCCAATTGCCTTGTAGAAAGAGAGAGAGAGAGAGAGAGAGAGAGAGAGAGAGAGAGAGAGAGAGAGAGGAGGGAAGGAAGAAAGGAAGAAAGGAAAGAAGAAAGAAAGGAAGAAGGAAGGAAGGAAGGAAGGAAGGAAGGAAGGAAGGAAGGAAAGAAAGAAGGAAGGAGAAAACTGCCTTCTTGTTCTGGAATACATTTACATATGCTGAAACTTAGTTTGCAAAATGGGCAGCCAGGTAGCACAGAGGAATAGGATGCTAGACCTGGAGTCAAGAAGATCCCAAATACAAATCTGGTCTCAGATACTTCCTAACTGTATGACTGTGGTCAAGTCACTTAACTCTTTTCGTATCAGTTTTCTCACTTATAAAATGAACTGAGAAAAGGAAAGGGCAAACCTCTTTAGTATGTTTGCCAAGAAAACCCCAAATGGGATCATAAAGAGTTAGACAAACCTAAAAATGATACCAATCACAGCTTGCAAAATCTTAAGCATGACCTTGCGGACATGTGAAATAAGTGCCATTGTCGGGTAATCTGAACATTCCTTGGCATTGTAGTTCTTTAAAAGTAAGCTGATCTTTTCCCTTCTAGGAGCCACTGCTGTTTTATAAACTGGCATATTGATTGCAGAATCTTTTAGGATTAGGATAGCATCATCTTTTAGGATTTTAAATAGCTCAATTGAAATGCCATCATCTCCACTAATCTTATTGTTAGCAATGCTTCCTATGGCCCACTCAACTTCATTCTCCAAGATGTCTGGCTCTGACTCAGTAACCATATTATCATGGCTATTGGTGATGTTATGACTTCCTTGTACAGTTTTTCTGTGTATTCTTGCCACATCTTCTTAATCTCTTCTGCTTCTTTTAAATCCCAACCCCATGCTCATGTTTACATGAAACATTCTTTGATATCTCAAATTTTCTTGAAAAGGTCTTGTTTTCCCCATCATTTTCTTCTATTTCTTTGCATTGCTCATTTAAGAAAACCTTTTTATCTTTCCTTGGTATTTTCTATAATTTTGCTTTCATTTAGGTCTATCTTGGCCTTTTGCTTTCCTTCTTTCCTCAGCTATTTGTAAAGTCTGATCAGCCATTTTGCTTTCTTGCTCTTTTTTTTTCCTTTGGAATGTTTTTTTGTTGCGGGTTCCTATACAATATTGTGAACTCTCTATCTATAGTTCTTCAATCTCTCTTTACCAGATAAATCCCTTATATCAATATATCACTTCCACCTCATATTCATAAGGGATGTTATTTAATTCGTATGTAATGGTTTTCCCTAGCTTTTTCAACTTAAGTCTGAATTTTTCAATAAGAATCTTAGGATCTGAGGCACAGTCAACTCAGTTCTTATTTTAAATGACTGCCCAAAACTTCTCTACCTTTGGTTAGAACACATAGAATCAATTTTGATTTTGATATTGACCTTCTGGTGATGTCCATGGGTAGGGTCATCATTTGGGTTGTTGAAAAGAGTGTTTATTATGAGCAGCAAAATTAACAACATTCTATGAATCTCTTCCATGTTTTATTTTGTATTCCAGGGCCAAACTTTCCTGTTGTTCCAATTATCTTTTGATTTCTTACTTTAGCATTCCAATCTCTTATGATCATCTTTTTTGATATTTATTTCTAAATGTTGTTGTAGGTTTTTATAAAACTGATTAACTTCAGCCTCTTTAGCATCAGTGATTGGAGCATAGACTTATATTACTGTGATGTTGAATGCTGTACCTTGAATTAGAACAGATATCATTCAATAACTTTTGAAATTATACCCCAGTACTTATTTTCACACCCTTTTATTGAGTATGAGGTCTATTCCATTCCTTCTAAGGGATTCTTGCATGCAGTGGTATATATAATGATCCCCTGAATTACATTCACCCAGTCCCATGCATTTAAGTTCGCTAACACCCAAGATGTCAATGTTAATCTTTCCATCTCTTGACTGACCGCATTCAGCTTACCTTGGTTCACAGATCTTCCATTCTGAATTCCTATGCAATGTTAACTTTTACAGCACTAGCCTTTCCTTTTTATTCACAGCCAAGGTTCCTTTCAACCTTGGTCCAGCTGCTTCATTCTTTCTGGAGCTACTTGTAGTTGCTCCCTATTCTTCCCTACTATCACGTTGGATGCCTTCCAACCTGAGGTGCTCATCTTCTGGTGTCATCTCTTTTATCATTTTAATGCTATTCATGTAATTTTCTTGGCAAAGATACTGGAGCAGTTTGCATTTCCTTCTCCAGCATATCACCTTTTGTCAGAACTTCCCACTATGACCTGTGCAACTTGGGTAATCCTGCATAGCGTAGCTCATTGTTTCATTGTTCGCTCATAGTTTTCCTTTGAGGAAGATCTATTTTTCAATTGATGACTGGATAATGGACTCAAGTCCAATTGGCTTGACTATCAGGGGAAGGATACTGATAGGCACATGCAAACACAAAAAGGAGATGAAGAGCTGTCAATGTGTCCAAGCTAATAAACAGATCTGCATGACTACAGGGAAGAACATTAGGCTGGTAAGATCATGGAATGACCATGAGCGGGATAGCAGCTCTTCCCAAGTGAGCAGAAGAATCCAAAGCTAATATATTGATCAATGAGGAACCGCTATAAAATAGTAACATCTTGAGAACAGCTTCTGAAAACAATGATTTCAGAAAGACTGTATGAAATAGATGCATGAGAGGAGAAATGGGTGGGAAGAACAATGTGTGTAGTCACTGTTTCAGTAAGTGAAGCTGAAGGAGTCTGTGATAATCTGGACTGAAGCTGTGGACAAGAAATCTAAGATGTTAGAAAGACCAGATAAGAGGACAGGGCCAAAGTCGGAGTTCTGGAGATCACTGGCATAGGAGTGCAGACCAAGAGTTGACAGTTGGTCCACCTCTGGCTCCCTGCAAAGGAAGAGCTGGAAAGGTAGAGAAGATTTAGAGAAAGAGACAGAGTAAGTGCTCCAACAAGAAAGAAGAACAAGTAGTCCCAGAATCAGAAGGTAAAGAGAGTTCTTCTGGAATAATTCTTCCACTGAGAGCAGGAACTTGAGCCTAGGTCAAATCCCCATGGCTAGTTCAGTTTCTGATAACATCTCCAGTAATAATGACTTATCTAACCATGGCCCAGGGGAAAGGACATTGCGTTTGAAGGGAACTACACATCTCAGTTCTCTCACTTTCTACTAAGCTATATGACATTGTAAGCAAGGCTTTTGACCCCTCTGGACCTTGGACCAGATGGCCTTTCTAGTCTCATTTTGCCCTAAATGAATGATCTCCTTTGACAACAGTGACTCAATATTCATTCATTCACTCAGAAAGAGAGCAGAGTTTTGTGGTAGTAAAGCATTGGAAACTGAGGGGACACCTATCAATGGGGAATTGGGGAATTGGGGAATCAAGTTGTGGTGTATGAATGTAATAGAATATTATTGTTCTACAAAAAATGATGAGCAGGCTGATTTCAGAAAAACCTGGAAAGACTTACAGGAACTGATGCTGAGTGAAGTGAGCAGAACCAGAGCACTGCACATAGAACAGCAACGTTGTCTCTTGATTAACTATGATAGACTTAGCTCTTTTGAGCAATAGAGTAAGCCAAGACAACTCCAAAAGACTTGTGATGGAAAATGCCATCTGCATCCAGAGAAAAAACTATGGAAACTGAATGCAGATTTAAGCATCCTATTTTCACTTTTTAAAAATTTGTTTTTGTTTTTTCTTTCTTGTGGCTTTCCCCTTTTTTCTGATCCTTCTTTCACAACATGCATAATATGGAAATGTTTAAAATGAGTGTACATGTATAACCTATATCAGATTATTTGCTTTCTTGGGGAAAGAGGAAGGACAGAGGGAGAAAGAAAAATTTGGAAATCAAAATCTTACAAGAATGAATATTAAAAATTATTTTTACACAGAATTGGGAAAAAATAAAATACTATTAAGTGAAAAAATATGAAAGGAAGGAATTGAAAAGAAAAAATGGAGAGAGGGACCACCAGAGGTAGCCCCTGCAAGATGGTTCACCCTGGTTCTCTGCCTGCCTGCTGAGGACACCTTGACCTGTCACTTGCCTATCGCTGTGTTTGTTGAGATCTCCTCCAGCAAAGCCTCGCAGGCGGCTGACTTCTCAGCAAGGACAATCTTCTGTTCTGCAAGCTTTATGTTCAGTTCATCTAGCTGAATGGTGGCTTCTTTGAGCTTATCCAATCCTCCTTCCAGACGTTTGCACTGCGCTAAATGGAACACAATTAAATGGTTGCCAAGAGAAAAATTTTAAAGTTCAAAGGACTTCATTTAAATGTCTCATGCTGATTTTTCTAATCATAGCAGGGAAGTCATCATCTACCAGCTGGTGATTCTAGGCCTCGTGGAAACATGAAATGCGCCAAGACATCCAGATCAGCATCCTGCGGCCCTGATACCATTGGCCAAAGTGATTGTTCTGATTCTAGATTAAAAGCTTCAAGGCTCGACATCTACCATTTAGAAAGCAAAAATACTGGCTGTGGCTGGCAATATTTTTAACATCATAATTTCCACAGCATCACATAACCATGAAGTTTCAGAGTACCTCAACAGCTCTAACTAGGAACCAAAAATGCAAACCGAAGTCTGTCAGTATTCTTCTAGCCCAGCAGAGATGAGAAATTCTCCTGACAACAGATCTTTAGTGGAATCTGCCTGCTCTGGAAATAAAGATAGTTCAGTCATGGGCAGGGGGATCGGGTGAAATGATTATGCTGCCAAAATAAAGGAAGGACGTCAGTGGAGTGTCTTTCCTACGTACCTGCATCAGCAGATAGAACCCCCTTCCGCATATAAATCTTACCTATGTTATATTGAGTTTTTTCATCCAGTAACTTGGAATAAGTACTGATAAAATCAAGGAAGTTCTTGGGAGTCACATAGTTGCTTCGCCTCAGTTTTTGGAGGAATTTTTTGCTGAAATCGCCAACAGAGTCATGGACCATAACAATGTGCCCTACCACATCTTCCGTGTAATCTACTGGGATCATTGGATTCTCCCCTAAAGCAAAAGGACAGAAATGTGAGAGCCGTCTCCTGATAGAAGCCGTGGAGAGTGTTCTCTTTCTGATAAAGCTGGATGGCACAGTGGCTAAAGTGCTGGGCCTGGAGGCAAGAAAACCTAAGTTCAAACCTGACTGAGCAACAAAGTTGTTTCTTAGGCTAGAGTATTAAGAGCATGGATGGGGAAACTTTTTTTCTGACAAGGGTCATTGGATATTTATGTAATTCCAAGGCCATACACAATTATCAACTTCTAGAACTCAAGCAGTGGTTCTATAAAATTGTACCTAGCTTTCAGATCCTCATTGCCTGCAGTCGATAATGCAAATGCTTTTGCAGGCTTTAGATAGCCAGTCGGCTGGAGGTTCCCCACCTCTGATGTAGAGGGTAACAATTGTATCTCATTATAGTGAAGAGATCTGTCTTCCCAGGAGTAAAAATTTTAATGACATAATAGAATCAGAATACTATTAATTATAATTCAAACTTTAGTTTATGTGTTATATTTATGTGCAAAGGCACTGGCAACATAAAATACCACTCACTAATTAAGTAAATGAAACTTTACAGGGCCCTTGATGATTTTCTGACATTAAAATGGTCCTGACATTTCTTCAGCATTAAATCTTAGATCTAAAGAGAATCTTTCAACCACGAGAGTTCTCCCAACATGAAATGAAATCCCTAAAAAGATACAGCAGATCCCCTCTCACAGGATAAAAAAAGATATTGATAAAATTATTTTTTAAATAATACATTTGTCTACTGTCTTACAGATCTAACAGACTTTAAAATAAAAAGATGGAGGGGAAAAGCTCCCTACTATTTATTAAACTCACCAACAAAAGTATAAAGTGGCAAAGATAAACTAATAAATATATTCAAAAATGTAAACCTGTTATGTGCAATTTGTGTATTATGTCAGTAGAGTTGGGCAGTTATTGAAATGGCCGGTACCCTCCAGGGATACAAATCACCACCCAGCTCCTCATGTATCGCCATTTTGTGGTCAAGACTGCTCATGAGTCCTTCCTAGAAGGTCTGGCCCTTCTCCAATCAGAAATAACCAGATTTGGGCTATAAGTTTCTTAGACTTCTGTGGGTATAAGTTACTGCAAGTAATATACCAATTCTCACTTATTCCTGACATACATCTATTCATTGACCTTTGAGGTCAACCATAATTTTGATGTCTCAAAGATTGTGTTGTTGTACAGATATAAATAAATAATTTTGAAGTATAAGCCTCCATATATCACAATCCTGCATGTTTTTGTTGATAATCAGTTTAACAAATAAAAATGAATTTATGAAAATGAATTGAAATAAAATTAGACTACATGATCTTTCAAGGTATCTCAACTCAAGTCCTGTGATTTTCTTACCAATAGAATCATTGCCAAATACTATAAATCCAATTTTTATCTGGCATTTACTCCCCTTCACCTTGAGGTGACCTTAATTCACTTAGTATCCCTAATTGTTGTCCTATTCCACAGTAGTTTTATTTATGAATTAACTGCTTCAAATCATTTTGGAAGGAGGCTAAGGCAAAACAACACAACAGGCAGAGCACTGGACATGGGGCCAGAAAGTTTCAGGTTCATACACTAAGTGTTTGAGATCAAATTTGAACTCAGAACTCTGTCCGCTACTCCACTACCTGCCCTAAGTAGATAAATCTTAGTTTCTTTTTATTTAAAAAAAATTACTGCTATGAGTTCAAAGTTAGAAAAATAAATAGCAGATTATCTTATGGTAGGCTAAAACGTTAACTTCATCATAACACTTACCTAAAAACGATTCAGCAACTGCAAACAAGGCTTGAGGTGGCCACGGCAAGTACCAGTCAATGCCTGTGTTATTTACCAAGCCTAAAATAAAAAGTGATAGTTGTAAAGGTCAATAGCACTGACATCTCCACTGCCTTTCTTGAACAGTGAGTCAGTAATCACTAAAAATCACCAAAGGAAAATTCCATCATTCAAAAGACTTGTAGTTTCCACTGACAGTCATTCTTTGCCTCATTTCTTACTTAGTCACTGATTAGGTGCAGCCATTTGGTCCAGGGCCACGTCCATGGTCCTGATCTCTCTCTGGCCACTGGACCCACATGGCTCTGCAGGGGAAGGTGAGGCAGGGGACCTTGCCCAGCCTCCCTCATGAAAATCCAGCTCATTTGCAGGTCAAGGCATCCCCTCCCTGATGTCCTGATCCTCTTAAAAAAGGAAGGACAAACAACAAGAAGTTTCTGCTAACACTCTTGGAAGCACCTGACCCATCCCAAAGGAAAGAGAGGAAGCAGCAGGAACTCACCCTGACGCCAGCTCATCCCCAGACCCGGGTGAAGCCCGAGGAAGAGCAGGGCCGGCCACTGACCCTGCTTCCAGACAGAGACCCACCCCGTGCCTAGCTACCATCCAAGGCGGCAATCGCTGTGGGTGTGCAGTCAGGCAGCTGTCTGTGCACGGCCCCCTCGGCAACGGCAGCTACCAAAGTCTCAGAAAAGAGCCTTCTCGCCAGCAAAGTCGTACGACAGCTCAGGCTCAGAGACGGAGCGCGTGTTATTGAATGAATGACACTAAAGAAGAGGCCTCTGCCAGCCTTCTCTTCCTCCTACACCAGCCTTACCACCTGCCCCGTAGCTGAGATAGATAGACACATCTGCACGTATGTGTATATGCAGCTATATTGGGGGGGGGGGGTCAGATAGAAAGCAAGATAGAATGATAAATATAGAATCACATAGATACACAGAATGAAAAACCACCAGATAGAATAACACAGAATCAGACCGAACAAAACTAGAATCAAATAGAATAAAAAACATAGAATCAAAGAGATTCACAGAATGAATAACAAACACAGAATCAGATAGTCACATAGAATCAGACAGAACAAACAGAATCAGACAGATAAGATAGAACAGACATAGAATCAGATAGATACACATAATTAATAACAAGCAGAATTAGATAGATAGAATAACAAATATAGAATCAGATATATATCAGATAGAATAATAGAATCAGAAGGAAGGAAGGGAGAAAAGAAGGAAGGGAGAGAGAAAGGAAGGAAGGGAGGAAGGAAGGAAGGGAGGAAGGAAGGAAGGAAGGAAGGAAGGAAGGAAGGAAGGTAGGTAGCCGGGAGGGAAGGAAGGAAATAAAGAAAGGAAGGAGAGGAGGAAGAAAGGGAGGGAAGGAGGGAAGGAGGGAGGGAAGGAAAGAAAGAGGAGGGGAGGGAGGGAAGGAGGGAGGATGGATGGATAGCTAAGAGTCTCCTGCTATTAGAATGTGGAGAAGGCAGTTAGATATCTCAGATCTAGCCTCAGACAATGCACTAGTTTTATGATTTGGGCAATTCACTTAACCTCTGTTTGCCTTAATCCATTGGAGAAGAAAATGGTAAAGCACTCCATTTTCTCTGTCAAGAAAATCTCAAGGAGAATATAGTTCAGAGGGTCATAAAGAGTAGTCAGACACAAATGACTGACTGAACAACAACAAAATAGAATGTGAGCTTTCTGAGATCAGTGATTGTATGGTCACTCTAGTTGTATTCCCAGCACATAGTGCATTATTTTGCACTAAGAATATGCTCAAACAATGCTTTTTCATTCATTTAATCAAATAATATGCTTGTACAGAAGTAACAACAAAATTAAGGTCCATTAACTAAATTCTTGCTTTGGACAAGGGGTAATATATACTCCCACAAGTCAGAAAAACAGCAACAAATAAGCATGAATAAAACCAAATTTCAGTCTGTAGAAAAGATAGAATTCTGGGATAATCCTATTATTCAGAGGAAAGTTGGTATTTAGAGCTTACATTATTTGAATGATTTCTTAAATTTTTCTGATTTGCCTTGCAAATAGGAACCTGGCATCAGACTGAGAAAGTGGGAACTTTGCCTAGACTCCAAGGCTCATACCCTGGCAACAAGGAAATTTAATTGGTGACTAAGCAAATTGTACCTGGAAAATTTCGACATCGTGTTCTTAGTGTTTCACCAACTGGTGACATGCCAAGGACAATGTGAAGGTTATTTGCACTCTTATTGACAAAATATTGCCAGACACTTTCTTTAGCCAATCCTACTCCAGCTTTAGCAGCTTCTTGTCCAATCTGACTTAGAATAGAGTCTTTTTCATCATCTGGAAAAAGTGCTGGCACAATGCCTAGAAAACAATGAAATACACATATTTTTTAGAAAAGTCTATAGTTTATATGCATACCCTTTGATCCAGCAGTGTTTCTACTGGGCTTATACCCCAAAGAGATACTAAAGAAGGGAAAGGGACCTGTATGTGCCAAAATGTTTGTGGCAGCCCTGTTTGTAGTGGCTAAAAACTGGAAAATGAATAGATGCCCATCAATTAGAGAATGGTTGAGTAAATTGTGGTATATGAATGTTATGGAATATTATTGTTCTGTAAGGAATGACCAGCAGGATGAATACAGAGAGGACTGGTGAGATTTACATGAAGTGATGCTGAGTGAAATGAGCAGAACCAGGAGATCATTATATACCTCAACGAAGATACTGTGTGGGGATGTATTCTGATGGAAGTGGATCTCTTTGATAAAGAGAGCTAATTCAGTTTCAGTTGATCAAGGATGGACAGAAGCAGCTACACCCAAAGAAAGAACACTGGGAAATGAATATAAACTGCTTGCATTTTTGTTTTTCTTCCCGGGTTATTTCTACCTTCTGAATCCAATTCTCCCTGTGCAACAACAGGACTGTTTGGTTCTGCACACATATATTGTATCCAGGATATACTGTAACCTATTTAACATGTAAAGGACTGCTTGCCATCTGGGGGAGGGGGTGGAGGGAGGGAGGGGAAAAATCGGAACATAAGTGAGTGCAAGGGATAATGCTGTAAAAAATTACCCTGGCATGGGTTCTGTCAATAAAAAATTATTGAAAAAAAAGTCTATAATTTAGAGTTATTCAATTCAATGCTGCATATTTTATATGCTATGGTCCTGTTCAATTCAATTCTTTATATTTTATATACTGTAATCATTTAAATATATATGCATATATATACATACATATTACATAATAGATTAAATACAGAGTGGATGGAAAATAAACTTACAAAGGATATGCCAACAAAACTTAAAAACTAAAATGGATTCATATTTTAAAAAAATATATAAAATACCCAGATTAGCAGAACTAGAAATAGAGAATTTAAAATAATTCAATCCCAGAAAGAGAAATTAATAAGAAATAAATTCCAAAAGAAAAAAATCCTAATACCAGATGGATTTGCAAGTGAATTCTATTAAAATATTTAAAAATAATTTGTTCCAATATCATAAAATTCTCTGAGAAAATGGGGAAGGGGGAGATCCTAATAAAACTCTTTCTTTGAAATAATACCTAAATCAGGAAAAGCTAAATTAGAGAAAGAAAATCATTGACAAATATCAGAAATAAACATCAATGCAAAAATTGAATGTTTGCAAAAAAACTGTATCACATATTAAAAAGATTATATACTATGATCATATTGAAATTATACCCAAAACATAAGATTGGTCCTTATAACTATAACAGACTATATTAATTAAAAGCAATAAATAGCATTAATAACACAAGCAATAAAAATCACATGATATAAATAATGTAGAAATTCTTTGACAAAACATAACACCTCTTTATGTTCAAAAACAGTGAAGAGGAGAGATAAATGAGTGATTCCTTAATATGATAAATAGCATCTACCTACAACCAAGATCAAGCATTATCTGTAAAAGAAGTAATAACACTAGAAGCATTCCAATAAAATCCAAGTATAGCAAGGCTGTTCATTGTCACCATTATGACTTGATAATGTTCTAGAAATGCTTGCTATCACAATAAAATAAGAAAAAGTAATTCAAGGAATAAACAAAAATGTCACTTTTCTTTCAAATGACATGGTAGTTTACTTAAGGAATCTTAGATGATCAATTAAAAAATTAAAGTAAAGATCTTATTAAAAGGGTAAGATTTGAGCCAGATCTCAGAAGATAGAACGTTTATCAGAGGAATTAAGTACCTACTATGTATAAATACAGAGAATGAAACAACCCCTGTTCTCAGAGAGATGATGTCCTAATGAAGGAGAATAGAAAGAGGAAGAGCAGAATTTTAAAGTGGAAGGAATGGTTCAGGTGAAGGTTGTAGAGGAGGATTTAGCATGTGACAGTGGATGGCTAAGGAGGAGAGAGGAATAGGCCAAAGGCAGATGGGATGTGAGTTTTTAATCATTGTTATATGTAAAAGAGGTCATATAATGTGATAGATGAAGGGCTAACCTCATAGACATGAAGATTCAAGATTAGGGCTCTGTAACCATTGGCAAGTGTTGGCAACTTTCCAAGACTATACATTATACAAAGCCATGAAGGGAATGTCCGTGTTGTTGGAAGAGGAATTCTTTATAGCAATTCTATAAAGGTCCAGACTTCTCCACCCACCCCCCAATCTGAAATCTAAAACTTTGAAAAGTCCAAGCGTTCAAATCCCATCTCTATCAACTTTCTACTTGTGAGGGCAATTCATCAAACTCCTGTGGGCTTCATAGATTTATGGACTCATCTCTAATATAATTACTTCAAAGGCCCTTTCCAGGTCCAGATCTATGATTCTGTGATCCTAGAATGGGCCATACAGAAAATGTTATCTTTTATAAAAAGTAAAAAAGAGAATCTATCTTCCTTTGCTAAAACTGATGATGCTTCTTGCCTCTATGGCCACGGATAAGTCATTTCAGACTCCTGTGGTCAGATTTCCCCTTTACAAAATAAGAGATTTGGGATTAGATAGCCTCCCAAGGACCAGCTGGGTCTGGATCCTAAATCTCAGAGTCACCAGAACATCACAGTTTGTGACCAGAAGCAGCTGAAATATGCCCTGAGAAGGTGAAGCAGTAAAATCTCATTCTACAGAAACGTTCTGTTTCAGGGGAATTTTATCCAGAGATTGTTGAGAGCTCAGAGAACAAAGGCTTCTCTCAACCTTTATGGAAATGATACCACAAAGAATGGTCAAATTTGTTTCTGCAGATCTGAGCTGACTCCTCCACAAGCCGCCTTCTCTCAGTGAGGAAAATTCCACAGTCAATCAGGATCGTCAAATCAATTCAATCCAACAAGCACTTATGAAGTAACTACCACGGTGAAAGGCATGAAAGGAAAAGAACAAGAGTCCTGGCCCTTGAGGAGCTTACATTCTACTTGCAGGGGACTAAGTGGATGAGGAAAATGTGTACAGGTAAATGAGAATTAAGCAGAAGAGAGAAATGAGGATTGCTGATTGCTTGGACTTCAGAGGTAAACTCACAAACTAGATCACCATGGTTCATTTTTCTGATTATAGCAATTCATACTTCTGTGGCACACAAGTTCTCCCCTGATCCAAGCAACTACTTGGGCTTCTACAAAAGGAAGTTTTAGGGAGCCAGTTTTGAACCATCCAAACCTAAGAGCGCTGATTAGCTTCTAATTGGCTATAAAACCAAAAGTCAGGGCTCTTCAACTGGTGAGCCAAAGCTCAGTGTGTAAAAAAGGGGGATCCTCCCCCTTCTTTCCTCCTTCCCTCCCTCTCTTTCTCCTTTTCTCTCTCCCTCTTTCTCTCCTCTTCATCCTCCTGGCTCTTTCTCTGTTTTTATTTCTGCTTCTATCTCTCTCTGTGGGTCTGTCACTCTCTATTTATCTCTGCTTCTGTCTCTGTCTCTATCTCTCTCCTACTAGATTAAGGATCTTATGTGTATGTATGTGATAAACTGGTAGGAACTAAGGAAGAGAAGAGGGAATGTCCATGGGAGACTCCCAGCAGTGCATACAAGGAGAGAGAGAGAGAGAGAGAGAGAGAGAGAGAGAGAGAGAGAGAGAGAGAGAGAGCGCGCGCGCAGGTGCTCAGTGTTTCACAGGTCACCAAGCTCTTTCCTCAGAAAACCCCCATGAGGTTGGTAGTGACAGTGGTTACACAGGCAGAGTAAACATTAATGATCCTTATTTTCAGATAAAGAAACCCAAGGTTATGAGACATGAAGGGATTTGTCCAGAGCCAAAGAATTAGGTAGTAGCAGAATTAGGATTAGAATTCGGGCCTAAAATGTTTGTAGCAGCCCTGTTTGTAGTGGCTAGAAACTGGAAAATGAATGGATGCCCATCACTTGGAGAATGGCTGGATAAATTGTGGTATATGAATGTTATGGAATATTATTGTTCTGTAAGAAATGACCAGCAGGATGAATACAGAGAGGACTGGCGAGACTTACATGAACTGATGCTAAGTGAAATGAGCAGAACCAGGAGATCATTATACACTTCGACAACGATATTGTATGAGGACATATTTTGATGGAAGTGGATTTCTTTGACAAAGAGACCTGAGTTTCAATTGATAAATGACGGACAAAAGCAGCTACACCCAAAGAAAGAACACTGGGAAACGAATGTGAACTATCTGCATTTTTGTTTTTCTTCCCGGGTTATTTATACCTTCTGAATCCAATTCTCCCTATGCAACAAGAGAACTGTTCGGTTCTGCAAACATATATTGTATCTAGGATATACTGCAACATATCCAACATATAAAGGACTGCTTGCCATCTAGGGGAGGGGGTGGAGGGAGGGAGGCAAAAAAAAATAGTGTTATGTGTACTCTCCCTGCCTTCCTCATCCCTCCATCCCACATTTAAAAATTCCAAGGACTAATAAATTTTGACTACAGAAAAAAAAAAAGAATTCAGGCCTTCTGACACCAACATTAAAATTTATAAATTGAAAATTGAATTGAAATTCGATAGGCAGTCACAGAAATGTTTATTTAGCATAGGAAAAAAAGGGAGGGCACCTCAGAGACTGATCGAAGGAACCAAATTTCTGGGAAAGAGGACCTACTAGAATGGTTGCCATTTGAGACAGCAAATCCGTGCATCCCTCAAAAACCAGGGGAATCAGGATTTGAAATCAACAATCAATAAACAATCAATAATCCAATCAACCTTCTGCTGTTGGGAAAACAAAAACAAAAGGGAAACCTAATAGTCCAATGAAGAAGAGACAATATCTCTCTCTCCTCCTTACCTGATGTTAACATATTGTTGATGAGCTCCAAGAAACCTTCCTCTGCCACATGGGCATCTGTGAATAAGAAAATCATCAACTTGTTCTCAATTCCAAGTTTTATGTAGAGGTTCTTGAGATCCTCTCGGAGATTATTTTCAGAATAACCTCGACTCAAAATAATTTCAAACACCTGATAACATAAAAACATAATGTATTAGACACTAGAAAATTGAGGTTAAAGTGATTTAATTGCCTATGAAATACATCCAAATATAAACATGTGCATAAATGTAAAATGCATGGTTTGTATTCAATATTTCCTTTGGCTCTTTGGGGTCAAGCAAACCATAATCATTTAATTCAATGAAACATAGCAAGCTGATACTGAGGGTACAAAAATACAAATGCTTTCCAAGAACCTACTTGGACATCTCATATTCTGAGAAAGGATGAAGGAACAAAGAGTAGGTTGTGTTGATGCTTATTAAATTTTCCAGAGAACCAAAATAAGGGGGATTATATTCTCCATTCTAAATAAAAGACAAGATCTTAAGATATTCACATGGATGCTGTTAAAGTGTCAGTTGTTCAAGATTATACAATGTTCAATTCTGATGGATGTGGCTCTCTTCAAGATTGAGATGATTCAAACCAGTTCCATTGTTCAGTGATGAAGAGAGCCATTTACACCCAGAGAGAGAACTGTGGGAGCTGAATGTGAATCACAACATAGCATTTTCACTCTTTCTATTGTTGTTTGTTTGCATTTTATTTTGCTTTTCTTTTTTTCTTGTGTGGCACAATAATTGTATAAATATGTATACATATATTTGACTTAACATATATTTCTACCATGTTTAACATATATTGGAATATTTGCCATCTAGGGGAGGGCGTGGGGGAAAGGAGGGAATTGGAACACAGGATTTTTCAAAGGTCAATGTTGAAAAATTGTCCATAAAAATAAAAAGCTTTAATTTTTAAAAAGTGTCAATTGTCAAATTTTTAAAATAAACACAAATTCCATTTCACGATTCACAATCCACGGAAGCCTTCCTTACAGTGGCTCCAACACTGGAATCACTTGAAGTTGACAAACCGTACGAACCTCACAGCCTGCGGTATATGCGGCCAGTCTCGCCAGGGACTGCTTTCCAGAGCCCCCAACCCCAACCAGCAGTGCATGGCCTCCATTCATTCGAATAATTCGATGGACACGTATCAGGTGCTCCAAAGCATCATCAAAAAGTACCAAGTTCATCTTAGTGTTGCTTTCATTATACTCTTCAAGAATCTCCTGAAACAAGAATACTAATATTAACAGTACAAATGCTTTTACTTGATGAGAATAATAAAGACAACTCAAAGAATTAAACCACAAACATGACAAATATGCAAAATCACTTTCTTATCCTGAAATCTTAAATCTAATATTTGTGGGAGAAAAAACTTTCCATACCTGCACTTTCATCATTTTAAGAGAATTTTCCAGCAAGAAAACTCCTGCTACCACTGCAGCTATGCAAATTACCATCCTAAAGTAGGAATTCTTTACTTATTTTATGTCATCATGGAATTCTTGGGCTGTGTGGAAAAAGTCTAAGGACTCCATCTCAGAATAATGTTTTTAAAATACATAAAATGAAATATATAGGCTTGTGAAATAAATCAATTCAAAGCCAATCTTGTGTCAACTGCACTACATTTGGTTCTGTTAAATCAAACTATTGGTACAGAATGAGAAATAAGCCACATTTTCTTTCAGAATAAGACCTTTGGAAGCACTGCCCTATTTGGTCTGTGGAGCTGGAAGTTTTCTGTGAAAACTGTTTTTCATGCACCCATTGTACCAAATTCTCATCTATAGCCTCTCTCCCTGGAGCTCAGCTTATGATGGAGGGTGGAAGGACCAGGATCCAAATTTGTACACCATCGTCCACCATCTTCAGACTGACTGTAGGGCCGGTGCCATGGAGAGAAGGCCCACTTAAAAAAGCCAATTGGGCCGTACCTGGAAAAGAGCTTTTGCAGCTTCATAGTCCTGGATATCCTCATAAATCCGAGGCTCTCCTTCATTCAAGGCCATCCTAAAATCTCCAAAGAGAATGGGATCTCGCATGGCAAATTCTAAGTCTTCCTCAAAATTTTTTTGAATCAAGTTCTTGATATGATCTTGTACCTTACAAAAGAAGATAGAGTAAGAAACAAAGCAAGAGTAACTAACACCAGTCCAAAAAGAAATGTTTATTAATAGATTAGCTAAAATGATTCGAGTGGTATTGCCATGTAATTAACAGTAACAATGACAACTAGCATTTATATAGAGCTTCCTTTAGGGTTTGCAAAATAATTAACATACGTTCGTTAATTTGGTGCTCACAACAACTCTAGAAGGTAGATTCAATTATTATCCCCATTACAGATGAGGAAAATGAGGCTATAAGAGATTAAGTTACACAGACATTAAGTGTCTTGAGACAAGATTGAAAATCAGATCTTTTTTATTCCAACTTTAGAGTTCTCAACCTCACTGCCACCTATCATTTCCATCAGAATTTGGATGAATGTTTTGAATGTGGATTCAATTTTTTCCAATTAAAAAAGTACTAATTAATATAGTCTTCCTATACACGCTTGCTTCTCTTTATCACGTGATTCTGAATTTATTGGTTAGTTCTTCAGTCATCCACATAATATCCAAAAAAATCTCTAATAAATCCAGGCTTGGACTATAGCCTTTTGCACTAGTGCACCAACATTGTGAGTGAATAAACCAATACACATTGTTTTGTGTTCATAAATGCATTTAGAGACACTTACCAATGCCTTGTCGTATTCATTAATTAATCTGTCATGGAAAACTCTCAAACACTCATTTCTCCAGACTCTCACCATCTGTGACACAGTCTGAAACCTGAATGATTAAAAGAACAGAAACAGCTTGAATGTAGATTAGAGGAACAGTGCTCAAAACGTAATTTTTGTTCAAATGAGAACTTTTAAAATTAAAAAAAAATGCCACTGGGAAAGGAGCTAATGAACAACATCTAGCTCTTAACTTTTTCCACATTGTGGATCATTTTTGGCATTCCAACATAGTCTAAATTTGTTCTTAAATGCATAAAGTAAAATATATAAGATTCCAAAGGCAACCAATTATATTGGAATATAGTTACCACAAATTTTTTTTTATTCCCAGCCCCCAGGTTAAGAACCTCTGTTCTAAGATTTAGCATAAAGGAAACAATGCTCAGAAATACATTCATATTTTTCTGCGACAAAGAGTGACAAAATTCCTCCATTTCCTTTTATGGACTAACAAATGAAACCTAACTCAACACTTTTGCAGAATCTATAACCCAAGCTTCAAGACCCATTGGTTGGGGCTCTCTCCTCATTGTTGAATACTGATTACTCAATGTCCTCATACCAGTGTGATGGATAGCCCAGAGTTAGCAAGAGCAAGAGTTTCTTGAGCTTCCACGTTCTCCTGGCTTCAAGCTATGAAAGGAAAAATCTCTGATGCTAAACTCTCTTCAGGTTGCCAAAGGAAAAGAAAAAAGTCTCTAGGAAGAAGGTGACATGAAAGCAGCTGGAAATCTCCAACATGTCACTAACCACAGCTCACTACACTAGAGACTGGAGAATTTTCCTTTTGGATAAGATCTAAGATTCTCCAAACTGAGCTATCTCATTTCCAGTGGAAGAGTTCTTCAATCTTTATTGGCATATATATGTATGTATGTATACTTTTTCAGATTTTTGTTTTGCTCTCAACTTAGATAAATTTCTTTGATATTTGTTATGTGTTATTCATTTTGGAACTGGTATTTAGTAGGAAGAGAGTCAAACCTTAGGTTTAAAGCTTAGGGATTCCTTTTCTCCATTTATTAAAAGAAATCAGGAGTTTAGCATGAACTTTGAAAATTATATCCTCGATACTAACAATATTTAATGAAACAAAGATACCATTTTAGCCTAGTAATCCCTCCCTTTGAAGAGAACAGAGTTGTTGGCTTTTGATCCTGCCCCTCATGACAGAAATCCAAGTCTCCCTTGAATAAGGGCCAGAGATGAAGACACTAGAGCCCTATCTATTCCTGCCTATGAGCCACATCAAGACAGTCCTTAATAGAATGTCATAAATCACCCTGCTTTAATTTAAAACATGAACACGTTTCCTCCATCTTGCTGTGAAAGTGACAATGGATTCTCAGAGGACATGCCAGAAGAATGTAATATGCACCCCAATGGACAAGGACAGACCTAGAAATTGCCTGGAATCTGAGGATCAGTCTATCTACTCAATTGAGAATAGTTCATTATCTGCTAAATAGCTGCAAGGAAATGAGTTATTAGGTCACAAAGCCCATATATACACTAAGATGCAGTGACTTGGGTTGCTGGAGAACAGGGAAGTCACATTGATGATGAAATCACAACCCTTGAGATATAGAAATGGATTTAGAAGCATCCTTGAGCTAATCGTCATCTCCATTTTCCAGGTTCCTGGTGGTTTTCCATCTGAACCTTACATCTAGAGTTACTTTTGATGTCTCTCCTTCCCTGTCACTCTCCATCTCTGTCTCTCTCTGTCACCCTGTCATTCCCTCTCTGTCAGTCTGCCTCTTTTTGTCTCTCTGTCTCTGTCTCTCTTTGTCTCTCTGTCTCTGTCTATCTGTCTGTGTCACTCTGTCTCTTTGTCACTCTCCTTGTCACTGTCTCTGTGTCTCTCTCTGTTTCTCTCTGTGTGTCCCTTTCTCTTTCTCTTCCTTCTGTGACAGGGTTAAGCCCTCTTACTTGAAAACTCATGGCTTTACTCCTGCCTCTTTCTTAGAGATTCTTTCTCAGAGGTAGTTTTCCTTTCTAGTTCTTTTTCTAATATCTTCCCTTCTATTGGCTCCTTCCATTATCACCTAAAAACAAGCCCAGGTCTCCCTTCTCCTTAAAAACAAATTTTCCCAGACTCTTGCTATGATCCCAAGTTATCATCTCCTATCTTTCCCCCCTTTCATAGCCAAGCTCCTGCAAAAGGGAAATGTTTGCTTGCAGTGACTCTACTTCCTCATCATTCTATCACTTTCCAATCCCCTTAGGTCAGGCTTCTGACCCCAAACGAAACCGCTCTGTCCAAGACTGTCCACAATCAGTCCTCCTGGAAGAACTGCTGAAAGGGTTTGAGGAATGATGGTAGGGACTCATAACCACCACTACCCCGACACACATACACATGCATACACCTAAATACCAGGAATTATTCTCAAAAAATAATAATAAAGCCAAAAGAGAACCTCTGATAAGAGGAAAACAAAGTTAGAAAAAAGAAAAAGAATGTGAAGAAATAGAGGAAAATTCCGAACTGTGTCAGGAGATTAGGGAGAGAATTTCAAATGGAGTAGGAAGGGAAATAGAGAGGGAGGGAGGGAGCATTTATATAGTGCCTACTATGTGCCAGACAATGTACTAAATCCTTTATAATTATTATTTCATTTGATCCTCTCAGTAACCCTGTGCTGAAGGTGCTGTTATTATCACCACTATACAAATGAGGAAATGGGGGCAAGCAGAAGTAAAATGTCTTGCCCAAGGCCATTCTTCTGCTGTTTCTCCCCTTTCTCTCTCACTTCTTCTCTTTTTCTTCTTTATCTCTGTCTCTTTCTGCCTTCTCTCTTCTCTTTTCCTCTTCCTTCTCCTCCTCTTCCTCTTCCTTCTATTTATTAGACTTATTTATTAGGCATTTACTATATGCCATCAGACACTGTGCTAAGAGCTGGGGATACAAATAAAGACAAAAAAATTCCAACTCCTGGTCTCAAGGAACTCATAGTCATGTAAGTCATATAACTGTGCATAAAATTATGCACAAACAGGATACAGACTGGCTGACCTGTAGGTAATCAACAGAAGGACCGCATTAAGATTAAAGAGAACTAGGAAAGACTTCTTGTAGAAGGTGGAACTTTAGTTGGGATTTGAAGGAAACCAGGGAAGCAAGGAGGAAATGGAGGAGGAGAGGAGGAAGGACAAAATTTCAGGCACAGGAATTAGTCAGTAAAAACTATCAGTTAGAAGATGGAATATCTCTGAGGAACAGAAAGAAGATCAATGTCACTATATAGAAAAATATGTCAAGAGGAGGAGGGTGTGAGAAGATTGGAAAAGGAGTCAAGTTATGAAAGGCTTTAAACATCAAACAGAGGGTGTCATAGAGTTGATCCTGGAGGCAATAGAGTTTGTCGATTGAGGGGAAGAGGGAAAAGTGACATGGTGAGTCACTCTCTCAAAGAGAAGCTGGTGAAACTATACAAAGAGCACCAGGTACAAGTGAGACCACATAAGCTTACCGCTCTGGGTTGGTAAGGACAAGGCCATTGAATACTCGCGAGAGATCGCGAAGGTTAAAGATGTAGTGAAACTTGGAGGGAGTGGGAGGAAGATCCTGGACAATCATTTGGTAAAGCTGCAACGTGCAGGCCGTCATCAAGTCGCTCACATCAGCAATGGCATCGGTAAACACCTACAAAGTAGATCACAGATAACTGGTTGTTAGCACAGGGAATCCTTCTGATTGAGGAGGAGGAAAGAGTGAAAAAGAAATGGGGGCCAGGCGGTTGGGTGGTAGGAGAGGGGCAGCTCATCAAAGAGGTCTTTGAAGATTGTAATTTAACTCATCCTAAATTACTGTCAAGTAATACTTTAGTTTCAGTTTCTAATTTGGGTTCGAATTACCTTGGTATGTCCTTTCAAGATGGAGGAATAAATTAAATGCAAAGACTCTTCTGAAGGAAATGGCACGTTGAAAACGTTGAAGAGAGAAATAAATCTTGGATCAACTTCATTCCTGCCTCCTCCAGCCTTTCCCATCGCAGCAACGAATCCGAGGTCTCGAAGGACTTTACAATTCATCTCCTTTCCACGGTCATACAGGAAACCCTTCTCCAAAAGGAGTTTCAGCAAAGCGATTGGCTGCTGCGTGCCATACTCATCAACCTTGTTTTTTTAGAAGAAAAGAATCAATTAATTGATCAGTGGAAAAGCATTTCATCAGGGTTACTATGTGCCAGACACTCCTCTGGTCCTGGCGATAGAAATCGAAAAATGAAAAAGTCCCTGCCCTCAAGGAGCTTACATTCTATCATGGACGATACATCGTCATGGATCCCGGCTAAGGTCTTACTCTACCAGGAAAATAGAATTTTTCCAAAATAAGTTGCCAGCATCTGTATAATTTTAAATGCTACACAGGGCAAGGAAGTACTGGTAAATGTTTAACAATCAGTTCCCCCAGGAAAAATAATATACACATCATATAGTTTAAGTTTAATTTGTATTATTAATGTTATCTCAATAATTTTCTGACATGTAATGAAATCAATGAATCGAGCCCTGATTTGAAGCATTTGCTGATTTCTAAGCTGTAAATTATCATACTGAATATGTAATAATCAGCATTCCTGAACTGGTTTGACTGGCTCTAGCACACTCCTACACAAGCTTTGCCAAAGAGTCTTTCTATACCCAGGAATACCTTTATCATGTATAGTAAAGGTTCCCCTCCTTAGGTGGTGCAAGGACCTATATGGCTAAGGGATATTCAGAAAGCAAGTAAAGAAGGAAGGAAAGGCAACAAATTACAATTTCGAGTTGGAGAAGAGTTTGAATTCACATACTGACACACCATTATTCAATGTGACTATTATTCTTCTTTAAAAGAATACATAAGGGGCATCTAGGTGATGCAATGCCCTGAAGTCAAGAGGACCTGAGTTCAAATCTGGCCTCAGACATTTAATATTTCCTAACTGTGTGACCCTGGACAAGTCACTTACCCACAGTTTCCCCAGCAAAAATAATAATAATAATAATAATACATAAATAGAGAGATAAACAAACCCAGTAACCATGATGGTGCCTCTAAATAAAAATACACACTCTCTGAAGACTACACATCTCCCTTTTTTTAACATGTTCTCAATGAAATCATTAAATTACCTTGGGCATATTCATATCATCCATGAATACCAGGAGACGTTTCCCCATTGGTGGTCCATAAGTGTCTTTCGTTCTCTTCTCAACATTTGCCTCCAAATTTCTTTGAATATCCATAGATGTGGTACGGGATGAGAAATTAACGATGAGTACAATCTGAATTGAAAATAATGTCAGAGATAAGAAGCTAACTATTTTGACTAGTGTAATGTTACTTCATTAATCAACTACAAAAGCATAAATAAGAGTTTCAATCTATTTTATTAATTTAACAATTTTCAAATTTAAATCTTTTTTTTTTAATTCTCTGAAAAATGTTTATTGAACCAACTTCACTGTGCTTTAAGGCATGAGTCAGACCTTTTCCCTGAAAGAGACAGCTCTTGTCTTCCAATTTGCAAGCAAGACAATTTCTATATAGGGGCCTTGGAAGTAGCACAGTAAATTCAATTCATATAAAAAACAAAACCTTATAAATATCCACTACATAAAAAGAACTGTGATAACCACTAAGGAGACAAAGATAAAACAAAACAGTCCCTGCCTTCAAGAAACTCACATGCTACCAAAGAGAACTAGAAAAATCAAAACTTCTCTATGTGTATTTTTTAGGTCCTACTGTACATTCACTTTTTATATATTTCCATATGAGTAATGTTGAGAGAGAAAAATCAGAACAAAAGCTAAAAACACAAGAGGAAAAAAACAGAAGAAAAAAAAGATGAATAAGTGTGTTTCAATCTGCGTTCAATCTCCATATTCTCTTTCCTCTGTGTGTATTTTTACAGGATTGTCACTATCCATGAGCACCCAACATGGCAGCCTCTGACATTCCTGCATATGACCATAGCCTCCTCCCACGGTACCTCTCTCTATGTGTCACTTTGACTAACGCTAACTTTTTTCGATCTCCAGTCCCCCCACTCTAAGTACTTTCTTAGGTCCAGCCCAGGATTATTCCCATTATCCACTTTTCCTGCACCTATACACATGATACTGAACAGAACTGAAAGAAGTCTCACAATCATGCTTCCTGTGTCCTCTGTGAATTTTGTTGCTGCTGGGGAGAAGTGAGAAGAAACTGCCGAGTGGGGAGAGAAAAGATGTGGCTGAATCTGGGGAGCAATACCCCCCCATTCCAAAGGTGGCAGCCGGAGAGAAGTGAGCACTTTTTCCCCCCATTATGCTTTACCTCCTACCTTAAACCTTTACCAACACAGGCAAAAAATAGGCTGCAGCAGTAAAGCATGATGGGAGGTCCTCTGCTCAGGGGCAGGGGAGAGAAGGTATGGGCAGTTTGAGAAGAAAAGAGAAGGCTGAAACCATTTTTTCCTATGGAGAGTCTGACATAGCATCAATCAGGAAGCAGTAATAGGATATCAAATAGCAGTGACATTAGATAACAAAAATTTGTATTAGATTTGGTCTGTACAGTTCTATGACTTCTTCCCAGGGAATTCAGTAGTATGCAAAAAAGCAGCAGAGAAAGCACATATAGAAGGGTATTTTAAAAGGAAGGAAAAAGCAAAACATAGAAAAGAATTAGAAATAATAGCTTATTGAGCTAATATGTGATTAAATGAGCTTTAAAAGTTGTAAAGTTGTTGGGTTTTTTTACAAATATTAAAGAGTTAGAGAAATAGGGGTTATTACTAATTAAGTACAAGGACTTACATTGAGATCTTGGTTTAGATTCTTTAGGAAGTTCTGGGTAGTGGCTGTCTTAGATGTACCAGATTCACCCACAAAAAGAACAGGTTGCTTAATTTTAATCATTTGTTCCAGCAACCAGGTTGTTCGGGTGGTATCCACCGTGTGAACTATGAAACATTTAAGAATTCATTTAAAATTCAATGGACTGAACATCTGGCAACTTAGGCTTGATTTACGAGAGTGGGGAGGGGGGAACAAAAGACCTCGACAGCCTCCTCTAACTCAGATATATAATTCAGGCTCCGGGGTCTACTATATTCTTCTAGAATAGATTGTTTTTGATTGCACTGATCTCTCAGATTTTTAATCCTAGTTGATCACTGAGAATCTGGATCTACTTTTTTTTTTTTTTTGGCTGAGGCAATTGGGGTTAAGTGACTTGCCCAGGGTCACAAAGCTAGGAAGTGTTAAGTGTCTGAGACCAGATTTGAACTGAGGTCCTCCTGACTACAGGGCTGGTGCTCTATCCACTATGCCAACTAGCTCCCCTAGATCTACTTTCAAAATGCATAACATGCTGAAATCCAAATTTGTAAAACAGAGCAGTTTGAGACATAATGATTTGCTCCATAAAAATATTTGTCACCTAGTTTTCCTCCAGATAAATAGCAATAATGTCTTGATTCTATAGTCCAAATTCCCAAATGGATTTAGCCTCATCAATGTATTTTCCTCCAGTGATACAAATCACAGCCAATCCATACCTGCCCGTCATATTGAACTCCTGTCTATTTCCTCCCATTCATTCAGATTCAATGTGATAGAGAGCTTCCTCAACTTCTCCAGACATCCTGAAGATGCCAGCCTAGCACTCTAGCTAGCCACAAGCCATCCCTCACCTCCACTGTTTGACCAGCCCCTTTTCTCTTCCTTTCTTCCATCTCCCCGTCCCATCCTTTCCTTCCATTCTTCTGCAGTGTGCCCACAGGTTGCAGACCTCCCAACCTCCATTGCCCTCAGGGAAACATTTCACTTCAGTGCTTTGAAGACCCTGATATTCCATGCTATGCTACCACTCATTTCACATTGTCATTAAAAGAATCTCTGGTCCAATTTAAAATTTGACTTACACAGTCCTTAGCACTAAATACTAAATATACTTACCACAATTTCTGTTGGTCAGACCTTTAGAAGGAATTCACAGGGATTTGCCATATTAAACAGAATAATTAAATATTCTCGTGCTAATTCTATTCTCACTTACCCAGGATGTCAATAAATTTTTGTTCTGGGTCATGAATATACTCAGGAACTAATTTATTCCATGGAATCCACCTCTTCCGTTTGTTATCAAAGTGAAAGTCATACAATGTCGGAAGCTGCCCTAAAACAAAGAATATACGGTTCAACTACAGAACACAGAAATGTTAGTTCAAGGATTTGTAAGAAATGAAATCAAATTTGTGAATTGTTACAGTAAAAACAGTTGGCAAGAACTGTCCATTCGCATGAACCACCTCAAGATCATCTTTAAATCAGTTGAGATTTCAAAAGATTTCAAAAATAGACAAGTCGTCAATCTTCCTCAGTAAGGGGAGTTTCTACCACAAGAGTTCCCTAATAACTTAAACACAGGTCTCTTCTCTAATGAAGAGAGAAAGATGCTAAGACTCTATTCTAAGGAGACATACAAGTTCAAATTTTCCAGAAAAACAAATGTACCTTAACAAAAAGCAGTCCTCAGATGAGACCTTTTTTTTCATGGATAGAATGAAAAATTTTAATAAAATGGTTAAAATAGTATCCTGTAAGTGTTTTTTCCTGCAAAGCTTGCTTTGCATTTTTCCATAAAAATGGAAAAACACACAAAGATTTTGTGCTAGAAAATCTTGTTATAAAAACAAAAAATTATCAATAAAAATTATTTTTAAAAAAGAAAAACTATACTAGCTCTGCAGTGGGGCAAAAGGAAGTGACTGTGGAAAACTCAAAGTCACAGTTAGGAAAGAATGAAGAAGAAATATTCCCAAACTGGCAGGAATAGGAAAAGTTCAAATAGCCACAGAAAACTAAATAAGTACTTGGGTTAAGTCACTCTGTCAATCCACAAGCATTTATTAAGCAGCCTACTATGAATCAGACACTGTGTTAGGTGCTGGGGGTGCAAAGAAAAAAGGGAAATGGTCTCTGCTCAAGACTTCAAGTTGAGGGAGGGGAGAAAGAAGGGTAAACAACATAAAGACATAAAACGAAGGGATCTGATTTCATGGGAACTTAATACAGTTATGCAGCACATAGCCAAACACAGTCCTTTTATTTGGTCCAGATCTGTGATTTCATCAAGAACTTGCATACTCCCTGATACATATTGCCAATTGTTCTGTGACTCATGGTTTTTGAGCAGTGCCTCGGGCACCGAAAGGTTGCGTGCCCTGGGTCCTCCCAGCTAATATGTGTTAGCAGCTAGGGGTCCCCTGAACTGCAAGGGTACAGACCAAGGTGTCACAGTGTCTCTCAAACATGCCCCCAAATAATATCAATGCCATTTTCTAAAGGTAGAAGAAAAAATTAAGCCACATATAGGAGAATGGGTCAAAATGGCCTGCACCAACCTGGCAGTTCACCAGGTCTGGCCCAGACATCCTCTTCCTCCACTGTTGACATGGAGGAAACTCGCTTAACACATTCATCAAACTTAAGTCTCCCACTATCCAGGAGGGAGGCCCCCAGGGAACAGTAGAGCGCCTCCAAGAAGTAGCATTCCAAGAGTTCAGGTTCTTCTATTTCTGTCTCGAGCAAGGAATCCAACATCTTGGTTAACTGAGTCACCTAGTACACAAATAAAGGCAAAGTGCATGGTCCGGAATCAAGCGAGCAACACGAAGCACATCATGGGGCAGCCGCCATGCTGAAGTGACTCCTCTGACCTCAAGGGACTCACATTCTACTGAGGGAAATAGCACACAAATGAAACATGGCCAAAGCAGAACTCACACCCACCTCCAAACTGCCCCTCCTTAATTTCTCCACTACTGATGGTCCCTTTAGTCCTAGCTGGGCCACTAGGGGATACAGTGATGGAGCACTGGACCTGGACACAAGACCAGGGTTCAAATCCTACCTTAGGGACACCCTAATTATTTGATCCAGGGCTAATCACAGCCTGTATTTGTTTCAGCTTCTTCCATTATGAATAGAGGATAATAATAGCACCCTCCCTCAGGTTGTTGTAAGGAGGCTGACTGTGAGTGATGATGGGGATGAGGAGGAATGGTTAACACTTCTCTACCATATTCAAGTCCGTCTGAGGCACGATGGTCTTGAGCTTCTCTCCTTGCCGGCCATCCAATATTCCTTCCACGATCATGTCAATGAGGTAGGGGACATACTTCTTGTAGAGATGCTGCAAATCTTTCTGTTCTTGCTGGAAGAGAACACCATTCCAATACATCCTCAGGGGCTGCTGCCTCAACAGGACAGCGGGTGCTAGAGGGTTATTATAATTTGGGGTGGAAATTGCTTCTCCTGCAATCTGATCAGTGGACAACCTGTGAGACTCTAGGGAAAGGCCAGAGCCGCTGAACATCAATGGAAGGACCCTCTCCTCCTAAGGGTACTATTTTGTACCACTGACTCATGGACTCAAAGGCACTCCTAGTTTTGGTGAGTCAGTCATGGTAGGAATTACATTCTGATTCAATTGATGGTTACAAATATTTCAAAATATTTTCTTCAATAATTATGCTCTTATTACTTTTGGTATATAAAAAAGCCTATCAATCAGGGGCTTTTAGCCTCAGATCGATGAGGTTTTTTAAGTATTTGACAACTCTATCTCAATATAATTGGTTGTCTTTATAAGTCTGTGGATTTTATTTACATCTGTCATTCTAAGCAGAAGTCCATAGGCCTTATCAGACTGCCCAATGGGTTCAAGACACAAAAGAAGTTTAAGAACTTGTGCTCTATTAATAACAAAGAAGCAAAATGATATCATCGAAAAAAATACAAATAGTGGAACAGAAAACCTATTGTTCAAGTTCTGGCTTTGCTACTTGGTACTTTTGAGATCCCCTACCATTCTCATCCTCAGTTTCCTCATCAATAAAATGGGAATAAGAAGGCCTGCCCTGCTCATTAGATGAGTTGTGAGAATTTATGGAGACTTCAGAGATAAACCTGCTTTATTAAAATGTAAAGCTCTACATAAATCTAAGATGTCATACTATATCAAATAATAGCCCTATATTATACCTAATAGAGATATTAATATGTTTGCTTAATAGGGAATAGGGATAAGTTCTGGACTCATGATTTTACTGGTATCAGTCAACATGCATTTATTAAGCACTTACTATATGCCAAGCATAGAGCATCTAAATAAAGGCAAAAGATAGTCCCTGTCTTCAGTGGGTTCACCTTCTGATAAGGAAGTCAACATGGAAATAAATAGATAAGGACAAGATATAGACCGAATTGATGGAAACTCTCAGAAAGGGGAAGACAATATTGGTTAGAAGGGTCAAGAAAAGCCTCCTGAGGATCATGGGATTTGAATTTAATCTTGAGGGAGGTCAGAAAAAATAAGAGACAGAAATAAGGCAAAGGGAACAGCTAGTGCAAAGGCATGGAGGTGAGAGATAAGTTTCATGTCTGGGAACTTCCGAGGTAAGCAAACTTCCTCTCTCAGCAAACTTCCTCTCTCAATGTAGAGTTCTGCCTTCTCTGAAGCTTATAATCGTCAGAGAGATGCCCAGAAAACTGAGGGCTTAAGGGACTTATCTCAGGTCACACAACTAGGATGGGTCAGAAGTAGGATCCAAATCCAGGTCTCATTGGCTTCAACCCCAACTTTCTACTACCATGGATGCTTCTGTGTCTGTCCGCTAAATGATAGCAGTGATCACCTGTGCTCACCCAAGTCATTAATGACATGCCAAATAATATGGGATCCACGACATAGTCCTGGGACATTCAATGCCACTTTTTGGACACGAGAGTTTGAAACAGGAGTAAGTTGTGCTCAGATGAATCACTCTCACCTAAAAATAACTTTTACCTTGTTGTTGATCTTGTTAACCCACATTATCCAGAAAGGCTCGTATTTCAGGTTTTTAGGATCAACGTAAACCATTCCACATCGGGAGACAGTAGCAGGGGAAGCATACTGTAAATCTCCAACCTGAAGAAAAGAAAAGGACGGAAGGGAGGGAGGAAAAGAGGGAGGGAGGGAGGAAGGGAAGAAGGAAAGGAGGGAGGGAGGGAGGAAAGGAAGGAGGGAGGGAAGGAGAAAAGAAGGAAGAAAGGAAAGAAGGAAGGAAGGAAGGAAGGAAGGAAGGAAGGAGGGAGGGAGGAAGGGAGGAAGGAAGGAAGGAAGGAAGGAAGGAAGGAAGGAAGGAAGGAAGGAAGGAAGGAAGGAAGGAAGGAAGGAAGGAAGGAAGGAAGGAAGGAAGGAGGGAAGGAAGGAAGGAAGGAAGGAAGGAAGGAAGGAAGGAAGGAAGGAGGAAGGAAGGAAGGAAGGAAGGAAGGAAGGAAGGAAGGAAGAAGGAAGGAAGGAAGGAAGGAAGGAAGGAAGGAAGGAAGGAAGGGAGGGAAGGAAGGAGGGAGGAAAAGAAAAAGTTATTATGTAGTGTTCATAAAACAATAGAGGTGGATACTGCCTGTGGAATGTCTGCCAATCTAGAAATCTGACTACTGTCATCTCATGTGCTTTGCTTTTTGGTTTCAAGTGAGCTCATTTACTATTCAATGCAGTTTAATAGACATTGATTCTGAATGTTGGCTCAAGCACCTTCCCTCTACAATTCATTACTTGCATCACTCCCACAGCCCAGGGACTTTCTCAGATGGCCACATGACTTTGATTTCAGTAAGCCTCAAAGAAAGACAGGTACAAAAGCAAGGAATCATGACCTAGTATCTTCAAATGATTAATTATCCAGAAATTATGTCTCTTATCACAAAGGCCGTAGATTTGTGCCCAAAAGGCCAAGAACTTTTGATTTTGATAGGAAAATATTCTCAAAAAGGGAACTACACCAATATACACCCAAGCTTTTTACATGAGAAGCAGTGTGGTATAATGATTAGAGAGGCAGTCTTGGAATCAAAAGGTTTGGGTTTAAGTACTGCCTCTATCATATACTGACTTTATAACCCTTCCCAAATCACTGTAAACTCCCAGTGCTCCAAATAATTCTGAAGTGCAAAGAAAGATGATCTGCCTTAGGGGAGGGAGCTTTCTCACTTGGCAGTTCCTGGTACTAAGTGTTCTTAACCTGAATTTGAATTTTTCACTCATTTTGATAACTATTTCCGTGAAAATTGCTTTTTCTCATCACCCTCTGTATTTATTTTATGCATTTGAGAGTATTCTTCTAAGACACATCACCACACTGTCAAAAGGACTCATAGCAGAAAAATGGTTAAGAATTCCGATAGTAATGAAACTGCAGATCGAGTCCTCCAAAGAATATATATAGCATGTAAGCATCAAAGAGTGGCCATATGTAAAATTACCTTGGACAAACAGTTAATATGAACCAATGATGGGTGCCCCAAGTAGCCACATCACTAAATGACCTCCTGGTCACTTGCCTCAAACAGCAGAGAACAATGAGCCTGAAGTCGAATGCGCTCTCCATTTGCCAAGGTCAATAGCTTATTGTCATCCATCACAGAATTCATGTTTTCTACCCAGAGTGCATCCACATCACCATCAAATAAAATGTATCTGTATAAAGGTAGTAAAAGAAGAACAACTGACCAAAGTGGCTCGTTTCCCAAACCAGTGCTGGTGAGCTCCAGGGAGCAGAATGCACCCTGGTCTTGGGAGTGAGAGTCGTCCTAAGTGGAACAGACTCCCCCCGAAGGGATGAAGAATCGACTGCCTTGGGGCAGTGATGGGTTCCCCTCAGTGGGGAAAGAGGGACCCCTCAAGCAGATACCGGATGACCACTTATCAGGCATGTTGCAGAGTCTCTGTGCTAAGCAATGGGATAAAGCAGACAGTCTCTGAGGTCTCTCCCAAGGCTGAAATGTCTAGGATGACAAGGATGATCCCTTGTCATCAGATTCCAGGATCTGGAGATGAAAGATACCCCATCTCCTCATTTCACAGAGAGGAACTAAGGCTCAGAGGGTCAGTGTCTTGCCAAGATCATCACCTAATAAGTAGCAAAGGTCTTTTGTTTCTAAAGCCAGCACTTCCAAGTAACTTTTGGCATCATAGCATCCCAAGACAAATTGTCCATTGGCTATTTCAGCAAGGCAGAATCACATACAGGTTATATCCTATGGCAATCAACTCACAGAGGCTGTCCCAATTACTCTGTTGTACTGGGATCTTGTTCTATCAGGTATCACTTAAAATAAAATGAAAGGGCCATCAGAGAGAACCTATTATGTCCCTATTATGATGCAGCTTTGGGATTATTCAGGGGATTTTTCACAGCAGATTTTGAGCTAAAATATAAAATTGGAATCCTACTTTTGTCACAAAATAATTCTTAATAATATTCTTGACCTGTAGATCCTGATATAATTTTCAATCACTTCATGTTAACGGACTAAACTCTTCTTGATTTCTGAAAACACTTACTTTCTCTCTTTCTTGTCAGTTGGCTTATTAGTCTCCCTGAATATGTTTGATAGCACACCATCCGTCCAGTCTCGGGTAGTGGGATCCAAAATGCCGTATAATTCTATCACACTCATTGCCTTGGGGTTTAGTGTATAGATCTTCGTCACCAGGCCAAGCCTAATTTAAAGACACCAGATGTGTTAGGCCATCTAAAGCAAAGGGAAAAATTAGAGAGCTGGATCTGAAAACAGATTTCTGCTTCCAAGGTTGAAAATGCAACACCAGCTAAGGAGAAATGAACTTCAGAATTCTACATGCTTGACTCTTTGGGAGACTCCCAGCACATCACTAAGTGTACTCTCAGGCTCACAGTTCACCAAGGCTAAGGAGGATACAGACAGCATCATTTGAGAGATGGTCTGGGGCAGATTTGGCCTTAAAGAGCAATAGAACTCCAATGATTACCTTCCTTAAAGGCAACCAAACTCATAACTACTAATGTATATAGACCCGTTCTTGACTTCCTAAACCACAAGAGACAACTGTGTTTTTTCCCTAGTAATACCCACAGATGATCTGAAAAGCAGAATGAGGAATTCATATAACAAATAATATAAAATATCTGCACTCAAGCCAACAGTTTAAAAAAGGTAAGGTTCCTTTCATTATTAAATTAACCAATTACATAAATTAATCTAATAAAACTAATTAACAACAAAGCATGAAATATAGCATGAATATTTTAAGTCACCTTAAGTCAATGTGGCATTATATTGTAGTTTTCTTTTACTAAGACAATCCAAGGGCACACAATGAAAAATAACAAATGAATGAAAGCTCACACATAAACACACCCACACTCATGCACAACAAGTTGGGTACAAAAATAACATTTCATTCAACAAGGAAATCAGGAAAGAAAGAAGAAAAGTAAAGAGGAGGATAAAAGAGTACTTAGTCCTAAGTAAAATACTCTTAAAGAGAGAGTGAGAAAAAAAAGAAAAGGAAAAATATAAGAAAATAAGAAGGGAATTGTAAAATTATACATACACTTACATATATAATAGAATAATATATTATGTATACTACATATACATATATGTAAGGAAGGGAAATATAAGATCGTAACTGTGTGAATGAGATGAAGTCACTCATAAAATGGGAGGAATAGCAGAATGATTAGAAAGCAGAATCCTACAATATGTTGTTTACTAGAAACACTTGAAACAATAAGATGCACACCGAGTTAAAAATAAAGGACTGGAGTAAAATCTATTATGCTTCCAGTGAAGTAAAAAAGGCAGGGATAATAATCACAATCTCAGACAAAGCAATAGCAAAAATAGACCAAGTTAAAAGAGAGAAACAGGAAAAATTCATTTTGTTGAAATGCACTATATATAATAAATTAATGTCAATGCTAAACATATATTTAATTTCATGAATTTTCTTATTAATTCTATTAGCTAAAGTCAATAAGCCAGAATAAAAAAAAAAACAAATTTCTTTACATTCAAGATGTGTCATTCTCCACAGACAATTGATGGGTAATGTTCTGTTCACAAAAGCAGCAAGGAATATTTATACATTATATGAGACAAAGAAAAAGAAAAATGACAATTCAATTGTAGGTGGCCATACCAAAAAAATTAGTATACTAAAGAAAAGTGTATATCATTTGTTATAAGAAATAAATAAGGGAGTTTATTTTCCTAATCTAGCTGATTTTATTAAATCAAATTGAATTTTCATCAGGCCAAACAAGGGAGAAGAACATTTCAACGACTATGGGATGTTTTCTCTTTAGAATAAAGTCATTTTAAACCAATAAGAAGAGGAAGGAAGACACTGAAGGACATCAGCTTCTGCAGCTGGTCTTGCAGTTCATGAAGGCTCTCAGACAGCAAAATGGCTGACACAGAACAAGATGGTATCAGTTACATTCTCCCAAAAATTCTATTTTAACAGTAACAAGTATCATGGCATTTAAATTCTTTTTTTCTCCTATGTTTCTTCTTTTTAAAATCGTATTTTATTTTTCCAAATACATACAAAAATAGTTTAAAACATTCAATTTTGCAAAACCTTGTATTCCAGTTTTTATCCTTCCCTCTTCCCCTTCCCCTTTCCCCTAGACAAGCAAGCAATCCATGTGCAGTTCTTCTAAAGATATTCCCATATTCATCATGCTGCACAATAAAAATTAGGTCAAAAAGAGAAAAAACATAAGGAAAAAAAAGCAAATTACTACTACTACAAAGATGAAAATACTACATTCAGTCTTCATCGTTCTCTTTCTGGATGTGGATGGCACTTTCTATCACAAGTCTATTGGAATTATGGCATCTAAATTCTTAAAAGAAAAGTTAAATGAGTTACAAAGAAAAATAGAAAATAAAACTATAATAGTGAGGGACTTCAATTTACCCTAACACTTAAATATAAGCTTAACAAAAAAAATGAACAAAAAGAAATGAAGCATCTGAATAGAATTTTAGAAAAGCTAGCTGCCATAGATCACTGGAGTATACTGAATGAGAAAAGAGTGGGGGGGGGGGGGTCCTCAGCTGTGCATGGCACCTTCACAAAATGTGATGATTAGGATATAAAAACATCAAAACAGATGCATAAAAGCAGAAATATCAAATGCATCCTTTATAGACCACAATGCAACAAAAATTATACACAATAAGAGACCTTTGAAGCAAACATTAAAAATTAATTGGAGATTAAATAAATCCTAAAGAATGGGTGGGTCAACAAAAACATTATAGAGACAATTTCATTAAAGATAATGATAACAATGAAACAACACACCAAAATTAGGAGAGGCAGCCAAAACAATACTTAGAGGAAAATGTATTTTCATTCATGCAAGAGAGAAAGAGAACAGATCAATAAATTGGTCATGCAACTAGAAAAACTAGAAAACCAACAAATTTTTAAAACCCCTAATTAAATCTTGAAAATCAATGAAGATATTAACAAAACTCTTAAATTATTAAAAGTAGAAGTTAATTTTCTTTTTTTGTTTGTTTTTTGCTGAGCAATTGGAGTTAAGTGATTTGCCCAGAGTCTAGGATAGAAGTTAATTTTAAAAGTAAAATAACTGGGCAGCTAGGTGGTACAGTGGATAGAGCACCAGCTGCCTCAGCAAAAAAAAATTCAATTAAAAAGTAAAATAAACCATTAGCTAATTTCATTTTTAAAAGGCCAAATAATTAGTATCAAAAACAAAAAAAGACTCTATAACCAATGAAGAAGAAATAAAAGGAATTGTTATTTTACCCAATGCCAATTAAACTGACAATCTAAATGAAATTGAAAAATATTTACAAAAATTTTAAAAATATAAAATTCCTAGGTTAACAGAACAGAAAATAGAATATCTAAATGATCCAATCTTAGAAAAAGAAATTGAATAAACCATAAACCATCTCCCAAAGAGAAGAAAAATACAGAACCAAATGGAATTATAGCAAACATACTAATTCTAATTAGAAAAATATATATTAAAATAATAGAATATAAAAATATATATTAAAATAACTGAGTTTTTATCTCACATCTAGAAGATTAGGAAGTTGACAAAAAAGGAAAATTACAAATGCTTGAAGGGCTGTGGTAAGATATGTACATTAATGCATTATTGGAGCTGACTTTCTTAGACATGGCCAATATGGGAATTTATTTTGCTTCACTACATTTAAGTTTTATTTTTCTTACTTTCTCAATGGGTTAGGAGAGATGGGAAAGAAAGACTGCTGACCTAAAAAAAATTTAATTTATTAAAAAATTTTTTCCTGCTAAGGACTACTTGTAAGGAATGGTAATCACAAAGAATAGGATCAAAGGGCATTAAAGAGCTTGAAAAATCTTAGAGATCACTGAATCTAATCTCCTTATTTTACAGAGAGGGAAACAGAGGCCCAGCCAGGTTAAGTGATATAGTACTCAAGATCACATAGCTAATAAATGTCTGAGACAGAATTTGAACTCTTCTGCCTGACTTCAAGCCTAGTGCTCTAGCCACTCTCCTTCTGTAGTATTTATTTGTTCTGCCATAAATATTAATTTTATATATATGCACAAACATATCAACACACACATATATAAATGCAGATCAGATTAGCAAGACACTTATGAGTGAATATGTCAAAAATAAAACTCCCATCCCTAATATAAATAATAATTTTGTATTTACTGTGATTTATAATTTTCTGAAAATCTTAATGCATGGAAGTTTTTGTCTTTCCTTAACTTAAATCAATCACTGGGAATAAAAAGCTATTTGGAAAATGTAGTTGTTCTTCTAATCATTAACCCACCACATACAATGCTACATACCCAACTCCACCTCCAAACTGTGCATAACTTTCTTCCTGGGAACAATCTATCCAAAAAGCAAATCTGTATTTCATGATTTATCCTCAAAAAACAACCCATGAGGCTAAGCCGTGGGTGTTATTATTCTCATTTTACAAAAAAAATTGAACCTCAGTCAAGCACTCAAGACCATCACTATTTTATATCCTAAAATGTATTGACTAAATCATTTCACAAAAGAATGCAAACCAAAAAAAAAAAAAAAAAAACTTCATGACAAAAGTGATTCATTTTAAAATTCCAGGAAAATAAACACTGAGACAAAACATGATTTGACATTTCTGCCCAATTACTACATGTAGTGTCATACTCACTTCGTCTGGGCCTGGCATAAAGTGTTGATGACAACTGACTTGCCGCCTCCAGTTGGTCCAACCACCATAGTGGTATGACGGGTTAACATGGTCTCATACATTTGAACTACTTTATCCACCTGGAATATATACATTAACAATCGATTAAAATACATCTCTCAAGCTCATAATAATAAAATTAATTTTAAATAAATGAGACTATCATAAATCAACTTCTAAAAGGGACACCATTCTATCTACTAATTTCCAAAAGAAAAGCTAGGAGAGAGAGGTGAGGTTCTTCAGAGATCCAAAAGAACTGCCCATTTGTTTCCCATCCGATTTTTACCTGAACTGGTAAGACAACATAACCATTATCCTCCAGCACTTGTTCTACAGCATCGTTGAAACTTGGATAGCGAACTCTAGGGCAATCAAGCCCAGGAAACAAGTCAGAAATCAAGCCAAGGAAAAGAGGAACATCTTCAAACACAAACTTGGGCAGATTCATGTCTCTGAGGGCTCTCATCAGTACCACATCCTGGTCAACAGGAAATAACAAGATGTATTTTCAAAAAAAGTTACTTAGATATAAAGGGTGACATCATAAACAAATTGGGAGAGGAAGGAAGGCAATTCTATGGATAGAAGACTCTTTCATGACCAAACAGGGGATAAAGGGGATCACTAATGATACAATGGACAATTTTGATTATATAAAATTTTAAAGATCTTTGACAAAAAGGGGGGGGCATGTTCACCCAAGTTTGTCAGAATACTTTATGTGATGACATAGAACTGGAAACAAATTAGGTGTCTATCGACTGGGGAATAGCTAAATAAACTGTGGTATATGAATAAAAGGAATCTTGCTGCATTCTCTAGAAATGACAAATGCAATAAATACAGAGATGCATAAGAAGATTTCCATGAACTGATGCAAAGTGAAGTAAGCAGAACCAAGAAAACTGTATACATAATGAATACAATATGTTAATGGAAAAACAACCACAAAACAATTAAAAATTAACATAAATTGACAAAGAATAAGCTTTATTCCAAAATAACAATATGAGAAGGCAACTCCTCCCCAACTGAGAGATGGTCACAAAGTATATAAATGGATAGTTTTCTGAGAAAAAAATCCAATCCAAAATATCCAAGATCTGAATCATAAGAATTTTTTTTAAGTTTTCAAAAAAATCTGAGGAAGTTCATATCAACTAATGTGGATTAAACCAAGAAAATAATTTATAGAATAATGCCAATCTTGTAAAAATAATTTTGAAAGGTTTAAGAACTCTGACCAACACAAGAACAAATTATTCCAAAGGATGGACCAGTGATGAAGCATGATACTACTCAACTCCTCTATGAGAGATAATAGGCTCAGGGTACAGAGACATACTTTTTTGACTATTGAGGGAATTTATTTTGTTATTCTGTTATAAGGGTTTTGTTTTTCTTTTTCCTTTCTTTCATTGGGGGTAGGAAGGACAGTTAAGAAGTGAGAAGAAAAAATAGATTTTTATTAATTGAAAAAACCAAATTTTTAAAGTCTTCCCCTCTTACTCTGTTGTAGAAATGAAGGTCCACAGGTGTGGACCCTTAACTCCTTGTTTCACCTTAATCTTTTGACTTTTTAACTTTTTGCTTTTTGTTATTATTGACAATAATAGCTGTCTTTGCTATTGGACCTGAAGGTTTGCAAAGCATTCCACAATTACAACATGCCTAAGAAGAAGGTGTTATTATTATCCCCATTTTACAGAAAAAGAAACTGAGGCAAGTGATACGCTCGGGCCACATGGTTCTGAAAAGTTTGGGGCTAAATCTGAATTCAGGTTTGCCTGCCTCCTGGTCCAGTGCTCTCTCGATGGAGCCACCTTTTTATTATTATTATCCTTAGTTACTAAATGAAGGTGTGGTGAATTGTACTGGATGTGACATTTACCTCATTTAGTTCAGAAGACCCTCTCTTCAGTTCACCAGCCATCACTAACACTGATTTAAGAGCCCTCAGTCCAAAGTCATAATGGTGTTGTTTGGACAGCTGCTCCCGGGACAATTTGTACAGCACAGTCATTTTTTTGGCCAGCATCTATTGACAAAAGAAATCATCGATGAAAGATGAAAACCAAGGAGAAGGTTGGAGCCCCTTTTGATATAAAATGCAAAACAAAGCTCAGCGCTTCTCTTTGGATATACAAACACAATTGTCTTTCAGAAGCAGAGCTTGACCTTAAAAGTCACAAAATAGGAAAAAAAAGAAAAAGAAAAAATGAGCAAAAAACAGAAAAGAACCTTAACCATAAAAAGATACTATAATGACATGGAAGACCAAAACAACAAGTCAGAAGAGGACAAATTTTTCGCCCACATGGAAAATCTCAAAGGGTGATCTGAATTGGGCCTCAAGCCCAAAGAGGCTTCTTGGAAGTGCTCATAAAGGATTTTAAAGGGCAAATAAGAGAAGTAGAAGAAAAATTGGGAAAAGAAATGAGAGATATGCAAAACAGAGTCAAAAGCTTGAAAGGTAAGCATTAAAAATTGACTGAAGAAAACAATTCCTTAAAAAATACAATTAACCAAATGCAAAAAAAAAAAAAAATCCACTGAAGAAAGCAACATTTGGAAAAGTAGAGTTGACCAAATGCATTCAAATACTGAAGCTAACTGAAGAAAATCACACATTAAAAACTAAAACCAAGCAAATGGAAGATAATGACTTTATGAGACATCAAGAATCATTCAAACAAACTTAAAAGAATGAAAAAGTGGAAGAAAATGTAAAATACCTCATTAAAAAAAAACAGCCTGGAAAATAGATCCAGGAGAGATAATTTTAAAACTATTGGTCTACCTGAAAGCCACAACCAAAAATATCTAGATAGCATTCTTCAAGAGATCATTAGGGAGAAAAGTGCCCTGATATGCTAAAACCAAAGGGAGAAATCACCATCAGTCACTATTGATCACATTGATTTCCACAAGGAAAATCCCAAAAACCAATTCTGCAAAAAATGAGATAAATCAGATCACATGAAGAGGCACAAAAGACCTATTACAATGAAGGGGAAAAGCAGAGGGGAATGAGCATTGTTTAAAGATTAATCTTATCAGTTTTGGTTCAAAGCAAGAATAACATATTCACTCAGTTGGGTATAAAAATTTATCTTACTCTATAAGGAATTAAGAGGAAAAATGGGAAAGAAACGAAAAGGGCTGGATGTAAGAGAAAGAAGAAACCCTAAGAGAAAGAGGTAAGAGAAGAGAAGAGGGGTGATAGACCAGAGGGCAGGTTGAGGGCAGTTTGTCAGAAACAAAACACTCTTAAGGAGATGTGGAAAGAGAAAACCAAAGTACATACAGGGAAGAAAATAGAATGGGAGGGAAATAACCAGCTGGTAATCATAACTGTGAGTGTGAATGGGATAAACTTGCCCATAAAATAGAAATGGATAGCTGAACGGATTAAAAACCAAAATCCTATAATATGTTGTTTACAAGAAACACATTTAAAACAGAGAGATGATACATTCAGAATAGGGGTAAAAGGCTGGAGCAGAATTTATTTTGCTTCAACCAAAGGAAAAAAAAAAAACAGTGATCCCAATTCTGATTTCATTTCTCTTCATGTGTAGAGGAATGAAGCCAGACTCCTACCCAAGCTGTCCAGATAGCATTCTTCAAGAGATCATTAGGGAGAAAAGTGCCCTGATATGCTAAAACCAAAGGGAGAAATCACCATCAGTCACTATTGATCACATTGATTTCCACAAGGAAAATCCCAAAAACCAATTCTGCAAAAAATGAGATAAATCAGATCACATGAAGAGGCACAAAAGACCTATTACAATGAAGGGGAAAAGCAGAGGGGAATGAGCATTGTTTAAAGATTAATCTTATCAGTTTTGGTTCAAAGCAAGAATAACATATTCACTCAGTTGGGTATAAAAATTTATCTTACTCTATAAGGAATTAAGAGGAAAAATGGGAAAGAAACGAAAAGGGCTGGATGTAAGAGAAAGAAGAAACCCTAAGAGAAAGAGGTAAGAGAAGAGAAGAGGGGTGATAGACCAGAGGGCAGGTTGAGGGCAGTTTGTCAGAAACAAAACACTCTTAAGGAGATGTGGAAAGAGAAAACCAAAGTACATACAGGGAAGAAAATAGAATGGGAGGGAAATAACCAGCTGGTAATCATAACTGTGAGTGTGAATGGGATAAACTTGCCCATAAAATAGAAATGGATAGCTGAACGGATTAAAAACCAAAATCCTATAATATGTTGTTTACAAGAAACACATTTAAAACAGAGAGATGATACATTCAGAATAGGGGTAAAAGGCTGGAGCAGAATTTATTTTGCTTCAACCAAAGGAAAAAAAAAAAACAGTGATCCCAATTCTGATTTCATTTCTCTTCATGTGTAGAGGAATGAAGCCAGACTCCTACCCAAGCTGTCCAGGCACAAACTGATTTTGACTGGCAGGAAGAGTAATCAGTCAATACTGTCTGATACTGAAGACAAAAGGAGACAGAATCTTTGACAAAAAGGCACTTGTTCATGTGGGACAAGCAGACCCTGACCTCTGAGGATGCCCCAGTTTTTTCCTTGTTTTTTCCTTGTTCTCTAAAGCCAAAAACAGGGAGACGAGGACTTCAAGAGCTAAAATGCTTAAAACTGTAACTGCAAGAGATGGGGAAAAAAAGCAGAAATATTATAGAGATCTTGCTGAAAGGCTAAAACTCATTCATTTTACATTAATTACATTTCTCCTACCTTTGCCAGAAGAAATCCTTCAGAGAAAAGCATGATCTCACAGATCTGTTGGAGGTCTGGAACAATTACAACCACAGGCCTGAACAAAGCCTTCACAGACTCTGGGAGTTCTGTCCTGCCAGCGTAGCCTGGATTCATAGTTATGAAGATGCCCATGCGAGAATCCAGGGTGATTTCTTGGCCTTCAAACTGCAGCACAAAAAGGAATTAAAGAGAAGGACAAGTCAGCCTTCCCCACAACAAAGAATTCAGTTTGATTCAACCAAGATGTACCATGTCCCTTGTTGGTGCAAGTTTCTGGACTAGGGGCCAGAGAAACAAGATAAAAAGGTCCACACACATGTTATGGTAACTTCTTTTTTCATTTTTTTTCCTCTTCCATGGTTTTTTCCTTTTGCTCTGATTTTTCTCTACCACCATGTTTCATAAAATAATGCGTAATAAAAATAAATAAAATTTTTAAAAAGAAAAATAAGTACAAAAAAAAAAAACTCAGATTCCATCTTCCTAGTGCTTGGAAAGAAAAAGCCAAGCTTGGAAGAGAGAGAGAGAGAGAGAGAGAGAGAGAGAGAGAGAGAGAGAGAGAGAGAGAGAGAGAGAGAGAGAGAGAGAAAGAGAGAGAGAGAGAGAGAGAGAGAGAGAGAGAGAGAGACTGACCTCAATTGTTTTGTTTCTTTTTGTTGCCTGCATGAGGCTACAGTATTGAGGAATAAAGATTCATCTCCTCCCTCCTCTTCCAACAAGCACAAAATGTGGTACCCTCAGGCCTAAGACCCAGGCTCACCTGCCTTCCAGGGTAGTCATGTTTGATAATTTTTGGGAAAATGAACACCAGAGTTGGCAACATTTCTGCCAAGATTGAAAGTTCATCTCTGTGCACTTGACTCTTCTCAGCAATACAGTGATTCAAGGCAATTCAAACAGATTTAGGACAGAAAATGCCAATCACATTCAGAAAAACACTGAATGTGGATCAAAGCATAGTATTTTTACCTTGTTTGTTTGTTCTTTCTTGTATTTTTTTTTTCTTTTGGTCTGATTTTTTTGCACATCAAGACATATATGGAAATATATTTTAAAGAATAGCATGTATTTAACCAAATCAGATTACTTGCTATTTTGGACAAGGGGAAGTTGAGGGAGGGAAGGAGAAAAATTCAAAACACAAAGTTTTACAAAAATGAATTTTAAAATGACCTTTACATGTTTTTGGAAAAATAAAATACTATTGAGGAAAAAAAAGTTCATCTCTAGAAAATCTGGATTGGGAAGACTACATCCTCATGGGTAGAACATCCAAGCAAGGAAAGCAAGAAAGGAGGCTACTCTTTGAAAAGGGAATAAGTCGCTTCCTGCTTCTGCCCACTCCAAGTGCCCAACTTCAGTGCTCACTCACCTGAAACGTGGTCAGCTGATGGATCAGAGCATTCCGGATGGTCTGAATCTGGGAGGAGATGACTGAGAGCACAGAGGCATCAATACGGTTGAACTCATCAAAACAGCCCCAAGCTCCGCACTGGGCAAGACCAGAGAAAATCTTCCCAACAGCCTGAAAAAGGATGTCAGACCAAAGAGTCAGAGGTCATCTGGTCCATTGCCTTTATGTGGAAACCAACGCCACCAAGGTAAGCTGAACTGTCACCCTTGCACCACATGTGACTGAGACAGGATTTGGAACCCAAGACTTCTTGACTCCAAGCCCAGAGCTCTATCATCTCACTGACTCAGCTCAGCAATCTCCTCTGATTTTCTCCTTTTTCCCCATAGGACTTATTCCTATGAAACTTTAGAATTCTTGTGACCCTCTAGGAGAACCAAGGCTATCTATCCTTCTTCCTTGTCCCTTCCCATTATTCACTCTGCCAAAGGGTCCTACAGATTTTAAAAACCAGGAAATGACCAGGAACCATCTGCTGAGGTCCTACCTTTTGTCATGTGATTTTATTGCAGCTTAGCTGCTTCTGTCCCAAATCTGGAAAGGCTCATGGACCTTCCAGGGGGAAACCCATTCCGAAAAAAGAAAAACAAAAACCACCCTCTACCATTTACTTTAATTTCACTAATCAACAAATACATATTAAATATCTTTGTAGCATAAAAATGGCAGGATGATGGGGAATTACACCCAGATTTGGAAGAAACTTCAGAGATCATCAGGCCCAAATTGATAGGAAATCCTTCCTAAAATATCCCATTTCCTTTCACCAGATCAGCATAAACTGTACATGAAATACAAGGCTTTGTAAAAATTCCTTACTTTGTAATCCATGCCTTCTCCACAGTTGGTCACAACACAAAGCAAACCCAAGGCTTTGGCAAGGTCTTTAGTGGTCTCTGTCTTGCCTGTCCCTGCTGGACCTGCTGGTGCCCCACCCAAGTACATGGACAGTGCCTGAAAGAAGCCAAGCACAAAAGGCAAATATTTTTATGCATGCAAAATATCAATGGATGTTGGCTAATAACAAAAATTTATTCTGAAAGGCCGATAACTGACAAAAAATGTGCTGCAGATATAGATATATAGAGAGAAATTAATTTAAATCTATTCTTAAAATTGTGATTTTCTAATAAACCTATTAGGAACCAAAAACCTCCCTCTTACTCTGTCTTTCCATTGCCAGAAACAAACATTTATTAATGGCCTATTGTGTACCAGGCACTGTACTAAGTGCTTTACAAATATTATTTTATCTGATCTTCACAATAATACTGAGATAGGAGATATTATCCCCATTTTACAGATGAGGAAACTGAGGCACAGAGCATTAAGTGACTTGCCCAGGGCCACACAGCTAGTAAATGTCTACAGTTGGGTTTGAATCCAGATCTTCTTGACTCCAAGATTAACATTCGATCTGTTACATCAACCAACGGCCTAAGAATATATGTTGCATTACCCTTGAGTTCAAGGAATTAATTTCATAAATACAGAATAGGAAAAAACGTAATTAGAAATTTGTCTGGGGGGTAGAAATCTAGTTATTTTTTAAAAACTGAAAACTCAATATGAGTCACCATCGTTACATGCCATTCCCAAAAAGAGAGCAGATTCTTAGGTTGCATTGAGACATAATTCCAGGAATAAGTCTATCATCACTGCATTGTTCCTTGCTCAGACCGTACTGGATATCATTGATTAGTAAGGATGTCAACAAGCTCAGGAGTATCCAAAAGAGGGCAAACATAGTAGTGAGAAGCCTCAAATTCATGTCATGGAGGACAGGGTGAAGAAATGGCCATGTTGAGCCTCAGGAAGAGAAGGCTTATGGGAATCATGAATGTTGTCCCTAGTGCCTGAAAAGCTATTCTGGACAAAAAAAGATTGGCTTTGTTTTCCTTGACTCCATAGGGCAGAAGCAGGAGCAAGAAAAACTGCAAGGGAGTAAATTTGGACTCAACATCAGGAAAAACCATGAATTACTATCCCCCAGCAGACAGCAAAAAGGATCTTCTTGCAGAAAATGGATAGCCTGATACTTTCAAACTCAGAGATGCTCGACAAGTCATTTAACCCCAACTGGGGGAAGAGAGAGAGAGAGAGAGACAGAGAGAGAGAGACAGAGAGAGAGAGAGAGAGAGTGACAGAGAGAGAGAGAGACAGAGAGAGAGACAGAGAGACAGAGAGAGAGAGAGAGAGAGACAGTGACAGACAGACAGACAGACAGAGACAGAGAGAGAGACAGTGACAGAAAGAGAGAGACAGAGAGAGAAAGAGAGAGAGACAGTGACAGAGAGAGACAGAAAGAGACAGAGATGGATGTATAAAGAAAGATAGATGGGTAACCCCTTGTCACTTAGGGGTAATCCTTTGGGGGCAAGCTGGCTTTGGTGTCCATTGCATCAAACTCTGAAATCCTATGCTTTTCTATTAGGTTTATTATTTAACTTATTATTTTAGCCAATGGTACTACTGATGTATGAGTTTCCCATGTTGGGAAACTTCATCATGATTTCTGACTCTTCCTTCTCATGTTTGATTGATTACCGAGTCTTGTTTACTCCACCTGTGAATTATCTCTTGCATCCATAGTGGAAATTCTGCTCCCCTGCCAACCACCATAGTATAGCCCTTTTCCTGTTCATATGAATACAGTAGCCTCCCAACAGCTCTTTCTGCCTCCATTTTCTCATTCCTCAAATCCATTTTCCATATTTCTTGGTATTCGTAGAATGTAAGCTCTACAAGGGGCAGCTAAGTGATAGTGAGGAGAGCACCTGGCCTAGAGTCAGGAAAACTTGAGTTCAGTTTGAGGTACAGACACTTACTAGCTGTGTGGACAATGGGCAAATCACTTCATCCTGTTTACCTCAGTTTCCCCATTTGTAAAATGAGCTGGAAAAGGAAATGGCAAAGCTCTCCAGTATCTCTGCCAAGAAAACCCCAAAAGGGATCACGAGGAGTCAGACTTGACTAAAAAATGACTGAACAACAATGAACAAAAGCTCTGAAAGGCCAAAAGATCATGTGTTGTGTTTGGATCTCTAGCATCTAACAATGATTTGCATATGGTAGACACTTAATAAATGTCTATTTAAATTAGTTAAATACCTCTGCCAGAATAATCTTCCTTATGAAAAGTTCTATTAAAATCTTATTCTGTTGATTGTACCAAAAGCTTTGTTTTTCTTTTCCCTCTAAGGAGCAGAGTTAGGAGGAGGTAGAAATAAGAGACATTTTCTATTTCCTTCAGTAATTCTACTGGCTTGACTCCAAGGAATATGGTGTCCCACCCAAGATATGCGGATTATCTGGAATCTCATCACCATGAAGAATGTCTCAGGCTTTAATACTCAGCATCTTCTCAACTCTACAGAGGGCTTACAACATTCCCGTGACTTCATTTTCTACCCCATATCTCCTGATAAGTCATGCTCACCTCTCCCATTGGATTGCAAACTCTTTGAGGGAGCAGGGACTGTGTCTTTTTTCTTATTTGTATTCCTAGCACTTAGCACAGCGCCTGACATATAGCAAGCATTTTACAAAGGTTTGTTGAATTGGAATGAAAGATAATAAATGTGCGTTCATAGAAAAAATTTCCATTTAATTTTTAAAATCCCAAATGACCCTGAGTTCCTAAAAACTATATGCCAGGAGCATATAAATCCTAGCACTAGAAAAGTTTGGGATGTGGACCTACTAACAGACAGTATATCTGTCATTCTAAGACCTGCCTTGCTAAATTCTGCCCAGGTAGCCCAAGGGGAGCTTATTCAGCCACAGCAACTGTCAAATACTGAATTCTAAATGGCACAAGGACTTGTGAATATTCACAAGAAAAATCACAGATGTAGCATTCTGATATGGCTTGATCACCAGAAGTCATTTAGTACAACCTGTACCTGAGCAAGAATTTTTTTTTTTTTTTACAATATCTTCTGCCTAAAAGGCTGCCTGTTGTGACAGAGAGAACATTGGACCCTGTCAGGAAAACATGGATTCAGACACTTAGTAGTTGTGTAACCCTGAGAAAATTACTTAATCTCTGCCTGCCTCCGTTTCCTCATCTATAAAATGATGGATTCTAGGTACTTTCCAGCTCTAGACTTATGACTCTAGTGCCTACAATTCAACTTTTGACCCTGGAGGCATTTATTGCTCCATCCAAACTAGAGATCACCCTCCTCCTCATCTCCCAAATGCATCGTGCCCTTCCCCTCATCTATACTTTGCTCACTCACACTGTTCCATATACTTGGAATATTGTCTCTTTCCCACTGTTTGCCTAAGTCCTAACTAACGGTTAATTCTAACGGTCAATTCTAAACTACCTGGCCCCCATAGTCTTCCCTCATTTTCTCTGTGAGTAATAGTATTTTCTCCCTTAGCCCAGTATTTCTCCAAAACACTTAGTATATGTTGCTTTTTACTAGAATTATCTGGGTATCTTATCCCACCCCTCACCCTCCCCCCGCCATGAGATGTTGTAATTTAATCCTTCCAGTCATGACTTGCCAAAGGTTGTTCGCTAGTTAAGTATCTGGGACTGCTTTTGAACTCAGGTCTTCCTGATGCTGCACTATCCACTGTGCCATCTAGCTTCCATCCCCCTTGCTAGCTATTAAGCTCCTCAGGGCACAGGACATAGATGAAACTGAGCATGTAAATTGAGCATTTTATTTTATTCTCTAAATGATTTTATTCTGTAACTATTTTCTGTATTCTATGTAACAAACCTAAGCCTCTTCTTTGTCTCTTAAGTGAAGAAGCACTTGAGTTCAAAAATTGAGCCTCTCTCTCTCAAGTTAGATGCAAAAATCTGAGCTGTCCTACAAGCTCTGTTTGTTAAAGAAAAACTCTAGGTTTAGCGTTTCAATACTCTTACAAAATACTCTTAAGTCTAGGGGAATTATTTCAGAAACACTCCTGCCGATGAATGTCCACATATCTTCAGCCTGAGAAACTTCAAAACATTTGTGTGTTACCCTGGACATGAAGGCTAGTGACTCTATGTCCCATCTTTAGCCTCGTTCTTGCTAATTAAAAAAAGGTGACCTTATCTAATTACCAGGGACCAGTGAGCTTACATCTCTGGTTCACTATCAATACCTCAAGATACAAGTGGGACCCATACATTCAGGAGGTGATCTTCTTCCCAAATATGTGCTATATCCACTTTCTTTAATGTAACCAATCTGATCCTTCAACTCTATCATTTACCAATGCCATAACCAATGATATGATTTCTATTCTATCCTTTATTCTATGCTTGTAAGAATGAGTTGCCCCTTCAATTCAATTCTTTGTCTGGAAACTGAGGCAATCTGTTGACCTTTATTAGCTGTTTGTGCCCCTGCAAATAAACCATAAACTTATTTGAAGAAAGATGCCTCGGTTTACTTTTTTGTTAAATTTCACTCATGACAACAGAAAGCATTTAATAAATGTTGAATTAAATTATATTGATGACTATAGATATAGGCCTTTTCTAATCACTGGCATAAATATTTTATATTGAGCTTTAATTTACAAGTGTTTAAAAAAATAATACTATAAAATAAAAAATAACTACTACTTTTTACTATTTCACTTATCATAGACCTAGAAAGAAAAGTTCAATCAATCAATTGTTGTTTATTAAGCACTATTACGTATCAGACATAATGCTGAGCACCAAAAGTATAAAGAAAGCAAAAATTGTCCCTGTCCTCAAGAAGTTGACCTTCTAATGAGACAACATGTACATAAATAAGCACAAAAATACTATATAGAGTTGTTTGTCCTTTGTTCTCCAAGAGGACCATGACATCAGGGAGGGGATGCCATGACTTGCAAGCGAATTGGATTTAAGAGAGGAAGGGCTGGGCAAGGTCACTTGCCTCACTTTCCCTCCAGAGTCATCTGGGTTCAGAGGCCAGATAGAGATTAGGATGGCAGGAGATGGCACTGGATGAAATGAGAGACTTTGGTCTTTTTAAGCAAAGGTCTTCAACAGATCTCAGTTTGACTGAGGCTGCATCATAATCAGAGATTCTAGGAAGCAAGGAAGGAAGGAAGGAAGGGAAAAAAGGGAAAGAAGGAATGAAGGAAAGAAAGGAAGGGAAGGAAAGGAAGAAAGGGAGGGAAGGATGGAGAAAAAAGGGAAAGAAAAGGGAAGAAGGGGGGAATCTTCCAACTGACCACTTCCAGGTCAGCTTTACTCACAGAGGTGGTTGTTTGTCCTTCATTCTCAAAGAGGATGACAACAGGGAGGGGATGTCATGACATGCAAGTGAATTGGATTTAAATGAGGGAGGGCTGTACAGGGTTACCTGCCTTACTTTCCCACCAGAGACATCTGGGTCCAATGGCCAGATATAAATCAGGACAACCGACAATGGCCCTCACATACAGAGTAGAGATACAAGATAGCCTTAGAGGGGAAGGTTAGAATCAGAGCATTTTTATTAATTATCTGGCTGTCTTATCCCTCTAGAAGTTGATGTTGAACAAGATATTAAAATGTAACTCTTTGATTTTACAAATTATTTAAAAATAGCAATTCATGAGACAGGTATATTGGGGGAAGGGGAAGTAATTCATTTAATAAATGAATATTAGTCAATTAAACAGTTAAAAATAGTTAAAGTCAGATGTGTGTGTGTGTGTGTGTGTGTGTGTGTGTGTGTGTGTGTGTATCTCCAAGCTTTACCTGGGTAAGTGTCAAATAGATGCGGTCTGTAGTTGGCGTAATGACCAAGCGTCCATTCAGACCCATATACTCATAACCGTAGCCAAAAGTTCCAGTACACTGTCGGACATTCAATTCATCTGGTTCTCGGTCCCAATAAAAGCGCAACTGACTTTCCCATTCAAATTCCCGAGCATCAAGAATGCTGAAAAAGAAACAATCCACTGAGGGGGTGAAGGAGAAAGGGGAAAGGGGGGAGGGCGAGAGGTGGAGGTAGACCAAGGACCGGGAGGACGAAATGGAATCCATTTTTTCTGGAGGTTCTCACCTGCCTCTTATAAATGAATCAACTATGTCTCTGGCATGCACATCAATGATGAGGACAGTATTGTACTTTTTTCTGTCATTTTTGCCCAGCGGTTTGGTGATCTGAGTTACAAGTTCATCGATCTGCTTGTGCATTTTCTGGCCATAAATCTTCATTGCTTGTTTTTCTCCAAATTTTACTTTTCGAAAGACATCTTCCACCTCCCAAGTCCACCACACTTGGTTGGCAACCAACACTACCATGCCTTGGTAGAGCAACATCCACTCAACCCTATAGAAAAGGCAAACGTTAGGGATCAATGCTGAAGCCAATCTTATTTAATATGTTTGTATTTCATCTTGAATGGGTCTTCCCCAATTCCTTCCCCTCCAAAACTACCTTTTATTTACTTTGTATGTATATATATGAACATATTACTTCCCCCAGTAGAAAACCAGCTCCTCGTTCATTTTTGCCTTTTTGACCCTAGCACCTAGTCAAGTGCCAGCATGTAGTAGGTGCTTAATAATTGCTTATTGAAGCACACAACTGCCTCTAAGTTGTCCTAACAAGATCACAGATCTAGAAATGGAAGGAAACTTAGACACCAGTTAGTCCAGTGTTCTCATTTTAGAGTTAAAGAAATTGAAGTGATCAGGACCTAAATCCAAGTCTTTGGAGTTTGGAATCCAGAATTCTTTCCTGTGCAGCTTGCTGTTTTAACAAAGAAAGTAAAATCAGTAGGAATTCTTAGATACTTATGTGCACATTTAGAAAAGTAGCAGATAAGTGTCAACATTGGCAAGTGTGAGGGAATGAATTTAAGAAAAAGCTCTTTAAACTTTATTTAGCTATAGGAGCTATCACCTACAACACCAAAGCCACTGTATATCAGGGATTCCTAATCTTTTTTATATCATGGACCCCTCTGGTCTAAGGCACTCCTGTCAGAATGATCTCCTTAAATGCACAAAATAAAATTTGTAGAATTACAAAGACAATTATGTTGAAATAATATGGGAGGGTGGGAGGGAGATCCAAGGACTTCAGGTTAAGAATCCATGCTGTAGATATCTTTTGATGATGTTAGATCAATGTCATATATATATATATATATATATATATATATATATATATATATATATATATATATATATATTTACTGAGCAACTTCTGAAAGGTGGAATAAAAAGAAAAAAAGTGAGAATATTCTCCTCCCATAGTACGAGACTATGTGGTGCAGACCAATCCTTGAACACTGTATGCAGTTCTTATCCTTGACCATTAAGAGGATCAAACCAACTGAAAAAAGGTCCCGAGAAGGCACTGAAATGGTTAATTGTGTGTGCGTGTGAAGGAGCTTTCATAAGTAAAGGGAGAAAATAATAACTATCATCTAGAAAAATAAAGATTCAGACAAGTTGTCTGAAGACAGCTTGATGGTATTGCATGATCTAAGATATGACTGGATCTTAAAAGGGCTTCTTTACAAAGTGTCAAGAGATTCAAATATGGAGGTGAGAGACTCTCTGGGCTCAATGAGCTAGAGCGAAAACATTTCTCTCTCTAGTAGCATCTAAATCAAATTAGATCTAAATGCCTCAAGAAGAAGCTTACTCTTAAAAGAGCCCATGCATCTCTACTGTGTTCAATTTGTTCCTCTAGCTCCATCTCTTGATTCTGAATGCAATGAAATTATAATGGTCTAAAGAGAAATATGAGAATGTCCTTCCTTTCTCACTTTGCAGAGATAGGAGAATTCTGAGTGTGGATCACAGTATATCCTGTCAGACTTGGTTAGTGTTGGTTTTGCTTATTTTTTTCTATCTTTTTATTTTTTGTTATAAAGGCTGGTTCCCTGGGAAGGATAGGAGAGACACATATTGGTATATGTAGGCATGGAAAAACAAAACACATCAATAATTTTTTTCTAAAAGAAAAAATTTTCAGTGATTCCCTTTTTCCTACTAAGTAATATTCAAACTATTTACATTCTCATTGTAAGGAGATTTTGTAAGGGGAGAGCATTCAAGGCCCTGCCTTCTTTTTCAGCTTTTATTATTTTTTTTATATACTTTATGTGACAGAAAAATTAAGACAACCATGAACATGACCTGTGCTTTCCATCTCTGTGCCTCTGGCTCACACTATTTCCAAAACCTGGAAATGTCCTCCAGCTCCTTATTCCCAACTCCCTTTTAAAGCCTAGCTCATATAATTGCTTTCTCCATGAAAGTCTCCCTGATGCTCCCAAAGTCAATAACTTCACCCCAAAGCTCTATCAGTGCTTTGTTTCCCTAAATTACGAATCACAGTTATTTTTGTATGTGTCATGTTGTCCCGCTAACCTTCGAGCTTTACCATGGCAGAGACCCTGCCTTATCTAAACTTTGTATGCCCTGCTACCCCAGGATCTCCCTGGACTCTGCCCACGGTGAATCTAATCAATGTGTCTACTTGATCTGAATGTGCTAGAACCCTCATATGTAAAAATTAGCCTCATTATCAGTTTCATTTCAGCTAATTTGGTAAGTTATTACCTAACGGTATACATTATATAAACTATATTGAACTACCTCCAATCTGCTTCTCACAGTCTGTCCATAAATTAAGTCTAACTTATTCATAGATATTCATGACAGCTATAATTAATAAATTACTATTATAGGAGTATCTTTTGAAAATTATCCCATCACCTGGTTCTGTCTTCACAGTATCTAAAAATAGCTTCTTTGGTAATTAATCTATTTGTTCTTCTCATTTCATGTAAAACTGATGTCATCCAGTCCTCCACGCGTCCTTCAGCACGCACGATCTTACGGAATTCCATAACTTCTCCTTCCGCTGAAATCATTGCGGTCACCAGTTTTTCACCACTATCACCATCCTGAAATCTCAGTGATGCTATATTGTCATACATCTGAAAAATTCCAGGAGAAAATTTTGCACATCTGTCACACAAAAACACATAAAAATCCCCCCGGTTTTTGGTCTGCTTGCTTGCTTTTGAGACGGGGTCACGTCCAAATCAGAAGCACAGCAGCTATTCACAGGCCCAATACCATGGCTGACTGACACACAAGCTTTGACAAGATCCTTTTCAAACGGGAGCTGGTTTGCCTCTGTTTAGGCAACCCAGTGACCCTCTGCTCCCAGGGGCTTCCAATGCTGGTACCAGGCGTGAGAGGCTAACTGATGGGCTACTAACAAAACTCTCTAGGTAGAGACATCTGGGCAGTTTAGTGCATGACACACTGGTCCTGGAGTCCAGGAGATCTGGATTAAAACCCAGCCTCAGACATCTAATAGCCATGTGACCTGCTGGATAAGTCTTTTCATTTCTGTTTGCCTCAATTTCCTTCTTCCTTACTTCTTTCCTCATGACTATTTAGGCTTAAATTAATTGCAACATATAAAATATCTAATTATTTCAATCCCTCTGTGTCTCCATCAGTGTTCTTTGTCTCTTTGCAAAATGGGAATAATAACAGCATTTCCTTCCCAGAGTTGTTGTGAGGATCAAACGAGATAATATTTGTAAAGCTCTTAGGGCCTGGCAATATATAATATAAATTTTATATATATATATATGTATATATATATAAATAATTGCTATATAAATGCTTTTTCTTTCCTTCCCCTCCTGAGCTTAAGCAATACATTAGTTTCAGCTTCCTCCATTGTAGGGATTTCCAGACACACACTATCACCTGGCCTAAAACAGACTTTAAAGGATGTTAATGTATCAGAATAAAATCAAAGTTCTTCAAAGGAGAATAACATCAAAGCCACCCTAACTATAGTTCCTACTGTGAAAGGGAAATGTCGGCTTATTTCAAATTATTTCAAAATAAAATCTTTCTCCTAGAAAACATCATAAGGCAATGAATGGTGATGATAGCTTAAGTACAGTTTCATTTCCATTCAAAGTAAAAATTTAACAAGAAGAAAAGCCAAACAGAATGATTTCAGAGAGGCCTGAAGAGACTTACATGAACTGATGCAAAGTGAAATGAGCAGAACCAGGAGATCATTATACACGGCAACAAGATTATATGATGTCTGATGTGCGTGGCTCGCTTCAACAATGAGATGATTCAAACCAGTTCCACTTTTTCAGTGATGAAGAGAGCCATTTACATCCAGAGAGGCCTGTGGGAACTGAGTGTGGTTCAAAACATAGCATTTTCACTCTTTTTGTTATTTACTTGCATTTTATTTTGCTTCTTTTTTTTTCTTGTGCAGCATGATAATTGTATAAATATGTATAAATATATTGGATTTAACATATATTTCTACCATGCTTAACATAAAGAATTTAAAAATAAAAACCACTTTTTGCATTCTGCTGTGTGATGTATAGAAATGCTCTCTTTCTTGGCGTTCAAGTACAGAATTTTTCTTAACCTTTAAATAAATGACGCCACACTTTACAATATAAGAATAATTATGAAGAACACCAAAAAGAGCAAATAGTAACTCTTGATCCAATCAAACAATTATCAAATTGATCTCATTGTATTTTTGCCACTATGGAAAACTAGAAATAATTGAACAACCTTTCTATTATGTATGCTTCCAAATCAATGAATCCAATCCATTTCCACTCAAAAGTTTTGCATTTCCCAGGAAAATAGAGCTGTCAGCTACAGAGTGCTGATAGCAGCATCTCTGACACTGAACAGGAAAGGCCACTGGCGTGTGACCCACAGAGGCAGGGAACCTGACCTTTATCATGTGCTCCTGCACACAGAGTGGATCACTGCTGCCAAGGATGCTGAGCAGCTCATCATCAGAGATGAAGAAGAACCTCGGGAAGGCATTCCTCTTTGAATCCAGATAGTCATTCAAGCTTTTCTGGCATTTCTCAAGTCCCTCATTTATATTCTGCAAATCAGTCAGTCGATTTGGAGCTTCACAGCATCTCTTGATCACAGGATCTTTTGAGGTCTCAGACATGATCTACCGAAACGCAAAAAGAGAGATTTCAGACAAAACCGATTGTGTGACACAGCTCAATAAAATGTCTTCTTTGTAATTAATGTTTTTAAAATCCAGCTCTTTATTTTGGATGATAATGTCATCGATATGATAATCTACTAGACAAGGAAATTGCAAACCATTCCAGTGTCTTTGCCCAAAAAAAGCCCATGGATAGTATAGTCCACGAGGTGAACAAGACTGAAAACCAACTTCTACTGACCAAGTGTCCCCTTGTGGACCAAATAGGTATCTGCAAAGACCCCTTCATCTAGGTCTGGAGTTAGTAAAGATGGTAACTTAGTGACCCTCACCAGCACCAGACCCACCAGGACTACGTAAGAACAAGCTCTGTGCTCACGACCAGATTAACATATGAAGAAGATGAGATGCACAAATGCAATTCATTCAAAATGCTTCAAGGGTCAGATCAATCACTGAATTCCAAATTCCTTTTTACTAAATACCAAGAAAGGTGGCAGCCTGGTGAGTGGACAGAGAACCAGCTCAGAAAGGAAAGCCCAGCTTTAAATCCCACTTCTGACACCGCTCTCTGCACAAGCTTGGGCATTCTCGTCACCTTCTCTCCAGCTAGAAGCTGCAAAGTAATGATGCATCTGCCCTCTCAAGGTGGGATTTCCTTCACCTGTAAACTTATAAATCTGAGTCAAATCAGGACAAAGGGAAAATATCTATACAAATGCAGAACCAAGCACATGGAAAAGAAGAAATTCAGAGTATCTCACAAAGTTTTCTTTCTACACTAATCATGACTAAAAAAAGAAGCTATCTGCTTATTGTCCATATCTATATTATTAAATATAGTCACTTATTAAAAACTACATGGAATGTAAACATAAAAGACTAAATTTTACTCATGACTATTTAGACTTTAATTTCAACATATAAAATACCATCTTATTATTTCAATCCTGCTATATCTCCATCAGTGTTCTTTGTCTATTATCATTTCTTTCCTCTTATCATTATCCATTCTTTCAAATCTGATTTTTTAATTTTACATTATTTCATTATGGTCTTCCTAGATTTCTTTGTATTCCTCAAACTGTCAATCTTAATGTCATTATAGTGCTCAATTCCATTAATATTCTACAATTTATTTAACTATCCTCCTAATGTTGGACATTTAAGTCACATCTTTTTAAAAATTACATATAATGCTGCTATGATAAACCTGTGCATAGATTCTTTTTTTTTTTATTTTGATAATATCTTAGGATATATCCCCACTAATGGAATCACTGGATCAAAGGACGGTGATTAGTAACTCTTACCATATACTGCCAGATTGCTCTCCAAGTTTCCATGATTTTACAATTCTACCAGCCATGCATAAATGTATCTTTTTCTATACAAACTCTCAGCATTGAGTTAGGTTGCTTTTAACACTGCTCTGTTATTTGGAACAATCAAAAGTAGAATTCAATATAATTCAAGTCACCAAAGATTTCTTGAGCCCCCTACCCTGTGAAAATCACTTTGGTAGGCACCAGGGGAAAAAAATCAAACAAAAAATTTTAAATATTAAAAAAAAATCTTGCCCTCAAGAGATCTTACATTCTACTGGGGACACACAACTTATACAAAAATAAATGTTCATATCAAGAAAATGTATTTCCTGCTAGGTGGCACAGGGCCTAGATAAAATACTGGGCCTGGAAGTAGCACGACTCATCTTCCTGAGTTTAAATCTGGCCTCAGACCCGTGCTGGTCTCATTTCCCTCACCTATTAAAAGAGGTAGAATAGGAAACGGCAAGCCACTCGAGTATGTTTGCCAAGAAAACTCCAAATAGAGTCAAGAAGAGTTCGACACGAATGAAATAATTGAACAACCTTTCTATTATGTATGCTTCCAAATCAATGAATCCAATCCATTTCCACTCAAAAGTTTTGCATTTCCCAGGAAAATAGAGCTGTCAGCTACAGAGTGCTGATAGCAGCATCTCTGACACTGAACAGGAAAGGCCACTGGCGTGTGACCCACAGAGGCAGGGAACCTGACCTTTATCATGTGCTCCTGCACACAGAGTGGATCACTGCTGCCAAGGATGCTGAGCAGCTCATCATCAGAGATGAAGAAGAACCTCGGGAAGGCATTCCTCTTTGAATCCAGATAGTCATTCAAGCTTTTCTGGCATTTCTCAAGTCCCTCATTTATATTCTGCAAATCAGTCAGTCGATTTGGAGCTTCACAGCATCTCTTGATCACAGGATCTTTTGAGGTCTCAGACATGATCTACCGAAACGCAAAAAGAGAGATTTCAGACAAAACCGATTGTGTGACACAGCTCAATAAAATGTCTTCTTTGTAATTAATGTTTTTAAAATCCAGCTCTTTATTTTGGATGATAATGTCATCGATATGATAATCTACTAGACAAGGAAATTGCAAACCATTCCAGTGTCTTTGCCAAAAAAAGCCCATGGATAGTATAGTCCACGAGGTGAACAAGACTGAAAACCAACTTCTACTGACCAAGTGTCCCCTTGTGGACCAAATAGGTATCTGCAAAGACCCCTTCATCTAGGTCTGGAGTTAGTAAAGATGGTAACTTAGTGACCCTCACCAGCACCAGACCCACCAGGACTACGTAAGAACAAGCTCTGTGCTCACGACCAGATTAACATATGAAGAAGATGAGATGCACAAATGCAATTCATTCAAAATGCTTCAAGGGTCAGATCAATCACTGAATTCCAAATTCCTTTTTACTAAATACCAAGAAAGGTGGCAGCCTGGTGAGTGGACAGAGAACCAGCTCAGAAAGGAAAGCCCAGCTTTAAATCCCACTTCTGACACCGCTCTCTGCACAAGCTTGGGCATTCTCGTCACCTTCTCTCCAGCTAGAAGCTGCAAAGTAATGATGCATCTGCCCTCTCAAGGTGGGATTTCCTTCACCTGTAAACTTATAAATCTGAGTCAAATCAGGACAAAGGGAAAATATCTATACAAATGCAGAACCAAGCACATGGAAAAGAAGAAATTCAGAGTATCTCACAAAGTTTTCTTTCTACACTAATCATGACTAAAAAAAGAAGCTATCTGCTTATTGTCCATATCTATATTATTAAATATAGTCACTTATTAAAAACTACATGGAATGTAAACATAAAAGACTAAATTCTCATTATATACAAGGCTCAGGATGAGCAGAGATTGGGAGGAGGGGCAGAATAAAGATTTTTTTAAAAATAAAACAAAATCCTGGCCCTCAAGGAGTTTTCTAGTCTAGTTTGTTCTTCATTCTTGAAGAGCGCCACGACATCAGGAAAGGGATGCCACGACATGCAAGTGAATCGGATCTATGAGAATCCCAAGCATACAAATGATTTACAATTCAATCTAAGAAGCATTTCTTAAGCATCTACTGTGCCAATATATACAGCAGGTATTTAATAAATGTTTGCTGCTTGACCCATAAGCACTGGAAATGTAAGAACAATGAAACAACATGATAATTGGAGGAGGGGAGGAGCACTAACAGCTGGGGAATCAGGAAAAGCTTTCTGAAAGGTGATGCACTGGCAGAGCTCTGAAAGAAGAAAGGGACTCTTAGAGGGGGAAGCCTAAGGGTGAGACACTTCCTGGGAAAGGCAGGGAGATAGAAGAGGCAATATTGAGTTTCAGGAATAGCGAGCAGGCAGTTGGGCTGGAACACGGACTACATGAAAGGGAATCACGTGAAACCCACCTCCAAAAGGAGGCTCAGTCTAGCCTGGGAAGGGCCTTACATTTTATCCCAGGAGCGGCTGAAGTTTCCTGCTCGGGGGAGGGAGGGGTAGACTGTGTGGAAGTGTCTGGATTAGAGTCCAGTTGCAGGCGGGAGGGCAGCCTAGCATCCCGGGACTTGCAAGGTAGCTTCTTGTTTAGTGTGGGCAGTTTCCCTCCTGCCTCCCTGAACCACTATCGTCAGGCTGGGACCACAGTTGTACTAAAGCTGATAACAAAGTGAGTGCCCATGGGGTGAGGAATGGTTGAGCAAATTGGCATGTTAAATGGGATGAACTGTAATTATAGTAGAAAGAGCAGAGCACAGAATTTAGTCAATGGACCTGAATTCAAATCATATCTCTGCCATTTACTATCCATATGTCCCTGGGCAAGTCCTAGAACTCTTAGGGCTTCAGTTTCCATCTCTGTAAAATTAAGAGGTTGGACTAGATGATCCCTGATGTCCCATTTGGCTCTAATCTCTGATAGGAATAAAGAAAATAAATTTTAAAACCAAGAGAAATATGGAAAGAGCAGCATAAACTAATAAGGATAAAGAAAATGGAACTAGGAATACACTATACATAAATATGATGAAGATGTATACAAAAACACAAGCAATGGCCATGTCTAGTCTGGATCTCAGTAGAGAGATAAGGGACAACCAGGGCTGAATGCTGCACACAGCCAACAGGTGCTGCTGCTGAGACAGCATCATGGCGGTCCTTGCAGCAGATGCTCTCTTTGGCCATGAAGATGATTACCCCCTGGGGGTGCTGTGGAGCTATCATGCCAGGATACCCTCAGAACCCACATTGGCCTGGTAATCAGGAACTCCTGGGCTCAGACCCAGCGTCAGGCACTTAGTCATATGACTCTGGGCACTTCTCTGTGCCTCAGTTTACTTATCTGTAAATTAAAGGGAGTAGAAAGTTGAAAGAGAGATAAATGTTTAGAATTGAAGGCCTAAATTGGAATGGAACAGACCTCTCTCTCAGAGCTTCATTCTTCAAGTCTAGAAGCAAAGGAATGGAATCTTTAAACGCTTTCATCTTGTTTTCCAAATAAAAGGCGACCGTCAGGCTTCGCACCTGCCTAGGAAGTTTTCTGAGGGCCTTGAGGAAGTTCTCAATACCTTCCTGGAGAAACTGGACGTTCAGGTTAGCCCACAGTGTCTGAGACCATTCCTCTTTGGCAGCCTATGAAAACACAGAAGGGCCAGTCAACAAGACATCCCTTGGACAACCAAACAAATTGAATAGAAAAGTCTCATTTTCACTGTCAATTTTTTTTTCCAGTTTTAAAAAAAATCTTTAAAAAACAAAAGATTTTTGATTTTGGGTTTCACAAGTATATCCCTATTGTATGAAAGAACAACAAGCAATGGTCTAAAAAACAAATTTTTGAGCTTCCATAGAGACAAAAAAGAATTGTTTCTTAAAGCAGCCTCTATAGTCTATGCATATAGTGTTCCACAAGCCTTAAAGTACTCTATAAATGTCAATTATTATCTTGATAGTAAATATTAGCAACAATGGGTTTTTAAAGACTAGACTATGAGCTTTATTAGCTTAGAAGCTATTTCTTAATTGTACATATTTAACCTAGATCAGATTGCTTGCTGTCTTGAGAAGAGGGAAGATGGGGGAGAAAGGGAAAAAATTGGAACACAAAATCTTACAGAAATGAATGTTTAAAACTATAGGTTATTAAAAATATCATTATTTTTAAAAGCTAACTGTATTTTTTACATTTTAGCTGTTTGGGAGATGGTGTAGACAAGTGGTCAAACTCATATAAGTAAGGATTCCTGGCAGGTGGAAGGAAGGGGAACTTAGAAAACCTCAAATTCATATTATCTATGTTGGCTTGTATTTTTATTCATTTTGTTAAACATTTCTGAATTACATTTCAATCTGGTTGAAACAGCAATCAGAGACTGTGAGTTTGACACCCTCTGTTATAGAGACAATAGGCTGAATCCACAGGAAGCATCAAGGTGACCATTAACTTACTCCAAGGATCTTGGTACACAGGTTTGCTCACACAACCCTCCATCCCACCTCACCTCCCAGCCCACAGCACAACAAAGAGAGCCTTCGAAAATACAATTCAGGAAGCCCTCTCCTGGTCTTAGGTACTTCTGAGCTCCCTCCACCCACACCCATGCCCACGGGTCACTGACCTTCTGTGCACTATAAATGTCATAGATTTGCCTCAATCCGGCTATTTCCCTCTGCACTTGCAGCAAATCTGGGTACATTGTGATTGGAAGATCAAAGAGCTTTTCAGCATTGGCTAGCTCCTGGCGGTTCTTTTCATGCTTCACCAACTCCTTCTCAAACACAGCTAAGAGCTCCATTCCTGGAAAAAGGTTCATAAAGTTCCAGATCACAAATAGGGCTGTTCCTTTAATAAGATATTCCATCTACCAACTCTGGGAATCTTTGCTGGATCTCCCTCATCCTTCAGAGTTCTCTCTCTCCTCATCTCGGCTTGGTTTCCTCAAGTCCCAGGGAAATTCTCACTTTCCACAAGAAGGTGATCCCAACCTCCCTCAGTGTAGTGCTGGTTCTATATAATCATGTTGCTGGACAGTTATTTTCATGTTGTATGCATCCTATATAATCATGTTGCTAGACAATTTTTTGCACGTTGAATATATCTTACGTAGTCTTATTGGTCAACAATTACTTGCATGTTGAATATTCCACTGAATTGTGAGTGAGAACAGTGCATGGCACACAGTAGGCATTTAATAAATGTCATTGACAACTTGACTTGACTCTTGGCTTCCCTATTTACATCTATTATAAATATCTCAGAAAGTGATACTAAGAAACATTTCTATGCCTGGGAAATTATATGGTGATTCCATGAAAGGCCAGTGACTATTTCAGTGAAACTTGTACCCATAATCCACCTGAGTATCGCAAGTATGTTCAGCCATTTCCTCACCTTTATCAAGGTCTTCACCAACAGAACCAGGGCCTTGGAGATTAAAACGTCTCGCAAAGTCCTGTATCTCACGACTATACTCTGCAATTTCAGCTCGAGTGATCTGAGAAATATAATTTGGCTCATTAGTTATTATGATAATGATGAGAATAACTCATGTTTCCGTAACATCTTACAATTTTTAAGCTGTTTTTTCTTATTTTTTTTTTTAATATTTAAGCACTTTCCTTATGTAACTATTGAGGGATATAGAGCCCATATTATTGTCCCCATTTTATAGATGTGAAGACTAAGGCCCAGAAGGATTAAAAAGTAATATTTAGAGCTTTAAAATTTGAAAAGCACTTCCGTGATATCACTTGATCTTCACAACATTCCCATTTTATTATTGATCTCCACTTTAAGGATGAAAAATTTGAAACTTAGGGGCAGCTAGGTGGCGCAGTCCTGAAGTCAGGAGGACCTAAGTTCAAATCTGCCCTCAGACACTTAACATTTTCTGGCTGTGTGCCCCTATTGTAGAAGAAGAAGAAGAAGAAGAAGAAGAAGAAGAAGAAGAAGAAGAAGAAGAAGAAGAAGAAGAAGAAGAAGAAGAAGAAGAAAGAAGAAGAAGAAGAAGAAGAAGAAGAAGAAGAAGAAGAAGAAGAAGAAGAAGAAGAAGAAGAAGAAGAAGAAGAAAGAAGAAGAAGAAGAAAAGAAGAAGAAGAAGAAGAAGAAGAAGAAGAAGAAGAAGAAGAAGAAGAAAAGAAGAAGAAGAAGAAGAAGAAGAAGAAGAAGAAGAAGAAGAAGAAGAAGAAGAAGAAGAAGAAGAAAAGAAGAAGAAGAAGAAGAAGAAGAAAGAAGAAGAAGAAGAAGAAGAAGAAGAAGAAAGAAGAAGAAGAAGAAGAAGAAGAAGAAGAAGAAGAAGAAGAAGAAGAAGAAGAAGAAGAAGAAGAAGAAGAAGAAGAAGAAGAAGAAGAAGAAGAATTTGAAACCCAGAAGGGTTTAGAGATTTTCTGAAGCTTAAACATCTGGTACTTGGCTGAATCCAAGTCTTTCTGACTCTGAGCCCAGCAGTTCGTTTCATGCCATGCTACCCCAGGCTTGTCCCACCACACCAAAACTATCCCTTCATTTCCCTTTTTCTATCTTTGTACCTATAAAATATAAAGTACCTCTGTAAATGTCCTCTTTATGCCTCCAAGAGAGTGTTCAACTTCCTCTGATTCTGCAAACAGTTTTTTCCATATGTCCTCAATTTGTGAAGCCAGTTCTCCCTCTGCTTCACTAGGCTGAAGAGAAATAAGGCATCGAATAAGAGGGAAAGTGTCCGGAGAATCAGGCTCCAGTGGGTGCTTATCTCCCTGATGCTCTCATTCTTCAATCAAGACTTATTTTTGGCTCTTTCCAAGGCCTGTTCCAAAGAAGGGCCAGGTTCTCCTCTTACTTTATTCTGGCCTAGTGGACTCCTGGCTAAGGGACTGGCAACAAGGGCTCCAAAGAGCCACAAGAGAGCACTGAGGTCAGTCAAAACCGAGATCAGGCCTCTGGGCATCCACCTTCTCCTACCCTATAAAAATACAAACTTCCTGGTCTGGCAATGCAAGCCTTCCACAGTCTGGGTCCGGGCTCCCTTCATTGCACGTGACTCTGCTTTGTCCACTCTCCCTTCTGGCCCAATGGTCCCTTCACCTTTCCTCACACACTCCGTCTCCCATCGCTGTATCTTTGCACTGGCTGTCCCTCATGCCAGGAATGCCTGTCCTCCTGACCGCTACCTCTTGAGATCCTCCAAGACTCACTCAAGCACCTCCCAGAGGAAGCTTTTCCTCATCACCCTCCCCCAAATGCAATTACTTTGTTTATATTTGTATTCGTTTAAATACACAGGTTGTTGTGCTACTTTTCCACTCCAGTAAAATGAAATCCTTTCAGGCCCTAGATTTTTTCTTTCTTTGTATCCCCATTCTCCAGCACATAACAGGCATTTAATCAATATCTGACACAAAATGTTCAGAAAATACAAAATCACTTACGTAGAGGTCGTACATGGCCATGGTCCGGTACCTCTCCTGAATGTCCCTAAATCTCATCTCCACTATGAACGATCTGCTTCTAATATCAGCAATTGTTGTGAGGACAAATTTGAGATCTTCAAGACTGGTGGGAGATGTCTTGAGATTTTTTGACAATATCTATAAAGAAAAGGTGGCGAGACCTTATGGGAGCTGGAGTGAGGAAAGAACCAGTTCAAAATGAAAATGAAAACTCGGGACTGTTTTCCCTTGGCGGGACCGGAGCAGCCACATACCTCAAACTCCTCGTTGAGCGCGAACAGATCTTCCTTGGCTGACTCGCTGAGAAGCTTCCCCAAGGAGACCACCCAGGACTTGGCGCTCTCCTGCACCGTGTAGGCCAGCGGCCCCAGCTGGAGGCGGATGCACTGCTCGTCCTTCACCAGGGACTGCCGCGTCACGTCGTTGGCTATCTTAGAGTAGAACTGAAGCTTGTCGTCATAGGCCACGCAGGGAGGCTTCTTGGCGGCAAACTTCTCCATGACGATGGCCTTGTCCAGCTTCCAAAGGGGTCGGTAGCGCTTCCATTTGTGAAGGTACTTCATGAGGTTGACCAGGACCCTGTGCACATTCTGGGGGATCATGATGGCCTGCTCCATGATCTGGGGGTTCAGGAACACGTCATCATAAAAAGTCAGTGTGACGAGCTCCTCCTCCTCACCCTTTTGGGGGGGACATTCAATACAGGTGCCATTCATCCATCGGACAAAATGCTAGAGATTCAAGAAAAAAAGGAGGAAAATGTTTGGGGCACAGGCTTTGGAGTTTTCATTGCTTTAAATATTGGCAAATGAATTTTGTTCATTCTTTCGTGCTAAAGAGAGATAAGACAGGGGTTCTTAAGATGGAGAAGATGGAAGTGGTGAAGAGTGGTCCATGAAGTTGGATAGGGAAAAAAAAATATTTTTATTTTCACTAAGTTCTCACTGAAATTCAGTAAATTCTTCCAATTATTTAAAAATAGAGTTCTGAGAAGGGGTCCATCAGCTTCCCCAGACTCATCTGTCCAAGGGATCCAGGACACACACACAAAAAAGGCTAAGAACTGCTGAATGTGAATGATAGCATCTGTGTACAACATTGGTCTGATTACCAGGGGCATACCCCTTCCCCAAATGAAATTTTAAAAAATGTTTTAAGTATATATGTAATGGTAAAAAACACAACAAAAACCAGCTTCAGAATAAGGACAACCTGGGCTCACGTCTCACCCCTATGGCCCAAACTGCTTTTATGACCTTCAAAAAGTTGCTTAACTTCGCAAAAGCCACAAGCAATTCTCTAGGACTGTGCATTGATCCACAATGTTACAGGGAGTTCCCATCCCAAGAAACAAGATGACGGCTCATCATCATTATCTCTGTTTGACTTACCTGGTCCCTGGGATGTACTCAAGCTGAATAACCTACCAATCAGAGGCCAAGCCAGCCTCTGGCTCAGACACTGACAACCCATTGGTTGTCAATGATGTCAACAGGATAAGTCAATTTGGATCAATAATAATTTGCTCTGTTTTGAAACAGAAGAACTGGTTCTCAAGATTTAATATAAATTACAGCCTGGATTTTTTTTAAAATTATAGTATTATAAAACAAATTAACCCGAAGAGAGAGCACCTCCTCCCTCCCTCCCAGGGATGTTATGAAGATCCAGTGAGATAATGTGTAAAATCCTCTGAAAAATTTAGAAGAGCTATGATTTCATTTACACAAGGAAGTCCTGGAGAAGGAAACTCTCACCACCTGTGCAGTTTGGCACCTGTGCTATGACCAATATCCTTACAGAGTATAAAAGGCAAGTTAGAGGTCACTTGGTGGTACATAGTGCACAGACACTTACTAGCTGTATGATCTTGGACCTTTAACTTCTCTGTGCCTCAATTTTCTCATCTGTATAATAGGAATATTAAGAGTCCCTACCTTGCAGGATTGTGAGGTTCAACTGAGTTAGCATATAAAGCACTTTATAAATGTAAAAGTGCTACATAAATGCTAGTTGTTGTTATTATTATTCCTTGTTTCAAAACTGGCTCTCTAGCCACGATGCAAGGTTAAGTAATACATTATATAGGGTGGTCTTGCCAATGAGGGCCCAGCCCTGGAGATCTATGTGGATCTTTGGTGAACCTGCTTCTGGACTTGTGTGATGATGGGAAGGGCAGGGCAAACAGAGGGAATTTGTGACAGGTTCCATCCATTTAGTGCATAATTAAAAACCTTTTAATTGGCCACTGCACTGGAATCGAGTGTTATGCATAAAAAGCATTAAGTGGCCTGACCCTGGTTCACTCAGGCAGTTTGGGTAAAAGGGAAGAAATGCTGTGAGCCTCCAGGTTGGGAAGCCCTTCTTCCAGCTGGTCACCATGCAGCTTATAGACCATTATGGTCCCTCTTATGCCCATTAAAGAACAGGTATTCTTAGGTGAAGGAGTAATGGAAGAGAGCTAGCAGGGAGCTCTGAGGTCATCCTAGGACTCACCTTGGTAACTTCCACACAGTCTCTGACACAATGGACACACAATTTATCTATCTCGTTGGCACTGGGATGTAGAATTATCTCAGGAGCGCTTAAAATAGTTTCCGTTTGGAATAAAGGGTTATTCCCAAGAACCAAAGTATTGAATGACTGCAGATTCCTAGTAGGGGGAGATGGAAAGAAAGAGTCTTAGTTGGGCTACTGACACTCAATTTTACCGTTAATCTTCCAGTGAGCAACATGTATGTGGACTGGTAAACCAAAGAGCTTCATGAAAGTCTAGCTGAAGGAGGCTTCTATTAAATGAACTTCTTGCAGCTTGTGTTTGGCTGGATTCATTTCTGTGAGGAGCAGGGGGTCTGGACCCACAGTTTTAAGGTAGGAAGATAGTTCCTCTCAAGCTCTTTCAAGCTCCACATCATCACACTAACAGTGCAAGGGGTGGCTGAGAGGTCCCGACATTGAAGTAACGGTTTACAAATAAAATAAATAAACTAGACCGAGGTTTTTAGGAGATTAACTTACTTTAAGACTAATCTTGTCAAGGCTTCATAAATTTTATTTTCCCAATACAAATAATAGGGAGCCAGCTTGGGGGCCTTGCCTGTGTTTGTGTGGATCACCAGACCCTCTACTTTGGTAAGCATTGGCCCTATAGCAAGGTATTTTCTGACCATGTGCTCCAAATCTCTGGCTCTTTCACGTTCAATACATTCAAAGAATTCTTTCACACCTGCAAAAGTGATCACAAGTTTTCTGTTATATATTAATGATGGAAAACTTTAATTCTACTTAGTTATTTTTGTTATAAAATTGTTTATATTTATTAATAATTTTTCAAAGAAAATAACTATGAATTTAAAAAAAAACTTTTTCATGAAGCAGTTCCATAAAACAACCTCACATCTTTACAACCAAAAAATAATTTATGTGAAAGCAATTCTTTTGTGAGCCATGGGAGAAAACATCTTTTTCTCTGAAAAACAACTTAAACTATTTTTACTGTGGGAAGAGTCATCTTAGAATTGAGGTATGAAGGAAATCCAATTACCAACACAAATGAGAGCTATAGAGGTATCCTCAAAGGAGATGGAACTGCAGCTGGGGTTTCTCTGAGTATGTTCAGTTTTACAGAGCCGGCCTTGAGGGGCTTTTGAACATGGAGCCCCCTACATTTACCATGGAGCCTCCTTTGAATGGATGCCTGCATCTTAAAATTGATGAGACTAAGCTACATGGATGCCATGATCTGAACTAAGGAGAGAGAAAAGATGAGCCTTTCCCTGCCTAAATGGGCTTGAACATATTTTTTTTCCTTTCTGATTATTAATTCTCAGTTTCAGACAATGTAACATAGACACCAGATGGTGCTGGAGAAGACTATGACTCTGGAAGGTGCAGAAAATAAAAATTTATAAATGGTGTCATCTTCACTAAGTTCTCACTGAAATTCAGTAAATTCTTCCAATTATTTAAAAATAGAGTTCTGAGACAGGGTCCATCAGCTTCCCCAGACTCATCTGTCCAAGGGATCCAGGACACACACACAAAAAAGGCTAAGAACTGCTGAATGTGAATGATAGCATCTGTGTACAACATTGGTCTGATTACCAGGGGCGTAATGAAATTTTAAAAAATGTTTTAAGTATATATATAATGGTAAAAAACACAACAAAAACCAGCTTCAGAATAAGGACAACTTGGGCTCACGTCTCACCCCTATGGCCCAATCTGCTTTTATGACCTTCAAAAAGTTGCTTAACTTCGCAAAAGCCGCAAGCAATTCTCTAGGACTGTGCATTGATCCACAATGTTACAGGGAGTTCCCATCCCAAGAAACAAGATGACCGCTCATCATCATTATCTCCGTTTAACTTACCTGCTCCCTGGGATGTACTCAAGCTGAATAACCTACCAATCAGAGGCCAAGCCAGCCTCTGGCTCAGACACTGACAACCCATTGGTTGTCAATGATCTCAACAGGATAAGTCAATTTGGATTAATAATAATTTGCTCTGTTTTGAAACAGAAGAACTGGTTCTCAAGATTTAATATAAATTACAGCCTGGATTTTTTTTAAAGTTATAGTATTATAAAACAAATTAACCCGGAGAGAGAGCACCTCCTCCCTCCCTCCCAGGGATGTTATGAAGATCCAGTGAGATAATGTGTAAAATCCTCTGAAAAATTTAGAAGAGGGATTGGAGCTATGATTTCATTTACACAAGGAAGTCCTGGAGGAGGAAACTCTCACCACCTGTGCAGTTTGGCACCTGTGCTATGACCAATATCCTTACAGAGTATAAAAGGCAAGTTAGAGGTCACTTGGTGGTACATAGTGCACAGACACTTACTAGCTGTGTGATCTTGGACCTTTAACTTCTCTGTGCCTCAATTTTCTCATCTGTATAATAGGAATATTAAGAGTCCCTACCTTGCAGGATTGTGAGGTTCAACTGAGTTAGCATATAAAGCACTTTACAAATGTAAAAGTGCTACATAAATGCTAGTTGTTGTTATTATTATTCCTTGTTTCAAAACTGGCTCTCTAGCCACAATGCAAGGTTAAGTAATACATTATATAGGGTGGTCTTGCCAATGAGGGCCCAGCCCTGGAGATCTATGTGGATCTTTGGTGAACCTGCTTCTGGACTTGTGTGATGATGGGAAGGGCAGGGCAAACAGAGGGAATCTGTGACAGGTTCCATCCATTTAGTACATAGTTAAAAACCTTTTAATTGGCCACTGCACTGGAATCGAGTGTTATGCATAAAAAGCATTAAGTGGCCTGACTCTGGTTCACTCAGGCAGTTTGGGTAAAAGGGAAGAAATGCTGTGAGCCTCCAGGTTGGGAAGCCCTTCTTCCAGCTGGTCACCATGCAGCTTATAGACTATTATGGTCCCTCTTATGCCCATTAAAGAACAGGTATTCTTAGGTGAAGGAGTAATGGAAGATAGCTATCAGGGAGCTCTGAGGTCATCCTAGGACTCACCTTGGTAACTTCCACACAGTCTCTGACACAATGGACACACAATTTATCTATCTCGTTGGCACTGGGATGTAGAATTATCTCAGGAGCGCTTAAAATAGTTTCCGTTTGGAATAAAGGGTTATTCCCAAGAACCAAAGTATTGAATGACTGCAGATTCCTAGTAGGAGGAGATGGAAAGAAAGAGTCTTAGTTGGGCTACTGACACTCAATTTTACCGTTAATCTTCCAGTGAGCAACATGTATGTGGACTGGTAAACCAAAGAGCTTCATGAAAGTCTAGCTGAAGGAGGCTTCTATTAAATGAACTTCTTGCATATTGTGTTTGGCTGGATTCATTTCTGTGAGGAGCAGAGATAGGAAGACAGTTCCTCTCAAGCTCTTTCAAGCTCCACATCATCACACTAACAGTGCAAGGGGTGGCTGAGAGGTCCCGACATTGAAGTAACGGTTTACAAATAAAATAAATAAACTAGACCGAGGTTTTTAGGAGATTAACTTACTTTAAGACTAATCTTGTCAAGGCTTCATAAATTTTATTTTCCCAATACAAATAATAGGGAGCCAGCTTGGGGGCCTTGCCTGTGTTTGTGTGGATCACCAGACCCTCTACTTTGGTAAGCATTGGCCCTATAGCAAGGTATTTTCTGACCATGTGCTCCAAATCTCTGGCTCTTTCACGTTCAATACATTCAAAGAATTCTTTCACACCTGCAAAAGTGATCACAAGTTTTCTGTTATATATTAATGATGGAAAACTTTAATTCTACTTAGTTATTTTTGTTATAAAATTGTTTATATTTATTAATAATTTTTCAAAGAAAATAACTATGAATTTAAAAAAAAAACTTTTTCATGAAGCAGTTCCATAAAACAACCTCACATCTTTACAACCAAAAAATAATTTATGTGAAAGCAATTCTTTTGTGAGCCATGGGAGAAAACATCTTTTTCTCTGAAAAACAACTTAAACTATTTTTACTGTGGGAAGAGTCATCTTAGAATTGAGGTATGAAGGAAATCCAATTACCAACACAAATGAGAGCTATAGAGGTATCCTCAAAGGAGATGGAACTGCAGCTGGGGTTTCTCTGAGTATGTTCAGTTTTACAGAGCCGGCCTTGAGGGGCTTTTGAACATGGAGCCCCCTACATTTACCATGGAGCCTCCTTTGAATGGATGCCTGCATCTTAAAATTGATGAGACTAAGCTACATGGATGCCATGATCTGAACTAAGGAGAGGGAAAAGATGAGCCTTTCCCTGCCTAAATGGGCTTGAACATATTTTTTTTTCCTTTCTGATTATTAATTCTCAGTTTCAGACAACGTAACATAGACACCAGATGGTGCTGGAGAAGACTATGACTCTGGAAGGTGCAGAAAATAAAAATTTATAAATGGTGTCATCTTCCTTTCTCTCAAGAAATTTTTTTAAAATGTCTCCATTTCTTATAGATCAACTTAGATTTCCTACAATGAAAAAAAAAAATATCCGTGTTTGTGGAAATCAATCAGTTCTGACCTGTGATCGTCTTGGGGTGATTCCAAGAAGCTACTTCATTTCTTACTAAATTAAAAGCTCCTGGACAATGAACTATGTTTCTATGTAAGTAAAGCCAACGTGTAGTAATATGGACTAAAGTGGTGTGCCACCATTGCCCCCTAGTTTTGCCCTCTGGTGCCAGAGAAGCATTCTAATTAATATTATCCCTCCTCCACATGACAGCCTTTCAAACCCTTGAAGAAACCATCTTGTCTCCCATCTTCTCTTCTTCTGGCTAAAGATTGCCAGCTCAGGGCTGGACTATTCTCTGGACTTCACCTCCTCCTCCTTGCCTGCCACTTTCCCTGAGACCTGCTCTCTTGATGGATGATTCCTTTCTTGGAAACATTTCAGAAAAGGTTTCAGCCAGACTTTATCTCACTCCTTTGTGGACTCACTTTCTGGACTTCTCCCCATGTCCTTGAGGGAAAAGACTGCCTTGTCTGCTGGGACCTGGATCTCCAGCACTTAGCATAGTGTCTGCCATGTGATAAGCACTTAATAAACGCTTTATCTATCAATCTAACTCCTTCCACTGATACTCCTACAACACGTTGAGCCAAGGTCCTTCACTCTCTTAGTCCTATTCTGGACACTCTCCAGCTTACAAATGTCTTTGTTTTTAAAGCAAGTTTCTCTGATAAAGGCCTCATTTCTCAAACATATAGAGAAGTGAATCAAATTTATTTTTAAAAAAAGAGCCATTCCCCAATTGATAAACGATCAAAAGATAAAGTTTTCAGATGAATTAATCAAAGTAAGCTATAGTCCTATGAAAAAATGTTCCATATGCTCAAAAAGTTATCAAACTGTGCGTACCTTTTGATCCAGCAGTGCTACTACTGGGCTTGTATCCCAAAGAGATCTTAAAGGAGGGAAAGGGACCTGTATGTGCAAGAATGTTTGTGGCAGCTCTCTTTGTAGTGGCCAGAAACTGGAAACTGAGTGGATGCCCATCATTGGAGAATGGCTGAATAAATTGTGGTATATGAATATTATGGAATATTATTGTTCGGTAAGAAATGACCAGCAAGATGATTTCAGAAAAGCCTGGAGAGACTTACATGAACTGATGCTGAGTGAAACAAGCAGGGCCAGGAGATCATTATATACTTCAACAACAATACTATATGATGACCAATTCTGTTAGACCAGGCTATCCTCAGAAATGAGATGAACTAAATCAGTTCCAATGGAGCCTGAATGAATTGAATCAGCTACACCCAGTGAAAGAACTCTGGGAGATGACAAAGAACCATTACATTGAATTCCCAATCCCTATATTTTTGCCTGTCTGCATTTTTTATTTTCTTCACACGCTAATTGTATGCTATTTCAGAGTCCGATTCTTTTTATACAGCAAAATGACAGTTTGGACATGTATACTTATTTTGTATTTAATTTATATTTTAATATATTTAACATGTATTGTTCATCCTGCCATCTAGGGGAGGGGATGGGGGAAGGAGGGGAAAAATTGGAACAAAAGGTTTGGCAATTGTCAATGCTGTAAAATTACCCATGCACATAACATGTAAATAAAAAGTTATTAAAATTTAAAAAAAAAAGAAAAAAAGAAAGAAAAATGTTCCAACTCACTATTGATTGGAGAAATGCAAATTAAAACAATCTCAAGTACTACCTCATACCTCTTACATTGGCAAATAGGACAGAAAAGGGAAATGACAAATGTGAAAGGGATGTGGGGGAAATAAGACATTAATGCATCATTAGTGGAGTTGTGAACTGATTCAACCATTCTGCAGAGCAATTTGGAACTATGCCCAAAAGGCTATAAAGCTATGCATATTCTTTGACTTCGCAATATCACTACTAGGTTTGTATACCAAAAGAGATTTTTTTTTAAAAAAGGAAAAGAAAAAATATTAATAGTAGTTCTTTTCTGGGGGCAAAGAATTGGAAACTGAGGGGATACTCATCAACCAGGGAATGTTTGAACATGGTCATGATGGAATACTGTTGTGCCATAAGAAATGATGAGCGGGTACTCTCAGAAAAAAAAAAAAGCAAGATTTTCAAAAGCTGATGTAAAGTGAAATGTACTGTGTACAGAGTAACAGCAATATTGTTAAGATGATCAGTTGTGAAAGATTTGATTATTCTCAACAATACAATGATCCAAAATAACTCTGAAGGACTTAAGATGAAAAATGCTATCCATACCAGGATACAGATTGAAGCACACTTTTTTGGTTTTATTTTTCTTGAGGTTTTTTGTTGTTGTTTGGTCTGTTTTCTTCTACATGATTATTATGGAAATGTTTAGCATGACTACACATGTATAACCTATTTCAGATCACTTGATGTCTTGGGAAGGGAGAGGTAAAGGAGGAAAGGAAAAAAATGGAACACAAAATTTCACAAAAATGAATGTTGAAAACTATCTTTACATATATTTGGATAAATAAAATCTATTGAAAAAATTATAAATCAAGCTTAACTTATAATTTTCTGTTGAATGGAACCTATTTCATTAACACTCAAAAATTCATAAACGATATTAGTTATATTGCCTAGCTAAAAAAAAACCACAACCTCATTATATTAAAACATTTAATATTTTCGGCTATTGTAAAAATTCTATCCAAAAGCAAAGAAGTACATGGATTATATTACCCAATGAATTCCAGTTCAATCTCTTATATCCAGCCTTGAACACTCTTGATAATTCCTGAGTATGATCATCAAGAAGATTCGTCTCTGCCTCATTTAATGTCCCCAAAAGTTTATAATAATGATCCAACATATGCCTTATTCCTTCTGTGTACCTGAGTGACAGACATTGGAAGGTGTATTAAAGTTCATGTCATGGATGAGTTCCAAAAAATATGTTAGCTAAATATTTAACCTGAGGAAAAATATTCATTCCTTCTTCCATCCTTTCAATAATGGTTCCATGCTGATTTCCTCAGGTGACTTGGGAAAGGAAAATGCCATCCTTTATGCACTGGCAGCTTTAGTCCAGAATACTCACTTCCTACCATGATTTATTTTAACACAATTATCCGCTTCATAAGATCAGAGGCCATCTGTTCCAATACCCTCATATTTCAGAATATGACATTGAGGTCTAGAGACACTAGTGATTTATCCAACATGACAGGTAATTAGTAACAGCTTCAGAACTAAGCCCAGTGACCCAAATGTAGATTTCTTCCCATTGAACCACATTGCCTTCCTTCCCACACCCTAGACCTTGATCCATTCTCAAATACTACCTTGAAATGCTCCTTAATAATTTCATGTGTTAACAAAGCCATCATTTCCCCAACATGATTTAAAGTTTATCCAAGGCAAAAACAGTTCACTATGATTTTCTGTATACATTGCTGCTCTTAATGTACTAAGAGTACTAAAGCAGTACCTACAAAAACTATCTGAAGCCAGAAGTGTGGTCCATACCCTTCAACCTAACAAGTTGGCAAGACAAAGCTACCGTCATGAAATGATAAAAAAAAAATTCCCCTGTGGAAAAAAATAAGGCTATCCCGTTGTCGATTTTTACACATTAAAAAGTGTTCTTCCCCAAAGAATATTCTTACCTAAGAAACTTGTCTTCCTGAAGTGCAACATTCCTTGCTAATTCAGGCACAATAAATCCCAACTGTTCCATATATTTTGTTTCATTAATAATCTCTTTAAGAGCAGGAGAAAAATTGATAACAAAGTAAATCCCCTTGTCTGTGGTAGCTTCAACATCATCAGTGAGCAAAACTGTCTATGGAAGAGACAAATTCATAATTGAATGAATATAATTAAAAAGACAAAAAGACACATATATAATATTAAAAGCAAATTTGACAAGGACATTCAATGTATACCGGCTTCATCATCTTATATACTAAAAACTTGGTGCATTTTAAAATTTCAAAGCCTGAAGGGAAAATGAATTCCTCAATGTTACATATGGCTTACATATTACATATGGCCTCTGTATTCTTTTCTCCTTACTCTGTCTGATTTCCTCATTTCCTGATTTTATTCTTTAATTTTTAAAACACATATCAGTTTCACAAAAAGAAGCAAACCAAAAGCCAAAATCGTGGCACATGAACATTGGCAAGGGGACTCTTACTGGTCCTCCATAATCTGCTCCTGAATATCCAGTAAGATGGGCTTTAGCAAGCAGGCTTTTTTTCAGAAGGGATGGTAGAGTCTGCTCTGTCCATTCTTTCCACTGCTCGTATTTCTTGTCTTCGTATTCCTTCATTCTCCTACCCACTTCCAAATATTACCTTGAAATGCTCCTTAATAATTTCATGTGTTGGAATTGTGAACACATCCAGCCATTCTGGAGAACAATTTGGAACTATGCTCAAAAAGTTATCTAACTGTGCATTCCCTTTGATTCAGCAGAGTTACTACTGGGCTTGTACCCCAAAGAGATACTAAAGAAAGGAAAGGGACCTGTATGTGCCAAAATGTGTGTGGCAGCCCTGTTTGTAGTGGCTAGAAACTGGAAAATGAAAGGATGCCCATCAATTGGAGAATGGCTGGGTAAATTGTGGTATATGAACATTATAGAATATTATTGTTCTGTAAGGAATGACCAGCAGGATGAATACAGAGAGGACTGGCGAGCCTGACATGAACTGATGCTGAGTAAAATGAGCAGAACCAGGAGATCATTATATACCTCAACAACGATACTGTTTGAGAATGTATTCTGATGGAAGTGGATCTCTTCGATAAAGAGAGCTAATTCAGTTTCAATTGATCAAGGATGGACAGAAGCAACTACACCCAAAGAAAGAATACTGGGAAATGAATATAAACTGCTTGAATTTTTGTTTTTCTTCCCGGGTTATTTATACCTTCTGAATCCAATTCTCCCTGTGCAACAAGAGAACTGTTCGGTTCTGCACACATATATTGTATCTAGGATATACTGTAACCTATTTAACATGTAAAGGACTGCTTGCCATCTGGAGGAGGGGGTGGAAGGAGGGAGGGAAAAAATCGAAACAGAAGCGGTTGCAAGGGATAATGCTGTAAAAAAATTACCCTGGCATGGGTTCTGTCAATAAAAAGTTATTTTAAAAAATTAAATTAAATTTTAAAAAAATAATAATTTCATGTGTTAACAAAGCCATCATTTCCCCAACATGATTTAAAGTTTATCCAAGGCAAAAACAGTTCACTATGATTTTCTGTATACATTGCTGCTCTTAATGTACTAAGAGTACTAAAGCAGTACCTACAAAAACTATCTGAAGCCAGAAGTGGGATATTTTTTATTGGTTTCAAGACCAACATGACCCCAATAATACTCAAGCCATTGAGAAATGTCCCAGAACTAGCAATCTCTTGGAAAACAAGAATCTGACACTCTGGGTTTGCATCCCAACAGGTACATCCCTTAAATATATTAATTAATCTTTTCATCTAAGCCAAGATTGAAAGGTCCTTGAAGCCATCCACCTCTGTTGTGGCCAATGGGATAAAGTGATTAGATCAAGATTGATCTGGCAGAGGATTAGTTTAGAACCAAAGACAAAAGGTAGCAAAGCACCAGCTGGTTTAGGAGAAACTCAAGGATTCCTCTACTGCTCCCCCCTAACCCTTGCTTATGAGATCATAGGATCATAGATTTAAGACTAGAAGGGACCTTAGAGGTCTAGTCTAACCCCTTCATTTTACAGATAAAGAAACAAACATGGGGGAAGGGGTAGAAGGTGGTCTGCTCCAGACCACACAAGTAATTAAGAAGCAGAGTCAGGATTTAGACCCAGATTCAGACAACTTTGGCTAAAAAGACTCCAGATGTAAAAGGACCATGTTACATCATCTTTTGAGATCCAATTTACATCTAGTACTCTGCTCAAATCATAGCAGGCATCCAATGCACAACTGGAGAATACTTTGCCTATATTAACAAATCTATTTTGTTTTGACTGTGACTTGATTTACTAAATGACATTATTGGGGGAAATTCTTTGGGTTCTCTGGATTTGGATTTCCCATCATAAAAAACAACTCTGCAGTTATTCACCTGGCCTCCTTTTGCCCTCTGTACACTTTCAATGCTTTAGTGCTGGCTTACATGCTGCTTAAAATTACCTCTTTACAATACTGTGCCAAAATATCATTGAACTTCATCATCATCTGCTTATTTATAGCCTCCCGGGAGCGAATGTGCTTGAACTTTAAGAGCATATCAAAAGCAGCTTCTGCAGAGCGAAGAGTCTTAAAGGATTCATCAATAAAGCTCTTTGCCTCTTTCTCAATCACCTGCCAAAAAAACAAGTGAGATGAATCACCTTCCCGTGCAGAATTTAGGGGAGCAAGAACTGGGGAGACTAGATAAGAATGCTGGAACTGATAGAACACATTTTGGGACTGCTGTCACCAAGATGCATCTCTCTTTCTCTCTCTCCTTCTTTCTCTCTCTCCCTCCTTCCTTTTTTTTCCCTCTCTCCCTCTCTCTTCCCCTTCCTCTTCCTTCTCCTCCTCCTCCTCTTCCTTCTTCTTCTTCTCCCTCCCTCCCTCTCTCTTTTCTCTTCTCTTCTCTTCTCTCTGTCTTTTTATTTCTCTGTCTCTGTTTCTCTTTCTTTTTTCTGTCTCTCTCTCTGTCTTTTTATCTCTCTATCTTGATCCTCTTCTCTCTGTTTCTCTGTCTTTCTGTCTGTCTTTTTGTCTTTCTGTCTCTCTTCTCTCTATTTCTCTCTATATACATATATATACACATATATAATACACACACACTCTTTAGATCCTGATGGGCACAAACCACAAGCCACCAGGAGACCACTTGGGGCCACAGCTCTCTGCTGAGCACGCAGCCTTCACAGGCTCACAGACTTTAAAGTGCCAAAGGACCAGACCCCAGAGAGCACCCCTCACTTTACAGACAAGGAATCTGAGAGCCAGAGAGGTTAAAGGCTTCTCTCGGCTGTCACACAACCAGGAAGCTGCAGAACCAGGATTTCATGTGCTCCCTTTATCACATTGTAACATAATCACAGATCCCTTGAAATACTAAAAACAAATCTCATAGCTGACGGGAAATGGAATGAGACAAACTCAAGCACACTTCTACTCCATAATCCTGGGCCTGACTTAACACACGACCTGTGTTGGACCTCCCTCTTGAGGATGCTAATGCTGAGGGTGTTGCACACAAAGCCCAGACCCACCATGTCCATAGCCTACTGCAGCCTAGTGCTCTACTACTGAAACATCACATGTCTATTGGGCATGTGCATTTGGATGTCCTGAAGGCATCTCAAACTGAACAGCTCCAAAACTGAACTTTTCTTTACCCCAAAGCCTTCCTCTCCTCTGAACTTTCCTGTTTTGAGAACAGTGAGAAAAAAAATCTTTGCAGCAAGTTTCTCTGCTTGCTATATCTTGATTCTAAGATATATCAAGAATCAAATCAAATCTTTTACAGCAATCATAAAAATAAAAACCAAATTTAGACCCACCACTACCTCTACTACTATATTTTGGTTATAAAGATATCTGTACACTTCCATTTGTGTAAAATCACATTTTAAACTCAATATGTATATATTTTGTATATATTGAGAAAATTATGTACATATACAATATATATACAATATATTATATATATGTGTGTATATTTTTTCATGTGTATATACATATATATAAATAAATTCAATATAAGAATTTAAGTTAAAAGATATTTTAATAAGATGAAAACCTTAGGTTGGCTACTTACCAGGACTTCAATCTTGAAATCTTCCATAACATACTTCCAGTACTGGGCACACTTGATGCTAAAGGGATCAAAGGTCAATACTTCCATGGGACTGACAAGACCATCCACCCTACAGAGAACATCATCGATACGCTTCGGATCCCCAGTCACAGCTTTCAGTTCTGGACCAAATATATTGTAGAATTCCTCAATAACCTGTTAAATCCAATGGCATAAGAAAGTCACATTTTAGGCATCCTGGCACCTCTAGATTGTGTACCCTAATTCTTTAGATGTTAATTCCAAATTGGTCTTATCTGCTCATAGAAGCAGGTCAAGGAGGTCTTTTTTAGTCACAATACTTTATTAGAATAGTATAGTTTCTATACTTTCTAAATTCTAAAAATTTCCTAGCAAAATTTAATCCGTAAATAAATTGTTCTCTCCAATTCTGAATTACTGAAATTTGTTCTTCTGCTAAAGCAAAATCTACCAGATGTGCCAATTTTTTCCCCTCCCAGACACAATAACCAAAATCATACATGCATACTTCATGGGACCATATATTTACAACTAGAGGAGTCTTAGAGACTGAGCTAACTCCTTTAACAGATAAAACTAAACTGAAACTAAAGTTCAGTGAGATTAAGTAATTTGCCCAGGCTCAGAGAGTATCTCCAGCAAGATTTAAACCCAGGTCTTCCTTAACTCTACATGCAACGTTCTGTCCTGCTACCTCAATCTAATATACCTCATTTCGAATTAGGGATGATTTGCAGACCAACTTTTTCCTCAAGTATTCTGTACAGATCTTTTTTCAAAAGTCCTTCCTTAACCTCAGCATTGTCTCTCCAATTTATCCCAATTACAAAAGGTTGTAGTGGGTTCATAGGATGTAGATGTAGAGCTAAAAAGGATCCTAATAGCTATCAGATCTAAACTGTGCATTTTACAGAATAGGAAACTGAGGCACACAAAGGTTCAAACAACTAATAAGTGTCTGAGATAGGATTTGAACTCAGTTCTTCTTAAATCCAAGACCAGTGCCCTGTCCCCTGCTAAGAAAACCCATCTTCCATATTCATGAACCTCCTCTTTTTTTTCCCAAGAACATCTGGGAAAGAATTAAGCAGAAAATAATTTGACAATGACAGAATCCAATCCAATCCAATCCAATCCAATCTAATGCATGTTTATCAAAACACCTACCATGCACAAGGTACCATGCCAAGCTCTGGGAATACAATGGCAAGCAGTTCCTGCCCACAAGGAGTATGTATTCTACTGGGAGGATGCAACATGTAAACAAATAAATATGGAGATAGCAACATGAGAAAGGAGGAGCAAGACCATGGGAATCAAAACAGAGGAAGAATTTACAAAGTCTATCTGTCGTGTACTGCTCCATCCCTGCTCTAAATCTAGAGTTAAAGAGAGCTGTCAGGGGCCATTAGGACCATATGAAGTATTTATACAGTGTCCCTTCTGATCTCAGGGACTGGCTTCACAAGCCCTTCTGGAGTATCACTTTCGACTGGAATAGAAACCATCTAAACTTATGTGTTATTTTTGAAAAGGGAAGAAAATTACCAGAAATTAAGTAAATATTAACTATGAGAATATAAGGACGTTGTCCATGCTCTTCCATTCAGAGCCACGCTACATAAATGTCCCATACTAACAACCTGCTAAATTCTGACTCCTAACATCTAAAACTCAATTATTCTAAGAGCATTGCAAAAATAAACTATTCTTTGCAGAACCGGATTCAAATCCCACCTCTGATGTTTACAAGCTGAGTAATCAAATCTCCTCACCTATAAAATGAAGGGACTAGACCACATGGCCTCAGAAGTCATTTCTGGCTCTAAATCTATGAGTCTATAATTAACAATGATGCATTCCATAAACATAAAAGAGAACCAGAAAGATGCTGAACTCTGAGAAACAATGATGATTAATCTTGGTCCTGGAGAAGAAATAATAAAATGGACCACTCTCTTCTCAAGATGCATGGGGGAAGACCACAGGTACAAAATGGTATATACACTATCAGGTAATATCACTGTATAACCTGTTTTTTCTTAACAATTTTTCTTTGATATTGTAAAGAAAGGGAAAGTTGTTGTGTGCATCCAGAAATAACTGTCATCTAAGAAATGAAAGGCACCAGCTGGTAAAATAATTTCCTTTAAAAAATGGAAAAGTCATTTTTAACAAGAACTTGATCAGTCATTCCTCCTTTTTACCACATACTTACATACAATAAAAAAAATTAAATTTAGGCTTCTCTACCTGTAAAATGTCATACAGATCCTGACAGATTGTAGCCATGTAGTCTGTTCTTTCAAATAAACGTTTCCTATCAAATTCCCAACGTGGTTCTCTTCCAGATGCTTCAATTTTGGCTCGGACATCAAAGTAGGCTTTTTTCCACAGAAGAAGAGTGTTCTTAGCATCGGCTACCTTGTTTTGTGCAGATGATCGGGACTCTCTGTTAATTAAAAAAAAATTTCCAATCACTCACAATAAGAATGATGATAGTAAAATGTATAGTTATTTAGTCCAGAGCAATATGGAAGAGAGACACCTCAGGGAACAAACCTTCTTTTCATAGAAGCAGAAACTGAGTCTTGGATTCATATCCTGCTTTTGACAGTCACTAATTATTTGAGAGGGGGTAAGACATAACTTCTATAAGACTTGTTTTCCTCATTTATTAAAAAAGCATTATAATTTTCATACCTTAGTTCACACCTATCTTACAGGGTTATTGGAAGAAACGTGCTTTATAAACCTTAAAGTTGGAGCAGCTATATGGTCCAATGGATAGAGCTGAGTCTGGAGTTAGGAAAACCTGAGTTCAAATTTAGCCTTACTTCCAAGCTGTGTGACTCTAGGCAAGTCACTTATCCCTGTTGCCTCAGTTTCTCCATCTGTAAAATGAGCTGGAGAAGTAAATGACAAATTATTCCAGTTTCTCTGCCAAGAAAACCCCAAATGGAATCCCAAAGAGTCCGCCACAATTGCACAACAACAAATCTTTAAGGACTATAAAATAATGTTATCGAGATGATTGGTCACATTTCCTGGTGTCCGTGGCAAAGCTGCCTACATTGTGAAATTTGCAGAGCATCACAAAGCTAAGGAGGAAAGTCTTCCTTTCAAGGATTAGTATTATGACCTTTTGGGAAGGCTATTCTTCAGTATGCACGTTGTTATATGTTGGTCAGTTATTTTCAGCCCTGTCCGATTTTTCCTGATCTGATTTGGGGTTTTCTTGGCAAAGATCTTGAAATGGTTTAGCCATTTCCTTCTCCAACTCATTTTACACATGAGGAACCTGAGACAAAGGGTTAAATGGTTTGCCTAGAGTTACACAGCTTGAAAATAAGGCTAAATTTGAACTCAGGTTTTCCTGACTCCAGGTCTGGCATTCTATCCCCCACACCACCCAGCTGCTCCCAATTGCATATTACTAAGCTTTTGCCTGTGACAGTAAAGTTTTTGATTGATCTGAGAGGGAAGAAGAAAGTCTTAGGGAGCATACATAGTTAATTCTAAATAGTTGCCCAGAACTGGGTACTGTTCAGCGATTCAATACTCACATAAGCAGAGGGACCCGAGGGGCTGATAAAGAACACCTTGATCAACTTAATAAATCCCCCCAAATTCTGTGTAACATTGCTTCCACTGGCCTTTGAGGACATCTAAGAGGAAGCTCCTTTGGCGGGTGGGCTGCTCATGGACACCTTGCTGAGAGATGCCCCCGGGAATTCAAGATGAATGACTGAGACTCACGGGAACCATCCTCATCGTAACAAGTATACAAGCTGCAAGAGCATTTTTACTCTCTCCTTCTTCAGTTCACTTTCTTTACTCTTCCCCTTAAACCTTGTTCCCAACTACAGCATCATAGGGGAAGAGAGTTCCTCCATCCCTAGAACAGCCCGAGAGCACATGGCAGAGGCAGCCCTGTTTTTCTTGGCTTGAGGGGACCGGGGACTCACATAGTTTCCTCCTTCTATGAGTAAATAACAAAGACTATTGGAATAAACATGAGAAGAGTTTCACGTGTTTGTTCTGGTGGCTTACAAGGGGAAATTTACTGGGTCATCATGGAGAATCCCAAATTGGAAAGTTTGAGGGCAGGCCATTCTAGAGAAGATGCTGATGCAGGCTGCTCCTTAGAGAAAGAAAAGAATGATCCATCCAACATAGAGTCCTTTTTGGAGAACAAAGTCAATGAATAGGGGCAGCTAGGGTGCAGTGGATGGAGCCCCAGCCCTGAAGTCAGGAGGACCTGAGTTCAAATCTGGTCTCAGACACTTAACACTTCCTAGCTGTGTGACCCTGGGCAAGTCACTTAACCCCAATTGCCTCAGGGGAGAAAAAGCCAATGAAAAGTGTAAGCACAATAGGAGGTGGACTGCTTCTTCAGGAGCCTAGAAAGGGAGATTCCAGACCACTGGAAAACACCATGAGTCTGGGAGAGGTCTGTCTTTATTCAGATGGAAGAAAAAGATTTTTCCTGAAGGTCAGGATGTTGCATGATGGGCAATCCTGACTTCATTTCACTTCGGGGAGAAGCTGATGTGTTATTTGAATGGTTTATGTGTTTTGGCATCTGTTCACGGCTACTATGAATCGTTTACATCCTTTGCATTTTCGGTGGGGTACAATAAAGCACATCTTATGCCTGATATGCATTAGGGACTTTGAGGGTTTTGTACAGGAGCTTGGGATCCTATTTTAAATAACATTTGAGGAACTTAGACACAAGCTATTTGTATGTTAAAAGATTTCCTGAAATAATTCCAGGTAGGGGCAATTAGCCAAAGAAGGAAACTGATCCCTTTTAGTCTGAGTCCCTAAGACTAGACCCAATTCATTCGAACCCAGAGCTTTTGGGGGGCCTTGAGTCCCAGGTAACACCTGAGATAAAGGCAACATGCAGAAGGCACGATTTAGAGGGAAAGAGATGTTGAACTGAAGAGAGAAATGTCCCATTCTTTGTATCATATTTTTGTTTCTGTCTGGGCAAAATGAATGGTCTTAGAAATACCATTTTTTACAACAAGAATATTTTTGCAAAAATGCTCTTTTGGGATACTCTTTCCTGCACATGAAGCATACATTCTAGCAATATTCACACACACATTAAAGATAAATCTTCAAATAGTTTTCCTAATGCAAAATACTACTCAACTACCCATTTTCTTAAGCAAGATATCCCTTTTCAGTGATCTTTTATTTAGATTATAGTATAAAGAAAACCTAGATTGCTAATTAAATGTCAGTTTATTTTTAATCTCATTTTTAACAGACGGTAATTTACGAGAGCAGCTAGGTAGTGCAATGGATAGAGGACCTGAGTTCAAATCCAACCTTAGACACTTAACACTTACTACCTAGGTGACCCTGGGCAAGTCACTTAACCCTTATTGCCTTACCAAAAGAAAAAAAAAAAAAACAGAGTAATCTACAGACAGCACTAACTTTCAGTTTAAGGATAACAATGGGACTAGAGTAAAATCAAAGGGGAAGCAAATGCCCCTTGTCAGGGTACCCAACGACCAACTGGATGCACAAATCCTAAATTCTTCAATCCCAGGAACATTCCTGGATTTGACTATGTAGTGCACAGAACCCACTACAGAGCGAAGGAAACTCAGCATCATTTCTTGCTTCCTCATGTTACTATACTGTATTTTCTCCATCTAGAAACAGCAGCAGTTCAGGCAGGTGGGGGACTTACTTTTCCAATACCTAACACAGTGCTTTAGGTATAAAAAGGGTTTTATAAATTCTTATGGAAGCTAATTAAAGTTCAGTTTTTACCATGAATATTGTAAGAGTCTCACTAATAGAATCCTGATGAGTTTTAATTCCTATTATGAGGCATTTTAATGTACTTAGCAAGTGTTAACAAAGTGCCAGAAATAAGGTAGTTACAGAATTTATTAAAGAGGCAGTATAGTGGCTAGTGGCTAGAAGACCAGTCTCCAAGTCAGGAAGGCTGGGGCTCCAAGTCCTACTTTGGACACATCTTTGGTTGTGTCACCTTACCTTTTAAAACCCCAGGGAACCCTTTAAGTCATACAGAATTTGCAGAATAAGATCTCATATGCATTGAAGGCAGAGAGAGTTCTCTAAGCAGGGACTCCTTTCACAGATGGAATCATCCAACTTCCAATCCCCAGCCCACTCTCTGAAAGTCAACAGATTCTAGTACTTAGAGAGAGGTTTTGTAGACTAGAGAATAGAGGACCATATTAGTCCTCAGGAAAATCTGGATTCAAGGCTGCTGACACATACTAGCTGTGTGATTTTAGATAAGTCACTTAATTTCTCAGGAGTTAGTAATCTGCATCAGAGAAAAGAATTTCCTCACAGGCAGATGACTGCTCTGGTAAAATTAATTATATCCAAATGTTTTTAAAATGTATTGTATAAAGTAAGTAAAAATAGAGGGAAATAGCATTTAAAGGAGAAATCAAAAAAGATAGTTCAAAACTCCAATAGCCTTGTGATAAAAAGTGCCATCTGCATCCAGAGAGAGAACATTGGGCATTGGATGTGGATCAAAGCATAGTATTTTCACCTTTTTTGTTGTGGTGGTTGTTTGGTTGGGGTTTTTTTGTGTTTTTCCCCTTTTGACATGATTTTTCTTGTGTAGCATAACAAATATGAAAATATGTTTAGAAGAATTGCACATGTTTAATCTATATCAAATGGTTTGCTATCTTGGGAAGGGAGCAGGAGAGAGAATGAGAAAAATTTGGATCACGAAATCTTTTTATAATTTTATTTTATAATAATAGTTTTTTTAATTTTTCAAATACATATAAAAATAGTTTTCAACATTCACTTTTGCAAAACTTTGTATTGCAAATTTTTCTCTTTCCCTTCCCCTCCCCTAGACAGCAAGTAATTTAGTATAGGTTAAATATGTGCAATTCTTCTAAACATATTTCCATATTTATCATGCTGCAGATGAAAAATCAGATCAAAAGGGGAAAAATGAAAAGAAAAAACAAGTAAGCAAGGAAACCACAAAAAATGATGAAAATATTATGTTGCAATCCATACTCAGTTCCCATAGTTCTCTCCCTGGGTGCAGATAGCTCTCTCCATCACCAGTCTATTGGAACTGGCCTGAATCATTTAATTGCTGAAGAGCCACATTCATCAGAATTGATCATCATGTAATCTTGCTGTCCAATGATCTCCTGGTCCTGCTCATTTCACTTAGCATCAGTTTGTGTCAATCTCTCCAGGTCTTTCTGAAATCATCCTGCTGGTCATTTCTTACAGAACAATAATATTCCGTAACATTCATATACCACAATTTAACCAACCATTCTCCCAAAGATGGGCATCCACTCAGTTTCCAGTTTCTGGCCACTACAAAGAGGGCTGCCACAAACATTTTGGCACATGTGGGTCCCTTTCCCTCCTTTATGATCTCTTTGGGACACAGCCCAGTAGTGATACTGATGGACCAAAGGGTCTGCACAGTTTGACAGCCCTTTGGGCATAGTGGAACACAAACTCTTACAAAAATGAAAGTCGAAAGTTATCTTTGCCGACATTTGGGAAAATAAAAAATTATTGGGGGGGGGAGGCAATGAAGAGATGGGTCACAATATTTAAAAAGAGAGGCTGGGGCATTTGGTCTTCTCTCCAGGAGTCTTATTTGTAAAACCCAGCTTGCACCACAATTCCACCTTTGACATCGGTTTGAAATCCAACAAAGGGTCACCAATGCGATTCCTCCCGCCCTGCGAGAGCCTTGAACACTTACTTGAACAGAGTGCGAAGGTTCACGACCCGGCACACCCTCTCCGCTATCTCCCACGCGATCCGCTCCATGAGGGGGATCATCCGCTCGTCTTTATTGTAGTGCCTGGAGATAATCCACACCATCCGGAGCGCGCTCATCATGGACGGAATTGTTTCCAAAATAATGCTAAATCCAACTCCATGCGTTAAATTCTACACGGATGAACATTCAGGAAAGATTAAAGCATTGGTGGGATTCTAGTGACCACATCTTTCCGTTCTAGAATTTAAGAAGTTCAAATGGGACAGTGAATGGTCAAGCGTCCTTGTTCTTTCTTAGTAACAAAAAGTGGATTCAGGGAAGATAACCCGTGACTCAGAGCCTTGGTCTCCTTTGAATCTCCCTCAACACCTAACATAACCGTCATAGACGCTTTATAATAATAGAGTCCAAAACTCTCATTTCACAGATTGGGAAACTGAAGTCAAAGAAGTGTAACCAGGGGTTAAGAAGGGTTACACAAAACTGTATTTTGGGATGAATGTCCAAATGCAACAGCAGCAACTAATGCCAGCAAAGGAGCTTGGACACTGAGCCCACTTCCTTCTTCAAGGTCCACTGAGGCCTACAGAGGGGTCACTTCGTTATCTCACACCCTTAGGGTAGAGTCGTGCATTGGAGCTCACCATGCCCAAATACCTGAGTCTGGTCAGCCAGAATGAAGAAGGGCAGCTCGGCCCATGCTCTATTCATCATCCCCAGGAGATAAAGTGACTTGTCCATCTTGAGCCCACCCTGAGAAGCCCAGGTGGATCTTCTGGGTCTCCTGACCCATTATTTCTGCTCCTCCTCCTGTTTTCTCACATGGTCTCCCTGATGCCATTCAATGGCACTGTTATACACTCCTCGGGCAACCTCAGCCAACCCTATTCTCAGGGACTCAGTTTCTTTATCTGTCAAATGAGGGGATTGGCTCAGATGGACTCTAAGATATCTTCCAGCCCTGGGTCAAGGATCCCAGGGGTTTGTTTTTTTCCATTCAAAGACCTTTTATTAAGTAATTTCTCTGCACAAGACTCTTTGGGAAATACAAAGATGAAAAGAAAAAAACCACTGTCTCTGCTATTAAAGAAGCCATAATTTGATAGAAGCTAAGGCAAGAAACATAATTAACAATAATATAAATTGTGGGGTCAGAGAAGGGAATAAGCATTGTGTAGTGCCTATTATGTGCCAGGCACTGGGCTAAATACATTATGAATATCACTCAGTAAGTCTCACAATAATCCTATTAGCTTCACAATGTTTTTATCTCCATTTTATAGCTAAAGAAACTGAGGCAAACGGAAGTTAAATAATGCCCAGCATCATACATCAAGTACATGGCCAGGCCCAATGCTCCTGTACCATTTAGTTGCCTGTTAGGTTAGAATAAGAAGTGATGCAATGGAGTGGATAGAATGCCATGTTTGGAATCTAGAATACATGGGTTTAAATTTTGCCTCTGAGGTTGTTTCTGGTAGTGAGTAATATCATGTGTATCCAACACTGTGACACCTTTTGGGATTTTTTTTGGCAACGATACAGGAGCGGTTTGCCATTTCCTTCTCCTCTTTGTTTTACAGATCAGGAAATTGAGGCAAGCAGGGCTAAGTGACTTGCCAAGGGTCACACAGTATCCCAAGGGTTTTTATACAGGCTTTCAAGGCACTTTGGAGGAGAAGGGCAAGATATATTCTAAGCAAGGGTGATGTTTTGCCGGTAAAAGTGACTGATGATTTTTTAAGCCCCCAGAGTTAACACCTTCTTTAAAGTATCTTAGCAGGACTACTAGGGTCACCAACCTCATGACATTGTCCCCTAAATAAAGAGTAATCCCTTTCCTTGTGACACGGCACCTGAGACACAAAAGGTGAAATTTCCAAAGAGGGAATCGAGTCCCCGTAAAAGAAGCCAATAGAACTAATGTCAGAAGTATTCTCAGAGGTTTTGAAACACAGAAGCCAGCGCATTAGGCTAACACACACAAACACCAGGACTCAACTTCTACCTCGGACAGTTACCAGCGTGTGATCAAGTATAGGTCACTATATCCCTTCAGCAGGAAAGCAGGCAAAATAATTAATACCTGCAGTTCCTATCTTAGAAGGTAGTTATGAGACTCCAAAGTCTAATACAATAGCATTTCTCTCTCTTACTCTCTCACTCTCTTTCTCTCATATTTCCATATAATCGTATATTTCTCTCTATATATATATATATTCATATGTAATACAATTTAAAATAATGTGCATATAATATGATCAATAATAAAATTATACATATAATACATAATCTATTATATAATAATTATTCTATTTAATTATAATAATAATTTTAATTATTTATTACATAAAACTGTTATATAGTTATATCATATAATAATAGCGTTTATAGATAGCTTAAGACTTAAAAGTTTGCATTTTTTGTGCCATTTGATCCTCACAACAAACCTGTGAGGTAGGTGCTAATATTATCCCCATTTTACATATGAGGACATTGAAGCAGATAGAGTTAAGTGACTTGCTCAGGGTCACATATCCAGAAAGTACATCTTCCTGACTCCCGGATCAACAATCCATCCACTGCATTCCCCCGTTGCCTTGAATGAGAAAATGAGCTCCCAGAGCAATGACTGAGGTCAAAGCTGTTTGACCCTGACGCTGGCCACCAGTAGTAGTTTCCCAAGTACCTTGAAATGGCGTTCAACGGTGGAGAGGAAGCGAACGTTGTCCGAAGCTTCCACGTGATACTTGTACAAATCGTTCAGCAGGGGCTGCAGGTTGGCCAGAAGCAAGGAGTCGGCCTCCTTCATGACTTCTATGACTTTTCTCACCACTGGGAGCTTGGCCTGCTCGTGGAGAGCGCTGAAGGTCGCCGTTCTCTCCCTCCAGAATTCTATTTCTGCCAATGGGCCGTGACCCTAAGGACGAGAGCAGTGGCGAAGACATGTCATAAAAGCAAACTCCTTTGGCCCATCAGGAAGGGGAGGTGAGGAAAGCGTAAGTTCTCAGGACCTCAGGAAGCTGGTAAAAATGATGGCAAAAATAAGTTCCTGAGGGATGAAAAGGAGGAGCTGTCAGGTCTGATGATTCCACTGCAGGCTTCACCTGGAGCAGAACTAAAGCGTCACAATCCTGTCCCTCTGATATCCAGAATTCTCTGACCAGCTTATGGTGGCCCCTGTTGCTCAGACCCAACCCCGGGGAAGAACCTGCACAGCTCAGCCTCAGATGAGGGGAAGCAAAGTAATCAGACTGTGCCCTAGATCAGAACACTTTAGAAGCCAGCCAGAACTGTCCCTGAGATCCTAAAATAACCACATACAAAATATTACAAGAAAGCATCCACAGGATCATCCCAGACCTTGCCGCCAGAAGTGCAGCCGAGCACAGCTTTGGAGCTGGGAGGGGCCCGAGAGGCTGTCTGGTGTGACCCCTTCATTTTACAGATGAGGAAACTGAGGCACAGAGAATTAGATGACTTTCGCAGGACCACATAGCTAATAAATAACCAAGGCTGTGAGTGGATAGGGAAGTCGGCTGAAGTCAGGAAGTAGACTGAAAGAATGAGCAGACAAAAAAAAGCATCCCACCCTATAGAAATGTTCTGATAGCTACACCCCCACAGTGTTAATGCCAGATAGGAAATATCAAAGCCCAGCATTCAGATGTGACAGGAGGGATCTGCTCTCTCAGAGAAGGAAATAAGCATTTATATAGCACCTACTATGCGCTGGTCTTATGGACTATTTTTTGTCTGACCCGCGGCAGCGCCTTTGGAGCTCGTATTGGTTTGATCAACCACAGTCAGACATACTGTAACTCAACTGGAACATAAGGAAGTCATTCTGGTCCTCTTCACAAAAGCAGGGTAACCACCACTACGTGCAGCCATTGTGCTAAGCATTTAACAATCATTACCTCATTTGATCCTCACAACAACAACCGTCATTATTGCTATTTTACAGAGGAAGAAACTGAGGCAAGTCAAGGTTAAGTGCCTTGCCCAGGGTCACAGAATTAGTGTTTGAGCAGGATCTGGACTTGGCTCTCTATCTGCCAGCAACACCAGCTGCCTTTCTCAGCCCCCTAATAGCAACAAAGGCAGATTAAATCTGAGTTCAGGAGGCAATGCGATGTAGGGAAATGAGCAGGGTCCAAGCCTCACTTTGGAGGTTGAGAGCTGCTTCCCAGGGACCAGGCTTCTCAGAAAACTTTCAGCGGGTTACCTGAGGGGTCTTCTTCAACTGTCCATCTATGGCTGTGGAGATCTGATTCAACCAGTTGATCACACATTGCTCCAAGACATCCATTGCTTCTGGGTCAGCGGCAATCTCCCACACTTCCCTGTCCAGGCTAATCACCGGCATCTCCAACTTAATTTCTCCTGTTGGGGGCAAAATTCAGTTAGGGCCAGCCACAGAATTAGGAAGGAGGTTCATTGACTTAACAGTTAATTGAGTGGTGGATAAGATGCTAGCCTCAGACTCCTGGGTTCCTAATCTCCCCACTGCCTACCCTGGATATTTATTAGCAATGTGAACTTAGGAAAGTCGCTTAATTCCCTGTTGAGGAAGGGGGAATGTATTGAGGACTAGCATGTAAAAAAATGATGTAACCCTAAGGGAAACTAACCTATCCATTCTTTGGGGTGAGGGAACTGCGACAAACAGCCAGCCTGAAGCTTGTCTGCTTCTGTACCTAGTACTCCCTCTTCCCCTCAGAAGGACAGCGTCCACTTCTAGCCAGAAATGTCCAATTCCTCTGGACTTTCTCTCTCAATAAAATTTCTTTGTTACCCGACTTTTGGAATCAGCTGATTTCTAACAAAACTTAGTAAATATGTTGGTTAGTTTCTCAGAACTATGGGATTTTTCTTTTTTCTTTCTTTTTTTTTTTTTTTAACAAATGTAGCATTTTACAGGGAGAGAACACTACTGATAAGAATACAGGGGATTGTGTAGCCCTCATATCCTGTAACATAAAATGTGCCTTACCCTCCAACTCTAGCTATAGAAATCTTTTAGGGGGGCATATGGTGGGGCAATTCAAATCCAGAAAGCCTTCCTATTCCCACTCTAACCAGATTATATTTCTCTCCTTGGAACCTTAATAACCTTGAAGGTTTTTTCCCCTCTTCCTTATAGTATACACTATAAGGTATCTCGTATTTTTATTTGCTCCAGAACTGTAACTTCATCAGTATGAGAGATTCCTGACATAGAAACTCTTGCTACAGATTCAGACTTTCAAATCTTCATCTTACAGAGGCACCTTCCCTCTCCCCTCCTCCCTTCAGTTTCCTTTCCAGTATAGTCTTCCTCCATCTGATTGTAAAATCCTCCAGAGAAGATAATTTTTTTGTTCTAACCAGTATCTCCAATGTTTAGCATAATGTCTGCTAATGCGCTTAATTGTTTGACTGGTTGTTGCCCTTCCTTCTCAAAGAGGACCAGAATGACATCGCTATGTGAGAACTGAGTTACAGTGTGTCTGACTGTAGCTGATCAGAGCAGTGCTCAGGATGCTCTGCCACAGGTCAGACACAAATGGTCCCTAGGAATATTTCAGTGGCTACTTTAAATCTGTGCATCTCGAGTTTCCTTTGGGCTAATCCAATTCTGCTTTGCTCATAGAGCCCAGCCCCTTTTCTGATGAGGGCACACCGAGCTGGGCCGTCCTGTGCCGTGTCTCCCATGTCATACAATCAACTGTAAACTTCTTAAGAGACACCTTGAGAATGTTCTTGTATCGCTTTTTCTGAGCACCTTGTGAGAGCTTTCCCTGTGCAAGTTCTTCATAAAATAACCTTTTTGGTGAGCATACATTTGGTGTTTGAACAATGTGACCAGTCCAACAGAGTTGTGCTTTCTGTGGTAGAGCTTTCGTGGCAGTTTAGTTCAAGAAAAAACTTCAAGGTCTGGTATCTCATCCTGGCAGGTAATCTTCAGAATCTTCTTAAGAAAATTCAAATGGAAGTGATTCTATTTCCCAGCATGATACTGGTCTAGTGTTCAAGTTTCACAGGCATAAAACAATGAGGTCATCACAATGGCTCTGTAGACCTTCGGTTTAGTGATCAGTCTAATCCCTCTCCTCTCCCACATTTTTCTTCAGAGCCTCCCAAACACAGAACTAGCTCTGGCAATGTATTTATCAACCTCATTATCACTGTGAACCTTCCTGGAAAGTACGCTGCCAAGATAAACAAACTTATCCACGGCATTCAAAACTTCTCCATTTGCTACAAGTGATGGTTCCACATATGGATGGTCGGTGCTGGCTGATGAAAGACCTGTGTTTTTCTGGTGTTAATTATTAGGCCAAAATTAGTACAAGCAGCAGAAAATCATTCCATACTTTGTAGCAGCTCAGTTTTGGAAGCGACATGGAATACACCATCATCTGCAAACAAAAAGCCATGCACTAATATTCCCTCTACTTTAGTTTTGACTTGTAAACTTTTCAAGTTGAAGAATTGGCCACCCGTGCAGTTGCTGACTTTGATGCCATGTTTATCTTCACTGAAAGCATTTAATTGAAAACATCATTTCTATTGAACTTTACTTTTGATGGAATCGAATGCTGCCTTCTTAGAGATGGGGAAGCATTTAATAAAATGCTTTCTGACTGAATGAATGAACGTTATATTAAGAAGAGGTAAGCCTCCAGACGAGGACTCACGATCTGATGAAAATTAATGGGAAAACTGGAAAGTATTTTGACAGAAATTAGGTTTATACAATATTTTCCTTTCCTTTCTAAACCTAGACAGTACCAATGCCATGCCATGAATTGCTTCCATGTGAATTGTTTAGGAAGATTCTGAAGATCATTTAGCAGGATAAGATAGCAGACATTGAGGTCCTTTCTCAGACTAAATTGCCAAGCAATCCAACTCTACTACAGAGAGCACAACTCCATTGGGCTGGCTACATTGTTCAAATGTCAAATATATGCTCACCAAAAATGTATGTATTTTATGGAGAACTCATACAGAGCAAGTGCTCACTGATGGTCAGAAAAAAAATGAAACAAGAGTGCTCTCAAGGTATCTCTTAAGAACTTTAGAATCAATTGTATGACATGGGAGATACTGCCCAGGACCACCAGCATGGCGTACCCTCATCAGAGAAGGTGCTGTACTCTATGAACAAAACAGAATTGAAGTAGCCCAAAGGAAACCTGAAATACACAAAATTAGAGAAGCTACCCAAATGTTCATATGGACTATTTGCCAAGCTTGTGTCGGTCTGATGAGCTACAGTCGGACACACTGTAACTCAACTCTAACAAAGGGATGTCATTTTGGTTCTCTTCGAAAATGAAGGACAACAACCAGGTTTACACAAACACTACTTACTACAAAAGGCCCAAAAGAATGAAGAACTGATCATAAAAAGAAACATCATAAATACAAGAAGAGAATGAGATAAAATATTGATCACAGACATGGGGAGGGGAAGAATTCCTAAGCAAAGGACAGTCAATATTCAAGGAGCCATCAGAACACTCAGACAATAATGCATTGTAGAAGGGGCTAGGAATTGGTCCAGCCATTCTGGAAAGCAATTTAAACTTGTGTCCCCCTAAAAAGTGACTTAAAGGTCCATACTAGAGATCTCAGTTCTAGGCATTTGCACCAAGGAGATCAAAATTAGAAAGAAAAGATCCCACACATCCTAAAATATTCCCAGCAACACTTTTTTTGTGTGTGACAGCATAGATCTTCAAGTAAAGTAAATGTCTATCAATTAGGAAGTATTGAAGCAAAATGTGGTATATGAGTGGAATATTTCCATGTCAAAAGAAAGGATGAATACAAGGAATTCATCCCAATAGGAGAAGATCTATATAAACTGATACAAAAGTAAAAAAAGCAGACTCAGAGGAAAAAATAGACACCTTGACTAGAGCAATGTAAATGAAAAGGGGAAAAAAGGGAAGGAAATTTTAAAAAATAAATAAATAAATAAATAAATTCTATAATGTGTAATTATAATGACCTCACTTAACCCTGGAGAAGAAACAAGAAAATATGCGTCCTTCTCTTTGGAACTTAAATGGAGGATTTTCTGGAATGTTGCACATATTTCTAGATGCAATTAGTACGTTTTTTAGTTTTGTTCAACTGTTTTATTCTTTTATTTTTTAACTTTTCTTATTAGGGAAGGGTGGCTAGCCAGGGGAGTGGTGAGGAATATATTCTGAAATGAATATAATGTAAAGAGGGAGAGAGAAAGAAAAAGAAACAAAGAAATAAACAGAGTCATAAAAATGCAACCCAAAAATAATGTTTTAAAGGAAAAGGAATGATCCCTCCAAATCTAACTGGGGGTACTCCTGAACTAATTTGTCACAGATAATGCATTCATTTTTAACCAGAGAGAAAACACACACACAACCCTTCACCTTCCAGTTGCTGTATGGTTCTCCGAATATTGTTGGTGAATTTCTGCATGTTCATTAGGAATTCATCCCGTATTAGTTGGATACTGTGGTATTCTATTGTCTCCCCAGGCAGTTTCTCCACGGCTCCCCCTCCAGGAGGTGTCACATCTCCTGGAAGCAGGGATGGTGAAAAGTCCCCCCTGTGTTGATTGAAGGAGAGAGCTGGCATAAACACCTGAAATGTCAATTGATTAGACAAATTACGCAGAGAATGTTCTCAACTATTTCCCGCCTTAAATCACTTCCAGTTTTAAGTCTTTTCCTGAACAGGAAGCTTTCATGAGAATAAAGAGCAAGGCTCAAGTAGAAGGCCCTGAGTGGAAGTTCTGCTGACTGGAGGGGCCTGGATGCTCCCTTCACCTCTGAGCCTGTTCCCCTAGGTACGTGCTAGACCAGATCTCTCTGGGATCTTTCCCAAGTCTATGATCTTATGAATATTAATTGGAGGCACAACTATACATTAACTGCCCCAAATTAGCACCAGGCAGGAATGAACGTGAACTAGATTTGAAAGAAATTAGACTGTGATTCCAGAAGTGAACAAAAATGAATCCTAGCCTCCTCCAAAATATGGTTCTCCCACAGGCTGTAGGGATATTAGAGGTATCGAATCTGGCCCCTCTGTTTCACAGATGAAGCTCTGAAGCACAGCTCAATAAAGTGACTCATATAGATAGTAAGTGAAATTGTAACTGAGGTCTTTTGACTCCAATACTCTTTATGCTGAAGCACCTGTCTCCCAAGTGCGCAAAGCAGAATCATCGGTGCTATTGGCTTCTAGCTTGTCTTCCTGCCTCTCTTCCCTCCACTGGAATCCATCCTCCACATGGCTGCCAAAACATCACCTTTCATAGCTATCTGTCGGACCACTTGTTTGCCCACCATTGTCCAATAGACTACCAGTCTAGGACCAGAAGAGCACAAGACCAGCTGGTCTCACAACCTTCTGACTCCAAATGGCTGGGAAGGATATTTGGAGTGTTTGTCATTTAATGTACTTTTCTGTTATTTCCTCTGAGTTTCCTTTTAAATAAAAATATCTTTTTTTAAACAACCAATAAGAATTTATCATGCACTACTACGTACCAGACATTGTGCACTGTGCAAAGACAGTCCCTGCCCTAAAGGAACTTCCAGTTGATAGAAGTAAAAATAAATACAAAAATACACAAAAACCTTTCAGCAGCAGATTTTGAAAAAAGAAAAGAAAAGATTTCTGGGAATCAGAAAAGTTCTCACATGGGAGATGGCACTGAGCCAACCTTTGAAAGTAGTTAAGGATTCCAAGAGGCAAAAGGGGGGAAAGAGTGTATCAGAGCCATGAGGGACAGCCTGTGCAAAGACATGGCGATGGGAGAGAGAATGTCCCATGAGGAACAGGAAGGAGACCAGTTTAGCTGGAATGTAGAGTGCGTGGCATAGGCTAATGTGTAACAAACCTGGAAAGGTACAATATAGTTAGTACTCATTTATTGTGGAAAAGAGATTCGAAGATATGGGAAATGGAGGTGAGGAGTAATAATAGCGCTGGGGCATGAGCCTAAGAGATTTTAAATGGCTGGAACTACCTAGGAATGGGATGTCAGCCTACAAATCGCAAGCCAATAATCCCAAAATAATCTGGAGGACAATCTTTCTTCCCAGTGAGTGGTCTTGAGACAGATATAGTGAAGGCATTTCCTAAAAGTCCCAGATTATGGCAATGTCTGGAGTGTGGCAGAAGATTCAATAGTGATGGGGTCATGGCTGAACAAATTGTGGTATATAAATATTATGGAATATTATTGTTTTGTAAGAAATGACTCAGGATGATTTCAGAAAGGCCTGGAGAGAAATGAGCAGGATCAGGAGATCATTATATATTTCAACAACAATACTACATGATGATCAATTCTAATGGACGTGGCCCTCTTCAACAATGAGATGAGCCAAATCAAGTCCAATGGAGCAGTAATGAATCGAACCAGCTACACCAGCAAAAGAACTCTGGGAGATGACTATGAACCACTACTTAGAATTCCCAATCCCTCTATTTTTGTCCGCCTGCATTTTTTATTTCTTTTACAGACTAATTGTACACTATTTCAAAGTCCGATTCTTTTTGTACAGCAAAATAACCATATGGACATGTATACATATATTGTATTTAACTTATATTTTAACATATTTAACATATATTGGTCAACCTGCCATCTGGAGGAAGAGATGGGGGGAAGGAGGGGAAAAGTTGGAACAAAAGGTTTTGCAACTGTCGATGCTGAAAAATTATCTATGCATATATATCTTGTAAATAAAAAGCTGTAATAAAAAAATAGTGATGGGGTCTTCTTAAAAAAAGTTGTGTACAGGGATAGCTAAGTGGTACAGTGGATAGTCTATCCACTAAATTTTGGAGAACCTGAATTCTACTCTGGCCTCAGATATGTCATTCTGGGCAAATCACATAACCCCAATTGTCTCCCCCAAAAATTTGTTGAGCATTACAATATAATACCATTAAAAAAAATCAAAACTTGGAAAGCATTACAATATAATACCATGAAAAAAAAATTAAAACTTAGAAAACAACAATAGGAGGATATTCATTCTTACTTACGTGAACCAAAATGTGCTTAAGCATGCGTAGAATATGTCCATTAAGGATCCCATATTCTAGTTTTTCTGGCATGAGTTCCATAGCTTCCTTCATATCATTACCTTCATTAATTGTCTCTGAATGGGACAGATTTTTTAAAATGAGATTGTAAAAACAATGGCAAATAACATTTTCACAATAGCGGTATTCTTTTTTTCTTCTTCCTAAACAGATGCATAATAGCCTTAAAGGGCAAGATTAATTTAAAAAAAAAAAAAAAAGATAGAGCCAATATTCTCTGAGCACACTAACAACTTGGGGTCTTGGAATAAAACTCTGGCTCTGTTATTAGTTAGCAGGTTCAACAGCAAAACAGGCAGAGCTATACCAAATCACCCAATATAAAGATTTGGGTTGAAAGCAAATGAATTGAAAAACAGGGACAGAAATCTTCTGGGAGTGTCAAGAACTGTTTGATTAATGCCTGGCCATCACTGAAATAATATCTCTGCTGCCTTTTTTCTCCTTAATTCGTTTCTATCGACTATAAGTGGGTAAATTGACTTTGACTTTTATAGAAATCCTAGAGCACGTTATTAAAGGGATTGATGAACTTTTAATAATGATAATATAACAATTATCCAGTGAGGCACCATGGTATAATAGATAAAGGGCTGGTCTTGTAATCAGAAAAAAATCAAGTTCAAATCTTACTTCTAAACCCAATGCTGCATGATCCTGGCCAGTTTACCCAGAGTCCCTGCTGGGCATCTAATATTTTAAGTTGCAGAGCAGGAGCCAATAGTCATTAGAAAAGGATGTTTCCCTACTGAAAACTCCAAAGTTTGGTAGAAAACACCAACAATTCTTTTTTTTTTTTATTGCTGAGACAATTGGGGTTAAGTGACAACCAAGAAGTGTTAAGTGTCTGAAGTTAGATTTGAACTCAAGTCCTCCTGACTTCAGGGCCGGTGCTCTATCCACTGTGCCATCTAGCTGTCCCAACAATTCATATTTAGATGACACTCAAATAATAAATAATAATTGATATTAATTAATTAATTGATTATGTTTTGTTGATTGGAGTTACTTAATTAAATCAAATAATAATTAATACTAAGTATTATGCCCACATTATGTCATTTGATTAAGAAAAAGAAGCAGTTGTCCCCAAAACCCCAGGAAAGTTTCATCACCAGCAGGTCCTATCAGAATAAGGATGTTTGTTTTCTTCTTTACACTGCTAATAAGTATTAGTTATATAAGGCTGAATTTGAACTCAGGTCCTCCTGACTTTAGGGCCAGCACTCTATCCACTTTGCCATCTAGCTGCCACCCTCCCCCCACCCAGCCCCAGCTTTCTTTTCTTTTACAAGGTAATTAAATGGGGAATGCAGTAGATACAATACAGTTAGATTTCTGCCAAGTGCTTCACACAGGATCTCTTAGGTTATTCTTGTGGAAAAGATGGAGAGATATAGGCTTGATAACAGGTGGATTCAAATAAGGTTGAGTGGCTGGACAGCAGTAAGGAGTCACTGATGGCTGACCACCATTTTAAAGACCTCCAGGGGAGTGCTCCAAGAATCTGTGATTGACCTTATACCATTCAATACTTTTATCAAATATTTGAATAAATATTTATCAAGTTTGCATATGACACAAAGCTGGTCTGGACAGCTAACACAGCGATCAGGTGTCAAGATTTGAAAAATTTTAATAAATTAGAATATTGGGGTTGAATTAAATAACTATATAATAATAATAATAGAGATTTTTTGAACTTGGGTTCCAAAAAATTGACTTTATAAGATGAAGCACAGCTAGATAGCCATTTCTCTGAAATAGATCTGATGATTATTAATGTGCCTGAATGCCCAATGTGAGTCCACATGGTGACAGGACGCCAAAAATGGAAATGGGATCTTGGGGGCAGGGACCGCTTCTGAGAATGAAGAAGGTAATATTGGACTCTTCGATGATCAGGCTACAACTGAGGGGTTGAGCTCTGGACATCAGAATTTCAAGATGCAGATAAGCTGCAGCAGGACCGGAGGAAGACAACCAGGATAAGCATCCCACAGAAGAGAGCACCTTAGGGAACTGAAGGGAAAATTGGGGGAGGAGATTAGAACTTTGACTTCAAGACTGTTCTATGGAAAATGGGTTGAACTTATTCTGTTTAGCCTCCAAAGATAGAACCAGGAGCAATGGAGGAAAGTTAACAGGCAGATCTAAAAATAGACCTGCATGGGCTTTCTCATCAGGTAGTGAGCTTCCCATCAGTACAGGTATTCAAGCAAAGGCTAATCATAAGATGTACTAAAGAGGGGTTAAGGATTGGACTAGATGGTTACCAAGGTCTCTTTGAACTCTGAACACAAAATTTTGGGATTTCTCCTTTACAGCCAAATTCCTGCACCATGCTAGCTCTCTCATCCTATTGGTATGTGTGAGTACATATGTGTGTGTATATGTATATAAATAATACATATATACACTTTATATCTACATCTATAGATATAGATACATCCTCTTACCTTCTCCTCTTATCCTCCAGGGTCATATCACAAAATGTCTATCAGACATTTTTGATTAGATGGTTTTTATCTTTTTTATCTTTTCCCTCAAGTGTTCTCTTTTTGCTAGCTTCCCTATTTGTGTTGAGGATACTCTTTTGCCTCCAAGATTCACTATCTCAGAGTCATCCTCAGTTCCTCTTTCTTTCACCCTCTGATTTAATTAATTGCCAAGTATTGCTAATCATACCTCCATTCCTTCTCTTTCACCCATACCCTTCTCTTTCATTTGTATATATTTTAGTCTACTTGTAAATATATGTGTTGCTTCCCACTAATAAAACATAAGCTGCTTGAGGTCAGGAGCTATTTCATTTTGGGCTTTTGTATGATTAATTTAGGTTTGGGATTTACATTCACAGATATAGTCTTAAAGAGGGCACAAGTTTATTGCTGTTCAGAATCTTGATTTAAATAAGACATATGAAAAGAAAAAATTCAAAGCATAAAAGTAATGCACAATGAACAAACTCAGTGGCTGCCATTTCAATGAAAACATTATAATAAACAAATAAACAACATACTAATATATGTATTATTTGTATAATGTATGATGTATGCTATACATCATCACCACTCTGAAGAAACACCAAGATCTGAATTCTTTGACTGGAAGGACCTAGAGTCACAGCTATTCAGTCTCAAGTGGGAGCTACTGTTAGGCAAGCCAGATCCTCAAAGTCCCTTTTCATTTAAGTATTTTTAATAGGCTAAGAACAAAGAAGGCACTAGGCTAAGTATTCTCATTTGATACATAACTCTTGAGATGTAGCAGCCTCCTATGCTCCATTACAAAAGGCACACCAAGGATGCCCATCAATTGGGGAATGGCTGAACAAAGCAAAACAAACTGAATCAGGAATACATTGTACACAGCACGGATGTGTGATGATCTACTATGAAAGGCTTGGTTCTTCTCAGTGATTCAGTGAGCCAAAGCAATCCCAATAGACTTTGGACAGAAAATACCATCTGCATCCAGAAAAAGAACTATGAAAATTGAATGCAAATCAACACATTCTATGTTCACTTCTTTTTTCTGCTTGCACTGTTCCAAAGGAGCAATGAGAAAGGTACAAAGAGTGAAATTTAGCATATGGAAAAAATTTCTGATAATGAGAATTATGTCAAAGTAGCCTGGGCAGCCATGGGAGACAGGGGCACCTATTCAGCAGAGATCCTCAAGCCAAAGCTGGGTGGCCCTTGTTGGGGTCTCTGAAAAGGAAGTAGATTTTTTTAAGGTCAGGCTGGAACCTCCTGAGATCCTGGATGTCTGTGAATGAGTTCTCTGAACTCTTGCATTTATTGAACTTTATGTTTGTGGCAGTCCTTTTTGTAGTGTCAAGAAACTGGAAACTGAGTGGATGTCCATCATTGGAAAATGGCTGCATAAGTTAGGGTGTATGAATGTAATGGAATATTATTGTTCTGTAAGAAACGACCAGTAGGAGGATTTCAGAGAGTCTTAGAGAGACTTACATGAACTGATGCTGAGGGAAATGAGCAAAACCAGGAGATCATTGTACATGGCAACAAGATTATACAATGATCAATTCTGATGTTCATGGATCTCTTCAACAATGAGATGATTCAAACTATTTCCAATAATCTTGTGATGAAGAGAGCCATCCACACCCAGAGAGAGGACTGTGGGAACTGAGTGTGGACCACAACATAGCATTTTCACTCTTTTTGTTATTGTTCGCTTGCATTTTGTTTTATTTCTCATTTTTTTCCCTTTTTGATCTGATTTTTCTTGTGCAGCAAGATAACTGTATAAATAAATATACATATATTGGATTTAACAGGTATTTTAACATATTTAACATGTATTGGATCATCTGCCACCTAAAGGAGGAGATGGGGGGAAGGAGGGGAAAACATAGAACATAAGGTTTTGCAAAGGTCAATGTTGAAAAATTACCTATGCATATGTTTTGTAAATAAAAAGCTTTAATAAAAAAAAATTCAAAGCAAAAAAAAAAAAAAGAACTTTATTTTATCAGAGAATGGTAACTCAACAACTACTATTGAGTCTGACATCATGCTTCATATTGTAAAAGATATTGAAATGGGCACAGCTCAAGTCCCACCTTCTACAGGAAGCCTTTCCCAATTCCCCTTCATAATAGTATTTTCCCTCTGTTGATTATTTCCAATTTTTCCTGTATGTAGCTTGTTTGTACATAGTTGTTTATATGTCATCTCTTCCATTTAACTATGAGTTTCTTGAGAGCAAAGATTGCAAAATTTAATCAAACACATCAAATGAGTTTTGAAAAATTTAAAGACTGACATAGGAAAGCATGAATCTCAAGGTGAAAATTAATTTTAAGTGAGCTAAGTTCCATCTTATAAAAATAATTAATTTAATACTCTTCCTAGAAATGTTGCTAGAAAATATAATTTGACCCACGAATGTACATCTTTTGTTGGGCAGAAACAACAGTGAAAGCATTTTTAATTATTTTGATTTATTTGAACAATTTATTTGGCCTTATTAAGAACTAAATTTGCCATAGATAGTTATGGGAGGGGAGGGAAGGTGTATCATTTAAGTGACAATTTTATATGTGAAATCTATTTGAATTGGGGGAAGGTTGTATATAATTATATAGAATCAAACAATGTTCTAAACTCTCCAACTATACAAATAGCTAAAAAGATGCTTAACACCATTACAACCATCTAAAGCTGAAAGAGGTTTCAATTTAATTAATATAATTTGTATAATTATGAGTGAGAAATCATTTAACAGAAATCACATAACAAATTTAATGACAATAAATTTCTTGGGAAATGAATTAGGGCATTGGAAGGCTACTCCATTTGTCAAATCATGACTGAATCATAACTATAGGTTAACTAGGCAAAAATATACAAAAGCATTCTTTGGGAAGCAATTGATCATATGGAATTTACAAAAGAGAGTATTGAATATGTTTTGTTTTTTGTAAATTGTGTCCTACAGGTCTTTTTTTTCTTTTGGAGAATTTTTTATTAAGGACTTCCCAGCAAAATACTGAAAGAGAATTAGGAAACTACAATGTCCCAGAGGGCAAAGGAGGTGAGTTTCAAGGGACAGATAGGCAACACTGTCAAAGTTACAGACAGGTGGAGGAGGATAAAAAGTCAAACAAAATATTGTTGAATTTTGGAGAGGAACATAAATCTCTGAAACAAAAACTTCAGGGAAGTGACAGGAACGGAAATAACACAATTATATATTAAAAAGGGACAACAGGATGTAGAGGCAATGGAAAGAAGAGAAAATAAAATTAATAAAAGAATTGACATACGATCTCCACCATCATGGCGAAGTCTGACTGCATGAATACTCAGAAGCAAAATTTCACCCAAGAATGCTCCTATTGAATAGAATTTGTTCTCAATTTTGCAAACATTTTTAGCGTTGTAGTTTTGTAGGAAACAAATTGAAATATGCATACCTTTTGTATTTCTGAGAAAAAAAATGACATGTTGATCCATAAATTCTGTGGGAATAACATTATAAGACATTTGAAGATACATTTTGTCAACCATCTGCTTGACGAATTTCTGAAACACAGGAAACATGACATAGAAATATGTATATCGCTTGTACCATTCATAAAAAAAAAAAAGTGAGACAACTTCAGAGAGGCAATATTTTCTGGTGCCCAAACCCCAGCAACATGAGTAGTTCAAGCTATCAGGTTGACTGTGAATTCAAAGCCTGATCTTCCTGTTAGTTTATTAACTGGTTGCCTTCTAAAAGAAATTTTCCTGGCTGGTAGGAGGGAATGTTTTCCTAGGTCAACTCTGCCATCCTGGAGCAGATCCCCACTCATTCTGAGCCAATCTTGCCTGCAACAACATGTTCATAGAGTTTAATGGGTCTCAGAGGCCACTGGGTCCAATTTCTTGCTTTTACAAGATGGGGGAACTGAGACTCAATGGGGCATAAATCAATGTTTTCGAAAGTGACAGAAGGGGCAGCTTGATGGAGCAGTGGACAGAGCATCAGCCCTGGAGGAAGGAGAACCTGAGTTCAAATGTGACCTCAGATACTTGACCATTGCCTTGCACCCTCCAAAAAACATGAATCCTATTCTTCCCACCCTCGATTTACACACAAGAACCTTACCCAGTCACCTAGACTATAAAGGTCAAAGTCAGGATTTCTACACTTCCACCACACAGGCCTCCCCTAAAATGCTGTGGGCCTTCTTCAATTCTCCTTCCAAGAGGAGGGCCATGGAAGGCGATTTCTGATCTGGGATTAGATGTCACAGTCACTGGGATAAAGGCATCCTACTCGAGGGGGAAGATGCTGTTCAACAATGCTTAGGACTAAAGGAGGACATGAAAAATACTTTGCAAACTTAAAACATGAGGTAAATGCTAATACAAAGCTATTACTGGAGAGTGAGATATATTAAGAACATCCCAAATTAATAATTAAGTACTCTAAAAAGCTAAATAACATATGAAATCTTTAATGCTATTTAGATCACCCTTATTGTTATTAGAGAGGCAATATGGGATATAAGATAAAGGATTGCCCTAGAAGAAAGAAAGTCTTGGTTCAAGTTCCACCCCTGACCCCTAAATTGGCCCATCTGGCTGTGTGATCTTGAGCAAGTCACATAATCTCTCAGTGCCACAGACAATAAGACCCTAAGGTTGATAGAAGGGTGTTTTTTCTTTAGGAGTTCCCTTTACCAAGGAAATCACAAGTCCAGTAAACAAAAGCAAAATATTATTATTTTGTTCTTGTATCAGATTGTAAGCTTCTTGAGGGCAAGTACTTTTTTGCCTTCCTTTATATCCTCAGTGCTTGGACCAGAGATCAGCATACTTGTTGTTGTTCAGTCATCAGCTCTTCCAGCTATTTCTTGACAAAGATTCTAGAGTAGTTTGCTATTTCCTTATTTAATGGATTAAGGGAAATACAAAGTTTATGACTTGGCCAGAGTCTCACAGCTAATAATAAATGTCTGAAGTTGTACTTGAACTCAGGCCTTCCTGACTCCACACTCTATCCATTGTGTCTTCCAGCTGCATCTGTGCCGTCTGGCATATAGTGGGAGCTAAATAAATGTTTAATGACTATTTATTGGCTATTCTTCTTATCTTCATTAGTATAATTATTGCATTTTCATGAAACTTCATACACAGTGGATATAGGCCAGCATTCATTTTGATTTTACTTCTGTCCTCCCCCTCCACTGAAATCTTCCTCCCATCCAGCACTGTGGAGGGCCATGGAAGACAGGCAAGTTCTAGCTGGCCCTCCCAGGAGAGCAAGAACACACCCAGATACCAACGTTCACAGGAGGCACATCAACCTAAACTCAGACTTATCACTCAGTTGTCTAGATGGCAATGAATTGTTTATCCACGGCAACCCTCCCGGGCCAAGTTCTAGAGGAATCTCTTACCACGGAAGAGAACCCCCACTCCCAGAGCATCTTGCATCTTCCAACACTGCAGAAGCAATGCTGGCTTTCCAAAGGTTCCCCACCCACAGCTAGACAAAGGGGAAGGAAAAGTGGGAACGGGGGACTCACCTTGAGGGGGGGCTTTTCCGTTATTGTATCTTGGTCTGTAGTATTAGTCTGAAGTGTCGTGTCACTTACAGGGATTGACGGCCGGCCTGGAAAAACATCATGGAAATGAAGATTTGGTCATGAGAAAGTTGTTTTTCCACAATAACTACACAGAGATATTTTATCTGGTAAAGTTGTACATACAACAATTTTTTTAAAATTAAATGAATGAATCCTATTTTTTCCATTGATTTTCATCATGACTGTAAATTATAATATAATATCATGTAATAATATCATAATGCTTTTCTTTCATTTCTGAAGGATCTTCAGCCAGAGGAGCTGGTACTTCCCATTTGGACCTTGTGTTCTCTTGTTAATATCTTATTTCATTATTATTATCATCATCATCAATTATCAATGACATTCTGATTATTAATATTAGATTATTTCATAGTATTAGTTGTTCATAGCAAATGGGGTCTGGACTTGTGATTTCATCATTGGCATAGGGAACTCTCAGATAAGGAAACTCCCTCTCTTTGATGCAGGTGCATCAGTTACAGTATAGGGTTGCTAGGTGGCGCTATAGTACAAAGAGCCCTGAGCCTGGAGTTCAAATCCCACCTCAGACACTTACTAGCTGGGTGACCCTGGCCCAGTCACTTAACCCTGTTTGCTGCAGTTTCCTCATGTGTAAATTGAGCTGGAGAAGGAAATAGCAAACCACTCCAGTATGTTGCCAAGGAAGACTCAAATGGGGTATTGAAGAGTCAAACATAACTAAAAAGACTGAATTACAACAAAAAATGCTTAAAGCAGAGGGCCTTGATTGCCTCAGTGTGAATGTAAATAGGAATTCTTTATGTTTGGGCTGAGAGTCCCTTCCCAGATTGATTCCTTTTGCTTTTTAATTAAGTAAAAGGACATTTTGTGCTTTAGTTCTTATTTAACTTAAATCACTGAATGGGTGTTGCCTCAATCAAACTGAGACCTGTTGAAAACTGCTTAAAAAGGCCAAGGTTTCCCACTACATCCAGGGCCAAGTCCAGTCATCCTGATCTATATCTGGCCACTGGACCCCCCAGCTCTGGAGGGGAAAGTGAGGCAGCTGACCTTGCACAGCCACCCCTCACTTCAGTACAACTCACTTGCATGTTACAGCCTCACCTCCCTGATGTCATGGTCCTCTTTAGGAATGAAGGTCAAACAATCACAACGACAGAGGAAAATTAAGTGATCTGCCCAAAGACAAATAGCCAATAGGTTCCAGAAGCAGAATTTGAACTCTGGTCTTCCTATTCCAAAGCCAGCTAGTCATTACCAATAATGAATTGTAGATAACTCAAATCTTTTTTTTTTAATTTTTTTCACTTAACAGTATTTTATTTTTTCCAACTACACATAGAGTTTTCAACATTCACTTTTTTTTTCTTTTTTTTTTTTTTTTGCCGAGGCAATTGGGGTTAAGCGACTTGCCCAGGGTCACCCACCTAAGAAGTGCTAAGTGTCTGAAGTCACATTTGAATTCAGGTCCTCCTGACTTCAGGGCTGGTGCTCTTATCTACTGCACCACCTAGCTGCCCCTCAACATTGATTTTCATAATATTTTCAAGTTTCAAATGTTTCTCCTTCCTTTCCCAAGATAACAAGCAATATGATATAGGTTATACATGTACAATCATGCTAAATATATTTCCACATTAGTCCATGTTGTGAAAAAGGAATCACAGCAAAAGGGAAAAGCCACCAAAAAGAAAAAAAAAGATAACAAAAGTGAAAATAATATGTTTTGCTCTGCATTCATCTCCATAGTTCTTTCTCTGGATGTAGACAGCATTTTCTTTTGAAGTCTTTTGAAACTATCTTAGACTACTGCATTGCTGGGAAGAGCTAAGTCATTCCCAGTTAATCATCTGCACAGTTTTGCTGTTAGTGTGTATAATGTTCTCTTGGGAATACTCACTTCATTCAGCATCAATTCACTTTAACTCTCTCCAGGTTTTTCTGAAATCTACCTGCTTATCACTTCTTATAGAACAATTCTATCTATTCCATTATATTCATATACTACAACTTGTTCAGCCATTCTCCAACTGATGAACACTTTCTCAATTTTTCAATTATTTGCCACCACAGGAAGAGCTGCTATAAACATTTCTGTATATATGGATCCTTTTTTCCTTTTTATGATCTTTTGGGGATGTAAACCCAGTAGTAGTATTGCTGGACCAAAGGGTTTGCCCAGTTTTATAGCCCTTTGGGCATGATTCTAAATTGCTCTCCAGAATGGCTGGATCAGTTCACAACTCCATCAACAATGCATCTGTGTTCCAATTTTCTCAATCTTCTCCATTATTTATCATTTTCCTTTTCTGTCATATTAGCCAATCTGATAGGTGTGAAATGGTACATCAGAGTTGTTTTGATTTGCATTTCTTTAATCAATAGTGATTCAGAGTATTTTTTTCATATAACCATAGATAACTTTAATTTCTTTATCTGAAAATTCTTTGTTCGTATTTTTTGACCATCTATCAATTGGGGAATAATTTAAGTCCCCCTTAAGAAGGGGTTCAATGAAACCAGCTCTAACCAGGAACTAGCAGCTGATTGTTAAATGTTCAGTGTGAGCTTTTAAAACTCGGAAATTGGCAAATGCTACCAGGGATTTATTTGTTGTTACGTTGATTGTTTAGATTTAAGAAAATGTAGATTAAACCCAAAATATAATCCATAATTTCTACTTTTGAATGGTCACTATAATCACAGAGTGTTTGTGGAAATCTAAGGTCAATAGGCTCAACTGGTTAGGTACCAGGATCTAATGAGATTGAAGACACTGTTTCCTTCTCTCTCCAGAGCAGTTAAATGATTTGGGATGAGATAAACGAAGGAACAAGAGCTACAAAGCTAATCCAGTCCAATAGAATTCCATCAAATACAGTTCTAATTCCAGTGAGCCCAGTAGATGGCACTTGTAACAAGAAGGACTGAACAAAAGAACAGACATGGACAAATCCAAATACACTGTATTCGCCATTTCTAGAGAAACAACTCAGTCCCATCACGCACCCTCTCTTGCTCCTTTTCTTGTATCAAAGGAAGAGTTATCTCCTCTCTTCCTGTTATGGCCAATCCCTCCCTATTCTTTGCCCTTTATGAACTGCTATCTAGAAGCTGCTTAGGTTTCCTTGAGCCTCGGTTTCCTCATTTGTAAAAATGAAACTAATCCTGCTCATACTACATACATCATGTATTCTGTGCACTTTAAATATGAGATGATCGTTGATAGCATTTTTTCTTGCTATTTCAGTGACTTTTGAGTTTTAGTCTTTATCTTCCTGGATGAATGCAAACATGTCAAGGAATCCCTAAGCCCTGCCTCTCCCCCCCAAAAAAAAAAAAGTGTTCTTCCCTTCATTTTCAACCCATCCAGCTATTTTCTTATTTCTTCCAACCATTTACAGCCAAACTGTGGGGAAGAGAGGTCTACTCCTGATGTCTCAACTTCATCTTTTTTAATTCCTCCCTATTTTTTCCTTTCCCTCTTGCCTTTCTCTTCCCCTTCCCCCACCTCTTCTGGGTGAGGCTCTTAGTTCTGCTATTTTCTACCTGTGTGACTTAGGAAAAATCCTTCAATTTCTCTGGCCCTAAATTTCCTTCTCTATAAAATAAATTCTATAAATCTAGTTGCTTAGTGCATGTCTAAGTAAGTAAGTGAGCCAGTGCAGAATTTGAAAGTTGCAAGGGATCTTCCCAGTCATCTAAAACAATCCAAAGCAAAAAGGGACTCCCCACCATGACATCTCTCTGTGCCTCAGTTTGCCCATTTGGCCCTGATGGCCTTGAAGATCTTCCAGCTCTAAATCTATGACCTTGTGAAGATCTCCACCCAAGGCCTTCTCCTCCCACTTGTTGGTCATGGAGTCAACCCAACATCAAATGCTAATTCACCTCTTTACAACTTCCAACCTCGGCTCCTGGGCCGGACAGAACAAGGTGACGATCCATCACCTATTTGAATAGTTATGTCTCCTCTAGCACTCCAGTATCTTTTTTCCAGGCTAAGTATCCCCCTTTTCCTTCAACTTCGAAATTCACAACATATACAAAGAGAAATCTATAGCCCCAATCCCTGCCTTCTAAGCTCCTCTCCTTTATCTCCCATGTTCAACTAGTTACCAAGTCCTAGTCATTCTGCTTCTCAGTGTCTCTTGCATTCGGGCCATCACCACCCACCTTCTTCATCAGGACAGACACCTAATAGTCCTTTTTGCCTCTGCTAGGGACCTTTCTGCCCCACTTTTCCCCAGTCTTATTCCCCGGCACTGATCTATCCAAGTCCCTTTCCTTCTCAAAATTCTTCAGTAGCTCTCTAGTGCTTTACTGAGCAAAGATCACCTCAGTCACCATCTGATGTAACCTGTATATGAAGAAGACAGATCCCTCTAAGGCGTCCGTGATGATGGCAGTCAGACCCACCCTCCTGTCTATTCTATTTGGGGAGAGTTCTTTGTACTTCCCACTTAGTTCTGTGTTCTGGAAATGAACAGATTTCAGAACACTTCTTCGAAAATACCAACAGTCCTTGCGAATGCTGTTATGGATTCAAACCCCAGATCTTCTGACCTTTCAACTGAACATGCCGGGTTCCTTCAGCTGATCTTCATGTAACATGATCTCTGATCTCCTCACCACCTTGGGTTATCTGCCTCATTCCACCTTGGCAATACCCTGCCTAAAATGGGGTGGCTAAGATTAAATATGAGGCTGCAGACATGCTCTGACCCCCAGAGAGGATGTAATAATCATTCCTCTTTTCCTAGATGCTATGTCTCAATCTAACCAAACTGTTCTGCTCTCTGTCCCAAGAACACACCTTTTCTACATTTCCCCATCTCCATTCCTTTACTTAATCTGCCCCAAATTCATGAAAGACTTTCCCCTCCTACCCTCTACCTGCTGGGGAACACTTATTTATCTTCTAAACACCAATTCAAATACTCCTGGAAGCCCTCCATGATTTCCATCAGTCAATAACAACCTTCCCTCCCTAGGACTCCTAATATACTTTAGTGACACATTACATTTTTAAAAAATTATAGTTATTACCTCACACCTATCAGATTGGCTTATATGACAGGAAAGGAAAATGATAAATGTTGGAGAAAATATGAGAAAATTGGAACACCAATGCATTATTGGTAGAACCAATCATTCTGGAGAGCAAAACTCTATAAAAACTGAGCACAGCCTTTGATCCAACAATATCACTTCTAGGCCTAAATTCCAAAGGGCTCATAAAAAAGGAAAAGAACCCACCTACACTAAATTGTTTACAACAACTCTCTTTGTGGTAGCAAAGAATTAGAAACCAAGAAAATGCTCATTAATTGGGGAATGACTGAACAAATTATGATATATGAATGGAAGAGAATTGTTCTATAAGAAGTGATGAGCAGGTAGAGTTCAAAAAAAACTTTACATAATTTACTTGAACTCAGGCTGAGTGAAGTAAGTGGAATCAGGAGAACACTGTACACAGTAACAGCAACACTGTGCAGATAATCAACTTTGAGACACTTAGCTCTTCTCAGCAATACAATGATCCAAGATAATTCCAAAAGTCTTGTGATGGAAAAGGCCATCCACATCCGGAGAAAGAATTATGGAGTCTGAATGCAAATCAAAATATATTTTCACATTTTTTGTTTTGTTTTTCTTTCTTGTGGTTTTTCCATTTTGTTTTGATGGTTCTTTCATGGCATGACTATGTGGAAATAGGTTTAAGATGATTGTACAATATAACCTATATTAGAGAAAAGGAGAAAAAGTTGGAAATTAAGACTTTATAAAAGTAAATGTTGAATTTTCAGATGAGCGATTTGGAAATATGCCAAAAAAGAACTATCAAACTGTGGGCAGCAGTATCTCACCTGGGCCTATATCCCAAAGAAATTCTAAAGGAGGGAAAGGGACCCACATGTGCAAAAATGTTTGTGGCAGCCCTTTTTATAATGGCTAGAAACTGGAAAGTGAGTGGATGCCCATCTGTCAGAGAATGGATAAATTAGTTAAGGTAGATTGAATGTTATTCAATATTGTTGCTCTGTAAGAAACAATCAGCAGGATGATTTCAGAGAGGCCTGGAGAGACTGACATGAACTTATCCTGAGTGAAATGAGCAGAGCCAGGAGATCATTACACAGAATAACAAGATGTTTATGTAATAATCAATTGTGATGATCTTGGCTCTTTTCACAATAAGGTGATTTAGGACAATTCCAATAGACTTGGGATGAAGAGAGCCATCTGTACCCAGAGAGAGAATCATGGGGACTAAATATGGACCACAACATAGTATTTTTACCTTTTTTGTTGTTTGCCTGCAATTTTTACTTATTTTTTTTCTTTTTTGATCTGATTTTTCTTGTGCATGATAAGTTCTTTAGAATAATTGCATGTGTTGAACATATATTGGATTACTTGCTTTTCAGGGGAAGAGGGGAGGGAAAGAGAGGGAGAAAAATTTGGTTTTGCAAGGATGAATGTTGCATATATTTTGAAAATAAAAAGTTACTGTTGAAAAAAAGTAAATGTTGAAAACTAAAAATAAATATCTTAAAACCACACATACATAAAATTATACTTATCTGTCCATGTGTCATGTTGTCTTAATGGACTGAAATATCCTTGAGGACAGGCAGCACATTTCACCTAATTTTCATATCTCCCACAGGCTAATCAGTGCTCTGCACCCAGTTGGAAATGATTCTCATGTTTTTGAAAAGGCATTAATAAAAATTGAAAGATAGCATCACATAGTCGGTAAAGAATTGACCTCTTCAATTAGGAAAATCTGAATTCAAATCTGCCTTCAAAGCCTTCCAGGCAAGTGACCTCACCTCTCAGTGCTCAACAGATCCCTACTACTCTTTATAGTAAAGAAGCCATCAACAAATCTTGGAGAAGTGAGCTTCCTCACCTGAGAGTTTTCTAGATCAATGAAATCCCACATCTGGTACCTAACCATATCAGTGAGTTGTAATGGTGGGAGAGAGGTAGAAGAGCTGGGTATCAATGAGTCAAGTCAGTGCTCTTTCAGGAGAAAGCACATACAAATAGTATCATTATCATCACTGGATTAAAATCACTTCTAGGAAATTCTCTAGCAGAAAGAACACCTCTAGGTTATTGGACAATGGTCTAATGCCTCGGTATATAAGACAACTCTCGATCGGGCTGTGTTGTAATTATAACCCATACCAAATTGCTTGTCATTTTAAGAAGAGGGAAGAGAAGAAGGGAGGAAGGGAGAAAGAAAAATTTGGTACTCAATATTCTGTAATAATGAAAGCTAATAGTAGATTCACCTTTTTTTTTGCTTGTTGTGTATTTTATTTAATATGTTATTTTTCCTGTATAAAACTTTTTTTACATTAGTTTTTAAAACTTTGAGTTCCAGATCGTCTCCCTTCCTCCCCAACCCTCACCCCTCATAAGAAGGTACAGATAAAGTTATGAAAAACATCTTGTTTATTTGTTTTCTTTCTCATGGGGTTTTCCTTTCTTGTCTGATTTTTTTCTCGCACAACATGATAAATATGGAAATACGTTTTAAAAAGATTTCACATATCTAACTTATATCAGATTGCTTGCTCTCTTGGGGAGAGGGAAGGAAAGGGAAGGAGAGAAAAAAAAATTTGCAACTCAAAATCTTACAAAAATTAATGTTGAAAACTATCTCTACATGTTTTTGGAAAAATAAAATACTATTGAGGAAAAAATGAATGTGAAAAATTTCATTCCATGAAGTTGGAAATAAAAATACTATTTTAAAAACCCAACATACATGGAATCTTGTGGGGAGTGGGAAGGATATATGTTTTAGAGGAGATACTGACCTGAATAGTTAGAGAGAGTTCCCTCATTTCCTTCTCTATAATCTCCTTCCCTAAGGTTTGCAGAACACTGTATGGGTGTAATCGAATATTCACAAAAACCCTGGGAAGAGATGCTGCTATTATCCCCATTTTACAGATGAAGTGACTGAGATTCAAAAAGGTTAAGTAATCTGCCCAGGGTCACACAACTAGTGTCTGAGGCAGGATTTGAACTCGGGTCTTCTGGACTACTACATTCAACCTTAGATAAAACTTCCCCTTTCCTGTGTCAGAATGCCCGCATACCATGCCCCTTTTTCAATACATTCAGCATTTCCATGGGAGAGAGATATAGTAAGGAAAAGCCAGAAAAGCAAGGTCACTTTGTATAAAAGGGCTTTGATTTAGAATGTTTAGAACTCAGGAGATCAGGTGTGACCCAGACAAAGATCCTTCTCCAGGTGCCTACATTCTTATTTACTCCTAGGGCACTACACCTGCACTTCTGTCCAAGGCTGTTATTTGGGAAGGCTGGCTCATTAAATCTTCCTCCTCTTCTTCCTCTTCAGATACTGGAACATCTATGTAGCACAAATGAAAAGAAAAGAAACATTTTCAAACAAGAGCACGGAGTGGCTAAAATTGTTCTTTTCCTTAGCTTTTTCTTACCCATCCCTTTTGTTATGGACCCTTTGGGGCAGTCCCATTGAGACCTATAGACAACCCCTCAGATAGTCAACAGACATTTACAGAGTACTCACCGGACACCAGGCCTTATACTAAGCACTCAGAGTTCACAACAGTCCTTACTCTCAAAAACAGGAGAGAGAACAAAGAACTATGAACAAACGAGATCTAAACAGGGTAAATGAGTGGTGGTCTCTGAGGGAAGGCTCTAGAATTAAGGGGGATCAGAAAAAGTGGGATTTGAGCTCAGCCTTGAGATGGGATGGGAAATGTCTGAAAACAGTGTCTGGTGCAAGCAAAGTAAAACTAGTGATACTAGATCACACAGTAGATGGAGGGGAATAAGGTGTAAGACTGGAAAGATAGGAGGGACTAGGTTCTAAAGAGCTTTAAAAGCCAAACAAAGGAGCAGCTGGGTGATACAGTGGATAAAGCACCAGCTCTGGAGTGAGTCTGAGTTCAAATTTGATCTCCGACCCTTAACACTAACTGTGTGACCCTGGACAAGTCATTTAATTGATTGTGCTCCCCCCAAAATTTAGCTGGACAAAGGATTTTGATCCTGGAGGTAATACCAGGGAGCCCCCGGAGTGTATCACGGCAGGGAGGGGAACTTTATGAATAATTTTGATTAATGGAGAATGATCAGGATGGGGAGAGATTTGAGATGAAAAGACCAATCAGAGGCTACATTAGTCCAGACATGAGGTAATAATAAGGGGCCTGTTTTAGGGTGACAGTAATGTCAGAGGAAAGAGAGATGTCTTAACTGTAGAATGTACAGAAGTTGGCGATAAACTGGATAATGAGTAGGGAACAGCAATGAGGGGTTATCCTGACACCTAAGTTTCAAGCCTGAGGACTGGGAAGTAATGAGGTGATACCTTTGGTAGCAACAAGAAATTGAAGAGAAAAAAAGGTTTGGAAGGCAAGATAATGGGGTCAGTTTGGGAAATATTGAGTTTAAGAAGTCTATGGGACATCCAATTATTGACCAGCAGGATGATTTCCGAGAGACCTGGAGAGACTTACATGAACTGATAGTGAGTGAAATGAACAGAACCAGGAGATCATTATATACCTCAACAACAATACTATATGATGATCAATTCTTTTTTTTTTAATTTTTATTTAATAATTACTTTATATTGACACTCGTTTCTGTTCTGATTTTTTTTCCCTCCCTCCCTCCACCCCCTCCCCTAGATGGCAAGCCGTCCTTTATATGTTGGATATGTTGCAGTATATCCTAGATACAATATATGTTTGCAGAACCGAACAGTTCTCTTGTTGCATAGGGAGAATTGGATTCAGAAGGTATAAATAACCCGGGAAGAAAAACTAAAATGCAGATAGTTCACATTTGTTTCCCAGCGTTCGTTCTTTGGGTGTAGCTGCTTATGTCCGTCATTTATCAATTGAAACTTAGTTAGGTCTCTTTGTCAAAGAAATCCACTTCCATCAAAATATGTCCTCATACAATATCGTTGTTGAAGTGTATAATGATCTCCTGGTTCTGCTCATTTCACTTAGCATCAGTTCATGTAAGTCTCGCCAGTCCTCTCTGTATTCATCCTGCTGGTCATTTCTTACAGAACAATAATATTCCATAACATTCATATACCACAATTTACCCAGCCATTCTCCAGTTGATGGGCATCCATTCATTTTCCAGTTTCTGGCCACTACAAACAGGGCTGCTACAAATCTTTTGGCACATACAGGTCCCTTTCCCTTCTTTAGTATTTCTTTGGGATATAAGCCCAATAGAAACACTGCTGGATCAAAGGGTATGCACAATTTGATAATTTTTTGGGCATAATTCCAGATTGCTCTCCAGAATGGCTGGATTCGTTCACAACTCCACCAACAATGCATTAGTGTCCCAGTTTTCCCGCATCCCCTCCAACATTCATCATTATTTTTTCCTGTCATCTTAGCCAATCTGACAGGTGTGTAGCAGTATCTCAGAGTTGTCTTAATTTGCATTTCTCTGATCAATAATGATTTGGAACACTCTTTCATATGAGTGGTAATAGTTTCAATTTCATCCTCTGAAAATTGTCTGTTCATATCCTTTGACCATTTATCAATTGGAGAATGGCTTGATTTCTTATAAATTTGAGTCAGTTCTCTATATATTTTGGAAATGAGGCCTTTATCAGAACCTTTAACTGTGAAAATGTTTTCCCAGTTTGTTGCTTCCCTTCTAATCTTGTTTGCATTAGTTTTATTTGTACAGAGGCTTTTTAATTTGATGTAATCAAAATTTTCTATTTTGTGATCAGTAATGGTCTCTAGTTCATCTTTGGTCACAAATTTCTTTCTCCTCCACAAGTCTGAGAGATAAACTATTCTATGTTCCTCTAATTTATTTATAATCTTGTTCTCTATGCCTAGGTCATGGACCCATTTTGATCTTATCTTGGTATATGGTGTTAAGTGTGGGTCCATGCCTAATTTCTGCCATACTAATTTCCAATTATATGATGATCAATTCTGATGGACATGGCCCTCTTCAAAATGAGATGAACCAAATCACAGTTCCAATAGAGCAGTAATGAACTGAACCAACTACACCCAGTGAAAGAACTGAGAGATGACTATGAACCACTACATAGAATTCCCAATCCCTCTATTTTTGTCTACCTGCATTTTTGATTTCCTTCACAGGCTAATTGTACACTATTTCAGAGTCCGATTCTTTTTGTACAGCAAAATAGCTGTTTGGACATGTATACAAATATTGTATTAACATCTACTTTAACATATTTAACGTGTATGGGACTACCTGCCATCTGGGGGAAGGGATGGGGGAAAGGAGGGGAAAAATTGGAAGAAAAGGTTTTGCAATGGTCAATGTTGAAAAATTACCCATGCATATATCTTTGTAAATAAAAAGCTATAATTTAAAATTTAATTAATTAATTTTTAAAAAGAAGTCTAGAGGATATCCATTTGAACATGCTAAATAGGCAGCTGGAAATGTAAAGCTAGAGGCCAGCTGTATAAATAGATCTTCAAATCATCTGCATACAGATGACATATGAATCCATGGGAGCTGATGAGGTCACCAAATGATAAGTACTGAAGGAAAGAGAAAAGGGGACCTGGGGGGGCCACTCCCAGATAAAAGACAAGATTTGGGTGAAGATCCAACAAAGGAGACTGAGACAGAGAGAGAGGGTGAGAGCCAGGAGAGAGGAAATGCCCCCCAAACCTAGAATATA